>NW_026691046.1:600000-900000 GCF_020826845.1 Diceros bicornis minor
GTCCCAGCACTACTTGTTGAAAAGATTATTCCCTCCTCATTGTCCTGGCATCTCAAATAATTCTAGAATCTGTGGTTGTTGCAGGTGGTGTGACTCACAGTTCCTCAGAATTTTTCTTTACACGAAGGTTGCTTTTCTCTGGCCTTGTGGACTTTCACCCACTGCATTTGTAGACTGATCATTAGCAAAATAATCATATCACGTACTTTGACTAGTTTTTTCTTTGCTTGCGGTGAGTATGTAAGTCAACACCCTGTTACTCCCTGATGGCTGGGTGGACCACATTGCACCATTGTTCTGGCCTGGATTATCACTGTATCCTTCTAACTGGGTTCTCTGCCTCTATATTTGACCCACAATCTATCTCCAATGCACCAATTGGAGTGACCCTTTAAAACCAGATGTCACACCCTGACATTGTGAAATCTCTCCAGGGGCTCTCCATTTCTCTCAGGGGGAAAGTTCAAGTCCTTATGCTGGACCTCAAGCACCATACAGTTGGTCCCACACTCTCTCTGACATCATCTTTGGCCAGTCATCCCCTGTACCTCTGCACTCCATTATGCTCCTGGTACATGCCAGGCACTCTCCCACCTGTAGACTTGCACTCTATGTTCCTTCCATTTGGAATCCTCTTCCACATGATGATTTCATGCCTCATCTTCTTCACTATCTTTAATTCTGTGTTCAAATGTCATCTTGCTGAGGCTGTATTGACCATGTCATTTAAAATATAAACTATCCTCTTGTCCTGACACTCCCTATCCAACTTGTTCTCCTTTCATTTTTCCCCTTAGCACTAACACCCTATAAAATAATATATAATGATAAGAATCAGGGTTCAATCAGGACACGGAAACCAACCAATAGATTGAGCAGGGACAGTTTATATAATGAACAATTAACCATAAACCTTTAAAGGGAACTATAGAGAATAGCCCAGAATTACAGTAGAGTAGTTAAGAAAGAAACAATTTTGGGAGAGGACCCCCCTCGCCAAGGCTGCCTTCAGGGCTTGTTGGAGAAGGAATGATTGCAGCACAGGGATGGTAGAGAAGATTGTCATGTTTCCCAAGGCCAGTACCGGTCCCTGGTCAGGGCAGAGCTCAGCAGGTAGGGAACAGCAGGCTGAGACTGGCAAACAGGAAAGCCCTGTCCCCTCCCAGGTGCAGGTAGGCTGAGGCTGGGATGCCTACTGGATTCACTGGGATTCCACTTGCAGGGGTGCCACTCATTCTCCTTATTAAGCCATCAAAGGGGACCCACTGAATCCACTGTGGATCACCCACTGTGGGTGAGTCCCTGTAGACACCCTTGAATTGTGCCACTGTTGGTTGTACTGCAGGAGAAAGAAAAAGAAAAGAATGGAAGCACCCTGGAATTAGGAAGGAAGGCCCTTTGTCCTAAACCTTCTCTGACAAAGCTTAACCCCTGCCAGGTGCAAAAGAGAAATGTCTACTGGGTGCAGCTCCATTATT
Source organism: Diceros bicornis minor (assembly GCF_020826845.1). Taxonomy (NCBI): domain Eukaryota; kingdom Metazoa; phylum Chordata; class Mammalia; order Perissodactyla; family Rhinocerotidae; genus Diceros; species Diceros bicornis. Next base: position 601,479 of record NW_026691046.1, read on the forward strand.
GCAGAACAGACAATAGAGGCCAACACTCTGATGTTGTTACACAGGGGCAACCCATTGATAACTGGCAACATAATTCCCTTATTATTTTGTTTATGTATTCCATGCTTTTACTTCCAACTTGCCTCTATTGCTTTATTTGAAGTAAGATTTTGAAGACAACATATGGTTGTATCAAGGTTTCTAAAAAAAGGTATTTTGAACCCCCAAAATGCCATTATTAGATCAAAACAACAGAAGAATTAAAAGTAGAAAGTAGCTATACTATCAGTATATGCCTTAAGTAAATAGTTTATTGTCAAATTCCTCTTATATAAGAAAGCACCATGCAGTTACATTTTAATGATGTTAGCCTCAATAATCTAGTATAATAATAAACTCCTTTGTAATGAGTAACTATATAAAATGAAGTTACAATAATTTACAATTTATGTCTGTGACATGACCCAACTACTCTCTACAAGCACCACTGAAATCTTGATTGATGCTTGGCTACCTTGTTCTACTAGAACTAACGGGAATATTTCACTGCCAACAAATTCTGTTTACCTGCTGTGTAGTTTATAAGGGTTGAATTCTTCTCTACTTGAAAATCACCATTTTTATCTCTCCATATGGATACCTGTTTAATGGCAGATAGCTTTGCAGCCAGTATAGTTTTTTTCGGGAGAGTCTTATTTAAGAAGTCATAAAAAATGGGTATAAGTAACTTACATTTAGGAAATTTTTCTTTTTCTTTTTCGTTTCCCTGCTTGGAAAGATTTGCCTTGAGCTAACATCTGTTGCCAATCTGCCTCTCTTCTTTCTCCCTTCCCAAAGCCCCAGTACATAGTTCTATATTCTACGTGTAAGTCCTTCTAGTTCTTCTATATGAGCCACCACCACAGCATAGTCAATGAGAGACGAGTGGTGTGGTTCACGCCTGGGAACTGAACCTGGGACGCCGAAGCGGAGCATGCCAAACTTTAACCACTAGGCCATCAGGGGTTGCTCCAGGAAATTTTTCTAGAAAAAAATTGGAATCAAGATGTATGATTTATTTCTAAAAATTTCATCACATACTTTAAAACATGAAATGCTCAACATGTTTAAAAGCACTTTACCACTCAGTTTACCTTAACAAAGATATAGCAAACATTTTGAGAAATATACTTTCAACAGGAAAGTCCAATTGTAGCTTTATGCTTTTGTAGACCACTCCCAATAACGTGGCTTAAAAAATATAACTGTAAGATTCTCTCAAGAAAATGTATTTCATTTCTATAAAAATCGTGCTTTACAGTGTCTCAATGTTTGTTTCCTACTGAGCTTCTCAATGTTCTTTAGGCTTAACAATATAGTAGAATCAAGCTCCTATAATCTAGCTTTTAATCCCACAATCCGGAAAGCTCTATCTCAAGGTCATCAATGACCTCTTAAATCACCGAATAATATTATTCCCATTTTATAAGTGCGAATACTAGGTTTGAAAGAAGTCAAGTTCATGCCCAATATTGTTTAGCTAGTAAGAGGCAGAGCCCAGATATGACTGACTCCTGCTGTCTGATTCTAAAATCCATAAGCATAACCTCTAGGTATAAAGCCAAACGTAACACTCTGTATTCTTGCAACAGAATAAATGCATTTTCTTTTTCCTTAATGTCTGTAACACGGTTCTTAACTATTGCAATGCAGTGGTTTCTCGCTTCCTGTAAATGAGAGTGTTCTTCAAAGTACCTTCCTTCCTCTCTGCTCTTCTCTATACATTCCCTCCACTCCCAGTGCTTGAATTCATTTAACAAGCATTTATTTTATTGAGTCCATACAATTCCAGACCCCATGGAAAAACAATGAAAAAAAACCAGTCCCTGGCCTTGAAGGATTTACAGACTACTAGGGGAGAAAGCACTATAAGCAAGTCCAATACTATTTTCAAAAAAAAAATAAGGTTTGAGTCTGCAAAAACACAGAAGGCATTCTATGCCACACAGCACAGGTTTTCAAGCCTTTTCTGAGGAGGACTACAGTTTTTTAAGAAATAGCGTTTAAAATTTCCAAAAGAGCACGCAAGACCTAGAACTTCCCTGATCCACTGTCCCCTTCCCACTACAAGCCATGTTTTTTCTAAGACTCTTAAGAACATCGTTTGAAAACCACTATATTCTAACATCTTAGTAGTTTTGCCTTTCATGCTTAGGTCTTTAATCTACCTGGAATGGATTTTTGTGTACGGAGTAAAGTAGGATACCAATTTGAATTTTTTCCATACTGATATCTAATAGTCCCAGGACCACTTATAGAAACGCCCCTTCTTTGCCCTCTGCTCTGTAAGAGCACTACTATTAAAAGAAATCAAGTTTCTGGATACACACGGAACTGGATTTGGGTTCTCTACTGTTTTCCACTGGTCTAATACTGTGCTAATACCAAAGTGCTTTAGTTATTATAGCTTTATATATAATAAATCAGGATATCTCATAGAACAAGTCTTCTCACCTTGACCTGCTGCTTAAAAAATATCTTGACTATTCTTAGTCCTTTGTATTTCCATATGTATTTTAGAAAACACACGTAATTTTGAGCTCCCTAATTTCCTGGCAAACTGGTAAAATACCCACAAAACAAATCTAGATCAGTGGTTCTCGACCAGGGCAATTTTAACACCCCCACCTCCCACCCCAGGGACATTCAGCAACGTCTGGAAACATTTTTGGTTGTCACAAAGTGGGGGGTAGATACTACTGGCCTCTAGTGGGTTGAGGCCTGGGAGATGCTGCTAAGCACCCCACAGTGCACAGGACAGCTGCCACAACAAAGAATTATCCCATTCAAATTTTAATAGTGCCACTTTTGAGAAACCCTGTCCCAAATAAATCAAGGGGCAAATTTGCATGTGCCCATTAAAGGCCAGGGAATGTCTACCAAAAACAATAATTTAATTTTAGAAAAACTGAACTGCCATATGCCACTGAGATTTACCCCAATTCATTAAAAAAAAAATCATATTATTTGCATTGACCAAAAGGCTTATCTTCCTGTTCTCTATAGCAGTGACGTTGGCAGGAAGCTTATTGGAGGGGTTAAGTCTTTAAAATACAAAGTTATAAAGAAACAAGACATAGCCAGAAGATATTAAAAAAAAAAAACTCATAGAAATCAGTAATAAACAACTCAATAGAAATATGAACAATCTGAATAGACAATTCACTACAAGGAATATTCAAATGACCAATAAACATATATAAAGATTCTCAACCTCATTAGTCACCAGAGAAATATCAATTCAAACTCACGAGAACACCATCCATGCACCAGAACGGCTAAAATTTTAGAAGACTGGACATATCAAGTGTTAACAAGAATGCTGAACAACATAATACCCATATACAACTGGATGTAGTGAAGGGGTTGCATAAACTGGTTCAACCACTTTGGAAAATGTTGGCAGTCTCTACTATAGCTGAACATATCCATACACTATGACCAGCAATGCCATTCCTAGGGATATATCCAACAGAAAATACTTACCTATTTGCAAAAGAATGAACAAGAATGTTCATAAAAGCATTAAAAGCCCAAAGGAGAAACCATCCAAATGTCTAATAACTGCAGAATGGATTAATAAACTGTGATATGTTCATAGAAGGAAATAATATACCACAACAAGAACTACTACTATATGCAACAACACAAATGAATCCCCAAAATACAATGTTAAGCAAAAGTACGCAGACTCAAGAGTACAGATATCACTCCATTTCTATAAAGAGGCAAAACTCATCAATGGTGACAGAAGGGAGGAGAGCAAATACCTGTGCAGAGAAAGGATAGTGACTAGAAAGAAGCATGAGAAGGGGCTGTAGGGTGTTGGGAATGTCCTATTTTTATCTAGGTGGTAGATACACGAGTGTGTTTACTTTGTGAAAATTCATCAAGCTATACACTTAGGATTTGTATGTTTTCTGTATTTAGCTTATATCTTATTAAAGAATTTGCTTAAAAATATAAAGAATACAACCCTGATTTACCGCATCTGATGCTTCAAGAGACTATTCTAAACCCTATTCTAGCCCTAACTCACAATGATGTTAAAATGCAAGTTTTGTATATATTGACAACTGATTTTTTACCAAGGCACAAAGGCAATGCAGTGGATAAAGGGTAGCCGTTTCAATAAATGGTGCTGAACAATGAGCTATCCATAGGCAAAATAAATGAACTTGGATCCATACCTCACACCATATACCAAAAATAACTCGAAATGGATTTTAGACTTAATGGTAAAACCTAAAACTATATTTGATAGAAAAACACTTGTATTCAAAATATATAAAGAACTCTCAAAACTTAACAATAAGAAAAAAAAAACAGGCAAATATTCGAACAGACATTTTATCAGAGAAGATACACAGATGGCTAATAAGCACACAAAAAGACGCTCAACATCATAAGTTATCAGAGAAATGCTGATTAAAACCACAATGAGATACAACACTACATGCCTATTAGAATGGCTGACAAGACTGACCATACCAAGTGTAAGCAAAGATGTAGAGAAATGGGAACTCTTGGACACTGCTGGTGGGAATGTAAAATGGTATAATGTATAAACACTTTGGGAAACAGTTTGGAAGTTTCTTAAAGAGTTCAACATAAGTGATCCACTCACTCCACTCTTAGGTATTTGCCCATAAAAAGGAAAGCACATGTCCATAACAAAGACTTACATACAAATGTTCATAGCAGCTTTATTTGCAATAACCCAAAACTAGAAACAACTCACATATACATCAACACGTGACTGGATAAACAATTTGTAGTATATCCACAGAACAGAACATTACTCAGCAACACAATGGAACAAATTGTTGATACACACAACATGGGTGAATTTCAAAAGAATTATGTTAAGTGACAGAAGCTAGACAAAATCAGTGTACAAATTGTCTGATTCCATTTATATAAACTCTCGAAAATGCAAACTAATCTCTAGTGATAGAAAGCAAATCAGTGGTTCTTGGGGGAGAGGAAGTCACAGAGGGGTGGGAAGGAGGGATAACAAAGGTGCATGAGAAAACTTTTGAAGGTAATGGATATGTTCACTATCTTGACACTGACTGAAATTTTCATAGAGGTACACCTTATGGTGGAGGTCATAACTTATCAAAGCATACCATTTAAATAAATGCAGTTTGTTTTCTCAAGTATATTACAATAAAGCTTTTCTAAAAATAATACAGGTTGTATATAAATATTGTAAACCAGAGTTCTTATAATTAGCTCAAAATCAACTCCATTCATTCACACAACAAATATTTATCTAGCACCTACTATATGCCAAGCACTCTGCTAGGTTCCAGGGTTACAATGGTGAGCAAACTGACATGGTTCCTGACCTCATGGAGAACACAGTCTGCTAGGGGAAGCAGAGATTAATAAAAGATGCACACAGACACATGGATAATAAAAACTTCACAGACAAGTGCTGTCAAGGAGACAAGCACAGTGAGATGACACAAAATAACAGGGAAACCAAATCTGATCTAACGGAAAGGTCAGTATGGCTCCCTCAAGGAAGCGACATTTAAGCAACACCTAATGGAAGAGGAGGATAACAAGTTGAAGATGTAACTTTCCTCTGAAGAGACACTAACACAAGCAAAGGCTCTGAGGCAGAAGAAAGCATGACCCTTTGAAGGAATGGAAAGAAAGTCAAAAGGGCTAAGGGTCAAAACAGTGTAGACAACACTATTGGTCACCTCTCCAGTACTATCCCATCTCCTCTTTCTCACTCCTATCAGAATCACACTTAGGTTCCAGCAGCCACCCTCCTCCACACATAGTCATGTGCTTTAGAGGAAGATGACTCCATTCTTGATTTTAGGAAGTGGATACTGTTGCGACTTAAGTCAGTCATGGCCACCTCTTTTCTCCCTGCCAGTGATTAGTTAAAGAATGGCATGAGTGAAAGCAGGAAAAGAAGTTATTGCATGCTCTAAACAAGAGATGGTAGTTTGGACCAGGGAGTTGTCAATGGAGATAGAGATTTGCCCGGAGAAATAAGGTAGAGTAACATGTACACGATGTCTCCTAGGTTTCTGGCTTAGGCAAATAAAGATCAATCTTTTCCATATAGTCAAAGCCAGAGAAATATTTTTTAAAAATGAATAGTCTTATGTTATTCTTAATATATTTCTCTTAAATAAACCTAATTAGAACTAGTCAAGGATCATACCTAAAACATATCTCATCCTCATGCAGGATACTGGCTTCAGAAGTTCATGCAGACTTATCAAGAATGAATGAGGCTAACTAGATTTTGTCTTACAATACAAATCAATGTTTTCTAAAATTCTAACCTATAATTAACAATCCTGCCTACAAATAACATCAATTTCTGAATATCATTTATTTTGTCTTGCCTGCTTCAAAAAATGATTTAAGCTAGCAAAATGTCCAAATCAATTAAAAGCCAAACCAAGAATAAAGTAGTCCAAGGATTTCTGACCACTCTTGTGTTACCTAAAATTAATTTCAGAGAAATTAGATGGAGGTACCTAATCAATTATGCTCATCAAATTTATCAAATTAGGTCTCATAACAACAGTAATGAAGGTTCCTGTTACACATACCAACAGACCCAGGCAAAAATATAACCTACCTTGACAAGTTGATGAAGTGCCATTTCTTTCAGAAGGTGGTGTACTTGGACTGTTGAAATGAGGTGAAGTTTTTCGGTCCTCGCCATCGTTTGTAAAATTCTTTGAATGTCACGTACAACGACGTGACAATGGTACTTCAGCTTTTTTGCTTAAGCTTTCATCCGCTGGCTTCCCTAAAAGTGAAAGAACCTCTATTTATAATATTTCTAATTCAAAAAACATTAATCATCCTTTGCAGCTACAGTGAGCAAATTCGATGAGCAACCACTCGAATTTGCCCAGGATTGGGAGGTTTCCCAGGCTGTAAGGTTTTCACTGCTAAACCTGAGAAAGTACCTGGCAAATCTAGACAAGTTGGTCACCCTATCTGTAGCATCAAATTAGGACAGGAGAGAAAGACTTATGGTGTCAGAGACATTTATAGAGAAATTATCATCAATTTGCATAACTTACAAAAAGATAATAGTCAAAGATTAATAATGTAATAAAGGCACAACCGCTTGAGTATTCGTTTATATTGAGACTTATTAAAATATCAAGCAGAGAGGATTAAAAGAAAGACCAAAAGTATATTCTTAGTTACTGCTATTTCTTTAAATGAATCATTCTGGATAAAAAGCACTTTATTATATTTTTTTCAAGTCCCAATAATCAAGCTGAATATATCAACCAAATACTCACCACGAAGAAGAGACTGTTGCCACGCTAAAGCAGCACAAAGTAAGACTAAGCTTTTCCCACTTTCTGTAGGGCTCTCCAACAAACAAGCCTGCTTACTTTTTAATACTTGGACAATCTATTGACACAAAAACAATAAAAAAAATCAGTAAACAATTTACTTCATTAGGGTCTGTCTCCATTACAAGTACAAACACAACAAGAAGTAAGGTTGTACTTGAGGGAACATAGCAATAGCAGAAGGGAGAATTAGTATTTAGTTCAATCTAGACCTTATGCCTTTATCTTTCTCCCTAAAATTATGTTGGACTTAAAAGCATATAGGCATAAAAGAAATGAACAAAGCAATTTGTGCCTTAATGATGCAAACACCGTCATTTCTGTAAAACGAGAGTACACTAATATCTTGGATGAAAACTTTATGGAGGATACTGTTAGGGGGAGTATAAATCGCTACAACCACTTTGGACAGAAATTAACAATTACTAGCAAAGTTGAAGTTACCCAACACCGGGAAGTCCAGTCCTATGTATATATCCAAAACCTGTCCCACAGGAACATAAGGAAACATGCATAAGAAAGTTCATAGCAGCATTGTTTAGAATTGCAAAAGAATGTAAACAACTTAAATGTCTGTCAAAAGGAAAGTGGATAAAAAAATTCTGGTATATTCATACAATGGAATACTACACAGCAATTAAAATAGATTAACAATCAATAAGGCTACTTCTTAAAAATAATGTTAAGCAACTAAAAACACTTCTGAACAAATATAGGTACAGTATCATATCATTGTACAAAGTTTAAAAACAGGTAAAGTAATGCTCTATATTGTTTACGGATACATACGTATGTAACAAAAGTATAACAACACGTCTAGGAAAGAAAAAGAATAAATTCAGCATACTAGTAATGTTACTTGCAAACAAGGTATAAAGTAAATATGGCAAAATATTAAGATTGAACAACTCTGGAAAGTTGGCTTACTCATTGGTCTATTAATTTTCTAAATGATTGGAACATCTCAAAAAATATGGTGAGAAATATAGTATTCTGTGTAAAAGACAGTAAATACTTTGTAGAAGGTACTAATTCTGTAAATAGAAGTGCAAAATGAGCTGAGAATAGTTTTCAGAATATTCTCCTTTGCCTACAAACCATATACAGTTTATAGCAATCAGGATTATTTTTCGAAAAGTTACATGTTCTTCCATGAACCCAGCAAATATTTTCAATCCATTTACTATCTGAGAAAATGAATGTAGTCACAGATTCAGTATACGTTATGAATAATCAGCATCTTTATCAAAATGAAGACTTAACTGCTGAAAAATACTTGCAGAATTCATTATAGCAAGCTATGATGGACAAGCTTTACAAGGAAAGTTCATCTTCACCCCACCAACTGTACATTCAGACCATATTGAAGAGTCATGCTTTCCTGTTTACTTAGATTCCTAACTGCATCAGAAACGAAAATCAAGACTGAAACAATGCCATTCAAAGAAAACCAGATACCCAACTAGACTAGGACAGAAGTCTAGAAATAAAAAGGGGATTCCTAAATGTATCAACAAAACAAATGCAAGTAAAAGAATTTCCTAGTCTTAACCATCACAGTGGTTGAGAACATGTCTCGGAATCTGACAAATCCGGATTTGTATCCCTACTCTGCCAAAGCTGTGGACCAGGAGGTAGAAGTACGAGTTCTAGATCAGGTTCCCACAACTCAGATGTGTTTCCTTGATCATGTCTTCACTTCTCTAGACTAAGATCCTCATCTGTAATAATCCCTAATTGAAAAACTGTTGTAAGGGAGAAAATGCCTTGGCACACAGTAGGTGCTTGATAATTCTGATTTAAAGGCCAGAAGGGTATAATGAAAAGAAGATGGGCTTTGGAGTAAAGCAAGCCTAAGTGTGAGTCCCACTGTGTGAATCACTGAACCTCAGTCTGTTTCTTCATCTGTGCAATGGAGATAAGATTATCTACCCGATAGAGTTTTGATGAAAATTAGCCAGGCATTGAGTTAAGAATTAAATAAAGTAATGGATAGAACTTGCCTAAACTCCAGTATTTGACACAGAGGAGGTGATCTACTTTAATCTCCACCTCTTCTAAACCACCTATGCTTAATCTAGGATCCAGAGACGTAAGTCAGAGACTGCTCTCTTGCTATTGCTTGCAGAAGTCTTGGTACATGACTGCGTTTCTCTGAAGAGAAAGTCCGTGGATTTCTCATTCCCAGAACTATATCCTAATAAAATAACTGAAAACAGAGGGGGACTGATATGCACTGTTATCAACTGAGGACTTCCTTGCAATAGTGAAAAAAAATGGCAAATTCGACCTGGGGATGGAGGGATGGTTAAAAGAGTAATTCAACAGCTTATGAAGCCAATTATACCCTGACCCCTAGCCTATGTGTTCCAAAACAAGCTAAGAACCACTATTCTGAGGTATTTCCCAGTTCTACTATTCTGTGATTCTATCTGTGCAACTCTTGTGTAGAGATTTGGTGGACTCTAACCCCTTCACCCCAGCCAATAACGCAACGCCGGCTAGTTCCTCAGATACAGCCTAGAAATCCATCCCGCCCACAGTTGCCGCAATCCCCCAGGGGATAAAGCACGAGCCCCGGATCCGCCTCCCGCCTTAGTCCCCGCCGCCACGAGTCAGCGGGGGGCAGAGGGGGCCCGGGGCCTCTCCCTGGGGGTTAGGACAGGCTCCCTCTGGCCTCCGCACGTTCAGAACCCGGAGGCCCAGGGACGTGGTCACCCCGACGGCCCGCATGCGGCCAGGCGAGAGCAGAATGCTCTCTTCGGGCAGGCTGCGCGCCGCCCCAGGAGAGACAGGCTGGCCTGTTCTGAGGAAAACCGAGGCAGCGCTGCCTGGGCTCCGAGTCCCGGGCGAAAAGGAAATGGTATCTGCGAGTACACACTGCGGAGCCTGGCAGAGAGGAGAGGCCCCAAACCTCTCGCCTCCTCACCGGGCTGCCACTCCCTGGCCGAGCGCGGACTCCGGCGCCTCACCCGCTCCCTCCTCCGCTCTCTCCAGGCCGCGCGACAGCGCTCTCCCGGACGAATACCCGCCTCCCGCCCCCTCGACTCCCAGCACCCAATCACCCGCCAGAGCAGAAACCAAGCAACCAATCCTGGCGTGAGGTTAGGGGGCGAGAACCCTGGCCCCCGAGGGAAGCCTCCGCAATAAAAACCAACGCAAAGTATTTCGTGGCCCGGAGGCGAACGCTTGAAGAGCGAAGGATGGGAGCACAGCGCAGGGTTTAAAGGAAATTCTTCTCCGTTTTGAGATTTTGAAACTGGCGACTTAACCCGTGCATCCGTTTCCTTGGAAACTCGCAGTCTCATTCTTCAGGTCTGTAGACCAAGCGAAAGGAAAGCCTTGCCGAGTTCTTCCCAGAGCGCCCGTCAGTGCCGCTCAGCTCACGTTTCCGAACTTCACGGTGGCCCGGGTGTCGCACAGACGGAGGCGGGAACTGCCAAACCCCTGAGCCCGGCCAGGCGAGAAGGCTGGTTGATGAGTGGCCGCAGACCCTCAGGATGTTCCAGGCTTCCCCGGATAGCGACTTCAACCAGATCAACGCCCTAGAGCGCTCCCGCCCCGGTCACTTCTGCTCCTTCAAGGCTCACCCGCCTTCTGTCCCTCCTAAAACCGGGTTGTTATTCTTTGCCACGAAGTACACTTCAGTTTCCTCAAAGGTAGGGAGTTAATCGTGATCTCTCCAAAGTGTGATTTTGTCAATTTCTGAATAGCCTAAGCTTGGCTCCGATACTAGTGTCTCAAAAAAGTAAAACGTGAGACAGTTTCTCAAGTTTGAGCAACTAGTTTGGGGAGAGGTTTTATGCAGGCGGAGCAGCGGGAGGAGAGTGGATTTGTTTGCTTCCCTTTCAGTTTTACTGCATCTTCCCCAATTGCAAAATGTACAGCGCTAAAAATAAATTCTACCTTTTAATTTAGTAATCTCAGGCTCAAAAATTTATCCTAAAAGAGTAATCCTAAAGAAAGAAAAAGTAAAAATATCTAAATTGATAACATTGCCTATTGTAATCCTGAAAAAAGTCATCAACCTCCCGGTCTAGTAATAGCACCCTATACGGTTATGATACATCAGTTTGATCATTAGGAAGCCAATAAAATAATTATCAAAAGTAAACAACTTGCAAAAAAAATTTCATATAAAGTTAAATGAAAGAAAGCAGACTCCCTACAGGGTATTATGAATTCCATTATGTGAAAATATATATGCATAAGCAAAGATGGAGGGAAAGTATAAAAAATGTAACTTACTGTTAAAACAGTGGAATGAAGGACAATTTATCTATACTTAAAAATATCTTCAAATTTTTATTCTGCTTTTACAATTTTTTTAAATATCAAATCCTTTAAGTAACTGCTCCAGGGAAACTACTACGATTTTCGATTTTCCTCCGCTCAATTCCTAAGGCTCTCAACCGACTCTAGCCTTGTATGGCCATTTGACGTGTGTGGCGTTAACAGAAATGGATACACGTAGGCTCTGGAGCCAGACAATCCTGGATTCCAGTCCCTTGAACTGTTCCTTTCAGGTGAACGTTAGTGAAAGAAAACACAAAAAACTACAAGTTCATTTGATAAAGAATATGAATGTTTATAAACCAATATTCAAAATAGCTGCACACATCTGTTTTCACTTGAATAAAAAAAATCACATTGTGACAAATTTTGTAACCTTAACTTAAAATACATGAATATTAACATTTACTAATATAGTTACACATTTTGTTTACATCATCAACGAATGTGATGAAAAACAGCATGTTGTTATTTAAACACAGCAGGTTTTGACCAGCCTTTGAAAACTGATCCAAGAATGTGCGCTGCATTTAGTTAGAAACCATTTATTTCAACCTTTTTTGAACTCCTAGAGGTTTCCTACTCACATAAAATATTCCAAAGCCTCAGTTTAAAATAAAACAAAACAAAAGAACACAGGACCGCTGTATTTAATCTTAGAAGACTACAAAACTGCCTTGTTTAAAAATATGAAAATTCTTACAGTATTTTTTAAGTGTATGCTTTTATTTTTCACATCGAACTTACTTGATTGAACATTAAGCATCTGATATCTCAGGGAAGGCCAGCCCAGTAGCCTGTTTTTCAGAGCTGACCAGGTGTTTCTGATACAATCTATGGACCAGCAGAGACCCATTTGACTAAAGAAGAAATAATTAATGAAGTGTTCTCTAAACATTGTTGCATAATGGAATCAACTGGGGAATCTTAAAAAAAAAATACTAACGCCTGACTCCCAACCGCAGACATTCTGATTTAATTGACATGGGTTCCAATTGGGGATCAAGAGTTTTAACAGCTGTCCAGGTGATTTTAATGTGCAGCAAAATTTGGAGCCACCACAATGATGCAAGACACAACAGTGATCTAAATCACAATTAGCCACAAATGACAGATGTCTATAGAGGAGAACTCACTTTTAAAGAAGTTTCTCAAGTTGGAAATACTTTATAGTTTCTCTCTGTTTCTTAAGATCAAATTTATGCTTTTTCTGGAAGTTATAATGACTCTTTAATTAGTAGTCTTCAGAGGGGATTTATATTGTTAAACACTCAACAATTTTTTTTAATCATTAAGTTTAGGTTATTGTATATAATCACTGCTATACACTTATCTATTACGTGTAACAATACACTGAAATTACCTTCTAGGCATCACAGTGTTAAGAACCATCCATAGTTTATTGACTGTTTGAAGCATTCTCCACAGAACCCCTGAATTCAATAGCTGGTTCATATTGGATGTTAATACTTCTGCCTATGGTATAAGTTCACTGGCAGAGAGTAGAGTCAAGCGTTCTAGAATCTGTGTCGTTTCCATATGTCTTACTGGGACAGCTGAAAATGCTAAAGGGGAAACTTAGCAGTCATAATCTAAATTCTATACAGCTTAGCAAATAAGAAGTAACATTGCTCTATCAGACTACAGGCCAAACAAATCAAGAAAACAGTGTTGCTCTAAACGTAAAACTTTCAATCCTAGCCATAGTTTTGGCCATACTTAAAATAAGGACCTTAAGAAAAATTCATTTAGCTGTAGTTATTTCACAAAGAACAAAACATATCTCATTTAAGAAATCACATTAGTGACCCAAAGAGAAGGCCCTCAACCTGTGGAATCTGATGTATCTCTGGGTTGACAGCATCAAATTGAGTTGAATTATCTGACGACTAGCTGGTATTCCAAGAATTGCTTGTTGGAGGTGTGGGGAACCCCCCACGTGTGAAAAAATGAATCTCAGAACACCATTTATGGGCATACACCCAAAATGATTGAATGCAGAGGTATAAAGACATAAATGTACACTTGTGTTCTTAACAGGATTATTCAAAATAGCCAGAAGCTGGAAGCAAACCTGGTGTCCATCAACAGATGAAGTGACAAAAAAAAAGTGGTGTATACAGACTGTGGAATACCATTCACCCTTAGAAAGGAAAAAATTCTGACACATGCTATGACAAGGACGAACCTTGAGGACTTTAATGCTAAGTGAAATAAAGCCAGCCACAAAAGGAAAAATACTGTATGATTCCACTCATATACGGTACTTAGAGTACTCAAATTCATAGGAATAGAAAGGAGAATGGTGTTTCCCAAGAGCAAGAGGGAGGGACAACAGGGAGTTGTTGCTTAATGAGCACAGAGTTTCAGTGCAAGGTGAAAATGGTTCTGTGGATGGTTGGAGGTTATGGCTACACAATAATGTGAATGTACTGCATGTCACTGAACTGTACACTTAAAAATGGTTAAAATGGTCAATTTTAGGTTATGCATATTTTATGACCATTTAAAAAAATTAATTATTTTCAACAAATGAACAAACACTAGCTACATGCAATAGCATGGATGAATATCACAACCAAAATGCTGCATAAAAGAAATTATATTCAAAAGGCTATATATTTTTTAATTCCATTTATATAAAATCCAAAAAAGAAACAAAACCGAGGTCTGGCTTCCAGTAATGGTGGAGTGGCTTGTTGAACTAACACTCTCACAGATAACAATGATAAAATCTGCACAAAATATTATATGTCTATATATAGAATCATGTATTTATATGTAATACACATATAATAAATGTGTATATGTGTGTATGCATAAATATCTTCCAAAAGCAAGCAGAACTGAGAGGGAGTCTTCCCTTAAATGATGGGAATTGCACCAGGAGATATTTGCAAGCTTGAGTCTTTTGCCTCAAAGCATTCTAAAATCTGTACATGGCACAGACGGGAAAAACTACAGTCTTACTTGTAATGTTAGAGGATGTATTTTGGGGCTAACAAAGTAGCTGGAAAGTTAAGGGAGAAATTCTGGAAGGGAGGGAGACACAAAGAGGAAAATCTCAAAATATGTATGTAAGTCTCCCCCCCACACACACACCAAATTGGCAGATCTTTGAACAACACCCATGCAGGGTAGGCTCCAGAAGGCCTAGTGTAAAAACAGCAGTTGGAAGATGAGAGAAGTGAATGAGGATTTCAGCTATGCCCACTGTAAAGGAGAGAAGATTGGAGTTTCAGTCCAGCCAAGTTAACTCCCTGCTAGAAAAATAACAACACTCTTCAAAGGAATACAATAGAATCCAGAGTCTCTATAACTATCATTCATGGTTTCCAGTACACAGTTTAAAAAGTCATGAGATTTGAAGAGATGGGAAAATGTAATCCATATATGACCAAAAGCAGGGAGTAGAAACTCTCCCCAAGGTGTTGCAATTATCTGACAAGGATAAGAAAGCAGCTATTATAAAGATGATCAAGGTGGCATGAAAAATATTCTCATAATGAATGAACATATCTGGAAACTCAGCAGAGAAATGGAAATTACAAAAAAGAACCAAATAGGAAGATAAAAAAAATGCTTTTGAGTTTACATGTACATTAGAAACAGTAAAAGAGGGCCGGCCCCGAGGCTTAGCGGTCAAGTATGCGTGCTCCACTGCTGGTGGCCCGGGGTTCGGATCCCGGACGCACACTGACGCACCGCTTCTCTTGCCATGCTGAGGCTGCATCCCACATACAGGAACTATAAGGATGTGCAGCTATGACATGGAACTATCTATTGGGGCTTTGGGGTGAAAAATAAATAAATTAATTAATTTAATTAAAAATAAAAAGGAACAGTAGAAGAAACATGTAGAGCAATAGAAATTATCCAGTCTGAACCAAAGAATGTAAAAATTTTGAAGAAAAATGAAGAGAGCCTTACTTGTGAGATGATTGAGTCCCCAGCAATGAGGGGAGAGACAGAAAAAATTAAATGAGGCAGAAAGGCAAATCAATAAGTAATAGCATACAACTTCCAAAATTTGGTAGAAAATCTAAAATTTTAGATCCAGGGAAGTCAGCAAACCCAGAAAATAAAATACAAAATAAAACCAGACCTGGGCACATGATAGTCAAGCTGCTAAAATCCAAAGATAAAAATAAAATCTTGAAAGCAGTCAGGAAAATACATATATAAAGGGGAAGACAATACATACAGGGAGAAATAATGTCAATGATGGATGATATATTATCAAAAACAAAAGAGACAAATCAACAACAAAATTACATCTTTCAAGTGTAGAAAGAAAACCCAAAGGTCAACACAGGATTCTATATTTAGCAGATCTCACTTTCAAAAAGGAGGCAGAAGCCACAATAGTATTCTGCACACCTATTAGGTGGCTGAAATAAAAAATAAAATTGCAAATATCAAGTGCTGGTGAGGACAAGGAGCAACTAGAACTGGGAATGCAACATGATAGTTGCATTCGGATAACGGTTTAGCAGGTTCTTATAAAGTTAAACATACACTTATTATATGACTCAGATATCCCACTCCTAGGGATTTACTCAAGCAAATTGAAACTAATGTTTAAACAAGAATCTTTGGGTGAATCTTCATAACCATGTTATTCATAATTGCCACAAGCTGGAAATAAATTAAATGTCCTTCATCAGGTGAATGGAGAAAGAAACTGTGGTGAATTGGGACATTAGAATACTACTTGGCAAGAAAAAGGATAAACTCTTGATTCACACAACAACATGGATGAATCTTGGCTGCATTTCTCTAAGTGAAGGAAGCACAATTCAAAAGGCTGTACAGTATATGATTTCATTTGTATGACTTTCTAGAATAGTCAGCATTACAGACATGAAAAATGATCAGTGGTTGCCAAGGGATGGAATGGGGGAAGGGGTTGACTACACAAGGACTGTATGAGAGAATTTTGAGGGGTGAGAAAAACAGCTCTGTATGCTACTGTGGAGGTGGATATATGACCATAAAGTTGTCAAAACCCACAGAACTGTACACTACAAAGAGTGAATTTTACTCTGCAAATTTTAAAAATCAGGATGCTGGGGAACTCAGATGAAATGCAGTGACAAATGAATCTCACTGTATTACAAGCATGTGACATAGCCACACATAATGGGTGGGGATGAAAGGTCCTGACCTAAGTTACTTGGGAAGACAGTGTTTTGATGGGATACTGTAAAACTAAAGTACTGTACACAAACACTGTACTCTAGGTGGTAAATTTGTTTTTCATAAGGGTATGGATTAGCAATTCTGAAACTGGTTGACACATTAGTAAATATATTGTAGCTAACTGGAGTTAAGTTTCTCACTGTTGGTGAAAGAAGTTAAAAATAAACAAAAGGAGAATGCTAGAATAAACTCTGTGGTGTTGGATAGGAGTTGGAAGTATCAGTATGAAACCGTGTCTCTTCTAATATATCTATCCAGATAGATGAATAGATTGATATGTTGGTAGATTGATATATAGATGTGTATACCTGAGTTTATATTCATACATACGTTTCCAGGCTCTGCTGAGAGGGTCCAGAAGCAGTGACACCCTAGTATCAATGAGCACACTTAGCTCCCAGATCTTGGTTTCTAAATATCATTCTCCAATAAAAAGAACCAGGTTTCCTTGGAGAAATGGCTAATTCTAGGGCTGGAGATGGGAAATACAATATGAGCCTGGACCATCTTGTAGTGCCAGAAAGTAGAAAAGTGCTTTAAATAAAACACAGCAAATGATGAGATGTGTCAAAAGGAATCAATCTGAAAGATTTCTCAATGGCTCAAGCTGGAAAACTGTGAGCAACATAATAAATAATGGTAGCATTGGATTATTACACAGAGAATAAAATAAATATCCATGAGTCTATACTGACATAAAATAGATTAAATAAGAAAGGAAGAAAGAAACAGGAATAAAAAAGAATAAGAGAAAGAAAGGAAGAAGGACGGGAGAAGGAGGGAGGGAATCTTCCTCACAGAATTCCAAATAATAAATGTGGCTGGATAGCATGAAATAGAAAATCGCCACTAGAACACCACAGTAATAATTATTGTGGGTTAGGCTGACTGATGAATGCAAAAACTGTGGGTGAAACTTAAAAAAAAAAAAAATTTGCAGAGCCTCAAATCATCTGCCTCAAACTACATAACGTTTTTCTGTTAATTACTTTAAAAGACCTATGACTATTGAAAGCAAAAATTATAACACTGTATTGTGGGATTTATAACATGGGATGATGTAAAATTTATGACAACAATAGCACAAAGGACAGACAGAGGTAAATGGAACTGTTCTATAGCAAGTCTTCCATATTTTACGTTGATTAAACTGGTGCACTATTAAGTCTAGGTAGGCTGTGATACGTTAAAGATGCATATTGTAATCTGGACCAACCACCAAAAATGCAAAGGTGTGTCACTTAAATGCTAATAAAGGAATTAAACAGCATACAAAAATGGTTTGTACAAAAATGTTTGCAGGAGATGACCTGCACGTCCCCAGGAGGAAGAAGAGCCCACTGCGGGGCATCCTCAGAGCAGAACGCCCTCAGCTGTGCCGAGGAGCAAACGCTGACACACACATGTTGGGAGAGACTCATCAACCTCATGCTGAGGGAAGCAAGCTGGACAGAAAACAATACAAGTGGGATGATTTCAGCCAAGATGAACCTATGCTGAAAAAACCAGAACAGTGGTTGCCTCGGGGGAAGGAAAAAATTGCCTAGGAAGGAAGAGGAAGGGGTTTTCTGGGGGTGATGGAAATATCCTAGTCTTAAAGGTGTGAAGGTTATATGGGTATGTTTATTTGCCAAAAATGTAAGGTTGAGATTTGTGCCTTTCAGTGTGCGTACTTCTTACACCCCCCCACACACAAAGGACTAAAAGAATAATAAAGTGAGGTGGGAATGGGATGGAGTGTGGAAGAAACAAAAATGCCAGATGATTAGTAGTTGTTGAAGCTGGGTGACAAGCCTACTATGCTGTTTTGTTTATTTTGTATATTGTTTAAATTGTTCTGTAATAAAACACTTGTATAAGAAGACAAACTCAATATATAGTGTTCGCTGGTAAGATGTCAGCTACCTTTGGGGAGGAAGGAGGGAGAAAGGGATTGTTGGGACCTGAGTGAAGCTGGTGTTAGTTCTTGGTCACACAAGTGTGTTCACTTTGTAATAATTCTTTGAGGTTTACATGGATGACTTCTGCATATATTTCTACACGCATGTTATACATCAATAAACATTTTAAATCTGGCATATTTGCAAAAAGATCCTAACTCAATATCTCAGGATAACAGCAGTGTTTTGTTTTAAAGTGGAACACGTTCACTCATGACATCATCAGATGGATTTTAATACTCCCAAGTATCTAGTAATGCCCTCACCCTTGAGTGGCCCCCCGGGTCGTTCCATTTTTGCTTCAATTTGGCAAGTGGTATGGCTTTGAGTTTTTATGATGGGTATGGACCCTTAAGGTGGGTGGGTTCCAAGGGGAGGATCTCTGCAGCGACCCTGATCACGGGGTCCAGAGGGAAGATCATGGCAGGCTGGATGGATGCAGGGGATGGTAGGACAGATGGCCTTGAAAAGGCAAATTCCAGGATCCCATGCACCCGGTATTTCCATTTTAGATATTGAATTTACATTTCAAATACTGGCCAGGGAGCGTCCACCAGGGCTGCAAGCATTCTCAGCAATAGCCAGGCTGGTGATCCCCACTCCTACCTGAGTACTGGCCTCAAAGGATGCAGCCCAACCACACAGCAAATACTCTGGGGGGTGGGCAAGGCATGTAGAGTTGGCATCGTACAGAGAAGAGGCGGGGTAGAAGGTGGGGTGTAGAAGCATAGGGGCGTGGGCCAGGGGTGGAGGGAGAGGTGGGAGTTGGGTCCCCTAGCTGTGCATGCTGAGTGCTTTTGTCTCTTAACCATTCCTGGCTGGGAGCTTGAAGGACTGCAGAACTACAACTCCCAAGTTGCTCTGGGCACGGGGCTGTGCCTAGCCCTGGGGGGAGGAGCAGGGCGGTGAAGGCTTGCCTGAGGGCCAAACAGCCATTGACTCAGGACTCTGGTCCTGCACCGGCTCCAACTGGACTGAGTACCAGAGGGATGTGACGGGACGAGAGGGACCAGGGAGTCTGGGTGTGGCAGTTGCATGGGCAGCCGCGGGCCTGCAGCGTGCAACTGCTTTTGTCCAAAATTGAAGCTGGACTCGTGCCTCTTCTCCACCGCCTCCCTCCTTTGCTTGATTCCTCCTCCCCCCTGTGTGCCTGGGGGTCTTTCCACAGCCTCTTACCTAGTCCAGGGCCAGGTGCTTCTCTAAACTGCTTATGGGAGCTGGTTTGACATCCCAGAAACTTTCCAGTTTGCCTGCTGCCCTCTGCCTTCTCCAGCCAAAGTGCCATCATTTCATCAGCTTTTGGGAGACATTCGCCCTTGTGGCCCCTCTTGAAAGCACAACTTAAGAGCTTTGTAGGGTGGTAACATTGGCTGTTGCTTGCCTTTTTTGCAGATGTGGAAGTTGAGGCATCTGTGAGGTTAATCACTGTTTTCCCCAGGATCCGCTAAGAGCAGAGGAGAACAAATCAATTCCCAGGCAAGTATCTAGTAGGCCATTTTCACCAACCCATTCCAGTGCAGAGGCCTCCTAAACAGCACCGTTAAGATGAGAATAGCTTAAGTATTTTGCTCTTTAGATTAATCACCTAATCTCAGCTCAGTCCTGAGTGGCCAGTCTCTCAGGGACAGGGCTGGCGACTCTGATCCCTCAGGAAGAGATTGGTGGTCCAGCTTTGGGAGAGGGATGTTCATGGTAGACAGCACCTGGGCAACATTTGAAACCCGTCAGCTTTAAAATCTCTGCTTTGGATTCAGGCAAGGTTCCCGGATAAACATGCCTAGGGACAGTCAGATGTACCGTATTCTTTAAAAATTGATTACAGCAGTGAAAAGAACAGAACATTAGATATCCTGCTCATTTGCAAAAGATAAAATGCAAGCAAGACTTTCTTGTTAATTTTTTTCTGCTCATTCTCTTGGCTGTACTGTACGCTTGAATGCAGAAACAAAAAACTTGAATTGCCATATTCTCTTTTCCTGAGATTGGTAAATTAACTTAAAAGTCTTATTGAAACCTATGGAGGAATGATTAGCTGTTTTCCTGATTTATGTCATCCTTAAAAGTCTGGGCATTGAGCTAAATGAAAACAAGTCCTTGTTTATATTACACATCCCAATAGGTTACATTTCTGATTACTGAATGTGGAATATTATCAAAACAACTGGAAAACCTGATCATGGAAACTAGACCCTGTCACTTTGTCAAGAATTTGCCTCTTTATGAATTAATGACACATGAATTCTTTAACGTTTTTTTAAAGAAAGGATGAGAAACTCTGCAGTGTCTCTGAATGTGGCAAGATGGGGAATTATCATTAGACCACATCCTCGGGTTCTTCTCTCCTGTTCAACAGGCCCGGGTGATAGTCCGTGTTGTCAGGTGCAACGCCGCTCCCCCAGCCCCCAGTGTTCCATCCTACTCTGGCCTGTGACCTCTTCAGGGGGTTCTGATGACACTCGTCCACAAGTGTTGGAAGGAGACATTGTAACATGAGGATATTCCTTATCTTGAAACAAGGATTAATGGAGAGGAAAGTCTCTGGGTCTGTGTGCTCCAAAGCACTGCTGTTGGAGTGTGGCTTCAGTCACCACTGTGCTCCCAGCAGTCCCCACAATGGCTGCCTCAGACATTTGATCTTCTGGTGCAACCACAGAAGCTGTTGACAGAGCTGGGCGCTCGTCGTGGTGAAGTGTCTTCCATCAGATTTTGTGGCTCTGACCCTCCTCTGCTCACCCCCTTCCCATTCCTAACTGCTGCATTGATTGCTTTGTAGTTGTTTCCTAGGAGCCACTGTGTGTAACTGGATTTCACAGTGTCTTTAGGGACCCACCCTCACTACACGAGTCACTGTACAACAGCCACTTATCCTGGTGTAGCCCATGTTCATCCTCTAAAGTGGAGCTGTGAAGAACCCTGCTTACTCGGAGCTCCTTTCATTCTCATGCGGCTGGGGCTGCTTACGAAGCTGGGCATCTCGTCTTTGGTCTCATCACATTATTCTTTTCATCGATTATTCTGAAGTAGGATACGACTTTGTTAATAATGTGACACTGGCTGTCACAGGCACTTCTATGTATCTTCCCCAACAGCTCTGTGAAGTAGACCTGTGATCCCCATTTTACAGGGGGGACACTGAGACAGTTTCTTGGTGCATTTTGAGTCTCCACCTGGAACTCCGCCTCTCAGGTGTGTGCACTTAGCAGGTGTTCCACTTTGTCCCTCTCTGCCAGCCGCCCCAAAGGCACACGGCCCATCCTGAGTCCATTGTCTGATTGTTGGCAGTCACCCTGCACAAACAGGCCCTGGGTGGGGAGTGGACTAGCAGGGCGTGGTTGTCCGGACTACCCTGGGCAGATTCTATGTTTATTGCGAGAGCTGGAGCAGTGGAAGATACTGACCGTCACTCGCCTGGAAGGTTTCTTATGGAGAAATACTCCACTGACTTTCTGCAGGTGTCGTGTCTTCTTTGTCTTCCTTGCTCCTCTGGGCTTTCTCCTACAGCCCATGCTGTGCAGTAACATAGAGAACAGAGACTGGTGAACATCATACTGTTGCCCTGCACCAAACGGTCACATCACTCATTTTTCTAATTATGAAAGAATTACATACTTTGTAAAAAAAGTCAAATTATACAGATCTATGTAGAGTAAAGTGAAACCTTCCCCTTCCATCCCCTTCCCTGCAAACTCACTCCCCTACTCAGAAGGAAGTATTGTTAAGAGGTTGCAGCTTATTCTTCTGGACATTTCCAATGAATTTATAAATACACATAAAGTTTTTTTAACATAAATTACATAACTACATCGTTTTTCAACTTGCTGTTTCCCAAACCATATATCATAGATGTCTCTCCTTATCAGTATACGTCACTCTAACTTAGCTGTTTAGAAGTTTTGGAGCTACTCCAAAGAACAGGAATACCACGATCTGTTTATTTCTTCTTTGATAGAGATGGGGTTATTTCCAGTTTCACTATTATACATAATGCTGCAGTAAGATCCTTGTATGGAATTTATTACACTGCTACTCAACTGCTCAATTTGCTTTGTTCCCTTTTAGTCAGAGACTATGATATATTTGTAACAATTTTATGGGAATTATTTTATAGGGAAATTAATTTTATCTCTGAATAAAGACATTTATGGGGAAACTTGACTTCAAGGTCAACCATCTCAGTATTCTGGAGAAAAATCATGAAACTTAGAAGGTATTATGCTTGCTGCATCACATTCTAACAAGTCAGATTAACAATTTAAAGTTGCATGTTTGAGCTGGCCCGGTGGCGCAAGCGGTTAATTGCGCGGGCTCCGCTGCGGCGGCCCGGGGTTCGCGGAGGCCCGAGGTTTGCAGGTTCGGATCCCGGGCACTCACCGACGCACTGCTTGTCAAGCCATGCTGTGGCGGCATCCCATATAAAGTGGAGGAAGATGGGCATGGATGTTAGCCCACGGCTAGTCTTCCTCAGCAAAAAGAGGAGGATTGTCATATGTTAGCTCAGGGCAGATCTTCCTCACAAAACAAAAATAAAACAAAATAAATAAAGTTGAATGTTTGTATAGCATCTACAGTCTTTGTTCAGAAGAAGGATGACTTTATCTTGTCTTGAAAACTTCTGACTCCAGGGGCTCTCAGTTGGGCTTCAGAGAGGATAAGATGTTGGTGTTGTATCTGTTTCTCTTCAGCTGTAGGCTGCATCATCTAAAGATCATAGAATTGAACATGGTCCAATCGATATATACGATTTGGGTCAAAAATTCAAAGTAATGAACCCAAGATAAGAATCTATAACTTTGGATCTTAATGAAGAATTTCCTTTGATATCCTCAAGTCTCTGTGATTACTAGTAAAAACTCACCTATGGATGAAGAGATGTGGTTCTGCTGGCAATGTCTGGCTTGAACATCCATAGTTAAGGCTGCCACATCCCTAGGTAGATTAGACTTGACCTCTCTACGACCTCTGCCCTTGTTCCTTGACCTGGGAAAAATAAGAATTAAAAAAAACTGTTGTTACTAGCACTGAATGCTAGAAATGCCCATTAAAGAGTGAGTTTGATTTGGTAAACCAAAGGGAGTACATGCAGAACAAAGTCTTTAATATCTATGAAATTTCAAAAAGTTCTAATTTTTTTAAATGTAACTTTATTTTTGCAACAATGCAAAATGTATATATACGAATGAAATATCCCTCTGTTCATTTCTTAAGTTGTTTCCATTGATTTGATGGATTTATCCTCTAATCAGGATTCCAAGTGTGAAAGAACATCTTGGTCTTGCAAAGAAAAGAAGCCATTGATATTTGATTTTCTTTTAGCTCGGCATCCTACAGGTTTGAGGAATAAATTATCATGTAATGATACAATGATTCTGAAAGCTAATTGTTAATTAGAGGGGTGTACGGGATGATTGAATGGTGGTTCATCCCCACGGTCAGGGGTATTGTACACATGGATATGTAAACACGATTTAGGAGGCTGCTTCAGCCCTGTGACATCCCAGAGAAACACAGTGCAGGAGGATATAGGGGCATAGCCGTCTGCCTCGATCTCCTGGGTTACATGCAGATCCAGAGGTCTTGACAGTGGCTTCAGAGCAGCTAACTTTTGTCTATTTCTCCCCTTCCTTCTCTCCAGCTTATCTCAAACAGTCCTGACTATCATGTTTTAAAGTAAGACCAATTATAGTTATTTACATGAGCTTCTTGTTCATTATTGCAGAGTAATAATCAGGGATACCATTAAATATCATTTAATCTACCTAATTAAATTTGTTGTACCTTTTAATTGATTAGAACACTAAAGTTAGTTCAGAGTTTGATATTCACCAAGTGTGTTAATCTGCTTACAACTGCCATGTGCCTCACTCCTCTTAGAAGTGTATCTTTGGCCCATCACAAGATTTTAATGACTCAAATCACCATAAATTAAGATAATGCACTGTCTTTTTGATGACCGGGAGGCACATGGGTCCATTTTGGAAATATGCCCATCTGTCTTTTCTCCCCATGGGAAGTTTCTGGTCACTAGGTCTCCAGGTGGCTTGCACAAGCCCTAGGTCTGTAATAGCTTGGTGCCTCTCCTTCTACTTGGGGTAGAAATAAAAGAGATTAGAGAGACTTATTAAAGTTTTGGTTGCATGAAGTCTTCTATGAAGACCATCCATGCATATTGTTCTGGATAGCTCTCTGTTCCTAAGACTACTAGTTATTTTAAGGGCTTGTCGGGAACTGTGAAAGGTTTGATGTTTTACCTTACGTGCAAACCAATTAGTTAGCCTACAATGGTCTTACAGATGCTGGCAAAAGTCAGGAGTCCCATGCCTCAGAGACAAAGGACTTAATGACACAACAATAGCAGTGGCCAGAGTATCAGCATTTGCACCGGTTCACTAAATCTCACTTCCTACAGGGTGATACACAGTGGGCCAGGTGACATGCAGAGGGTTGCAAGATCTCAGAGCCTAAGGAATTCAAATCTTTGATAACGGGCAGGATGTCTGCTAACCTTTGCCCTGGGGGGTGTTATTTTTATTATACTGGACAGTAAGCAAGCCTGCCCTTTGCTCCAGAGGAGGCCACTATTTCTATCTTCCAAGGCTGACAGCTCTACACACATCCTTGAAAAGATAGCCTGGTTTTACTGGCTTTCAAAGATAAACTTGAATGAGACTTGATCATCATTCAGTTCTTCTGTTTACTTTATTGGGATTGTCCAAATATGCTCTTTTCTCTATAAAGTTCACTAACTTTATTCATACATAAGAGATGCTTTTCTTTTTATTTATTAAGTTGAAATTTTCTTATTAGAGAAAATGATGAAACTATTATGGGTTGGATGTGAAAGTATGTTTTTCCAGGAAAAATGTGAGAGTAGATCGGTGCTCGCAGAACTTTGCCAAAAGGAGCTGATAGCAACTTAAATGATTTTAATTTGAATACTGTTTTATACAACTTTCTTCCATTTACTTCATCCTCTCTGCTTCCTGTAATTCCCATATGAGAATGGGGCAGTTTCAGGGATTCACTGAATTCATATACAGTATTCAAATGGTTTTGTCTGTTGTGTTTTTTTAATTGAGATAAAGTTGACATACAACATTAAATTAGTTTCAGCGGGATGACATAATGATTCAATGTTTGTATATATGTTGAAATGATGACCACAATAAGTCCAGTTAACATCTGTCCCCATATAGAGTTACAAATTTTTTCTCTTGTGATGAGGATATGGCATATTTCAAGGTGCAGAAGAATCAACGATTATGTCATACTTTTCCATATACAGCTTGATGAATTTGGACATAAGCATACACCCTTGAGACTGTCACCACCATCAAGGCTACAAACATATCCATCATCTCCCAAAGTTTTCTCTCACCTCCTTTATTACTATTATTCTCTGGTAAGAACTCTTAATATCTACTCTATTAGCAAATGTAGCTAATATGTATGCATGTAGCGCATGCAATACAGTCTTGTTAGCTGTAGGCACTATGCCTTATCCTAGATTTCCAGAACTTATTTATCTTGATAACTGAATCTTTGTATCTTTGAACGTTAGCTCCCCATTTCTCCATCTCCCCAGCCCCTGGCAACCACCATTCTAACCTCTGCTTGTGTGAGTTTGACTATTCTAGATTCCACAAATAAGGAAATATTTGCCTTTCTCTGTCTGCCTTATTTCACTTAGCACAATGTCTTCTAGGTGCATTCATGTTGTCAAAAATAGCAGCAATTTCTTCTTTTTTCAATGTTGACGAATATTCTATTTCTTTATCCATTCATCCATCAGTGACGTTTAGGTTACTTCCACATCTTGGCTATTGCGAATTTGCTGCAATGAACATTAGAGGGCAGGTATCTCTTTGAGACCCTGATTTCAATTCCTGTGGCTGTATACCAGAAGTGGGATTGCTGGATCATAGGCTAGTTTTCATTTTTGGAGGAAATTCCATACTGTTTTCCATAATGGCTGTATTAGTTTACATTCCGACGAGGTTTCCTTTTCTCCACATCCTCACCAACATTTGTCATCTTTAGTTATTTTGATAATCGCCATCATAACAGGTGTGAAATGATAGTTCATTGTGGTTTTGATTTGCATTCCCTGATTTGTGATGCTGAACACCGTTTCATACACCTGTTGGCCACCTGTATGTCTTCACTGGAAAAATTTTACTCTGGTGCATTGACCATTTTTTAAATTGATTTGTCTTTTTGTTTTTGAGCCAAACAAAAAAAGAGAACAAAATTTCCAGGCATTATGGGTGCTTTCCTGTTGATGCAGATGGCTTTGTATTTACAGTGGTACAAAAAGATCATGTTTCGTGCTTTTTCTTCAGCTTGTCATAAGACCAGCAGTAGCTGTGGCATGGCAGATAATCGAGATCTTCTGGGTTTGAAGGTTTGCAAAATAAATGAGTGGTAAGGAATTTTTTATTTTTCCAAGGAAATTATTGTGATCATAGTCCATGGAATCTAGGATTGATAGGTGTAGGAGAAAATTAAGGTGAGAATCGTTGATCTGGCATTACTACTGATATTGAGGGACAGCTATCTACTGTATGACTGTTTGAATAAAAATATTAAAGATCAGGAATTTGTGGTGAGTGAATATGTTTTCTGAATTATTTACTTTTGAACATAACCATTTGGATTATGTGAACATCTGGGATATGGGAGTAAGTTGCTAACAGGGGGTGGTTGATAACGTCACTATTGATTTAATCTCTATGAACACCAAGTGGTCAATGGATTAAGCAAATGAGTAGACAGAAAACACAGAAATGGTAAGATTTGGGATTTAGTAAAGGACTGGGGACTGACTGTCCTGAGAGGGAGTGCCAGGACTTGTGGGGTTGATAGTGACAAGGAAAAGAAGAGAATAGAATTACACTCAAAAAAGGAGGGCGTGTTAACGGGATGGAGGGGGAAATGATCTGGAGGAGCCTTGAGTTTGACCTTGAGCTTTCTCTTCTTGATGCAAATCTGCCTGATGACATCCCAGGAAACAGGTCAGATCTATCCCCAGAGGATAGAGGGAGGGTGGAAGTACAAAACAGCCAGGATAATTGTCCTAAAAAGGCAGGCCTCCTTTATCATTTGGCCCAGTTTCATGATTTGTTTTTATAGGGTAAGAGGAAAAGAAGGATGATAAGTCACGTCTTCACAGGAGAAGCAGCGTAACTGTGGGAACCAGTCCAAACCAAAGCCTGGTTTAAGCATTTCCATTCTTTTGAGGATGTCCAGTGACATATTCAAGAGGCCTGTTACTAGAATCCCATCCCATCCTGGCAATGACTGGTGTCTGAGGGGACAACTTGGACCAGCCCCACCAGATCTGCTGGCCCGAGAGACCGCAAGGACTCCAGGCCTGGAGCAGCGCAGGACAACTCGTAAGTCCTTTCAATCTTGCCAAAACGTTGCAAAAACTTGCACCTAGTCACACAGGTGAATCCCTGCCAGGTGTGCTCGCAGATGGTCTGCATTCCAGGTCCCATGCCCACTCCTGCTGGAATTCAGATTTGGCAGAGATGATTCCAGGAACTGATCTGTGCATTCCACAGCTCCACTGTGGAGGTATCAGGAAGGAGGAAAGGGCAGTGAAGAGCACAGGAGCGAGACTGGTGATAGCACTGATGGCGGACAGACTTGCTAGCGAGGCAGAGAAAGTGAGGGTCTAAGAAGGCCGTCCTGACAGCAGATGAAATGGAACAGGCACCTCAGTGAGGTCTCTTGGCAGCATCCCTAATGTTTCCTTGCTTTGAGCTCTTGAAACTTTAAAATATATCGATACTTTTCTTTTATTAAACTCTGCTTCGAGACATAGAAAATATAGACAACAGTTTCTTTCTGAGGTGAGAGGTTGAGTTTCAGGTGAGGAGAGAAAGATCTTCCTTTTTCATGCTGTTCTCTCATTTTCCTTTACTATGTATGTTATTTATTTGTACTTTAATGTCAGCAGCGAATTATCAACGTCACGGGGTGATTCAGTTTTTCCCCTCACAATCACAGTAAAACCTACTAAAAGTGGATTCTTATTTTTGTATAATATTCCAATAGATTCCAAAATATTATTTCAAACGCACTTTTATGTCTATGTTCTCAAATTAGATATTTACTTCTAGGTCTCCATTTTTCTGTTCTCTGTTGCATGCCAATTCAGAGTTGCATCTAAGGAAATACCAGATTTCCCTCAGTTTTTTAGATCCATATGTGTTGGAAATTTGATTCATGGAAATGGACATGGCAGTTGGGGGATCGTGCTATTAACAAAAGAAATCTTTTCAGCATCAGTAATGCTGAAAGAAACCACTGCTTGTTGGGATTTAATTGTTTATTTGAGGGATCAAGCTTTCACTGTTGGTACTTCTCTTTCTCTTTGGAGGGAAAATACAGCCTTCCCAGTCTTTCCATTACCAAATCACATTCCCTGGTGGCTGTGCCATGTCAGGAAGGGCTTGGGATGACGGGAACCAAGATTCATCTTCAGCTTCTGGTTGTCCTGAGAAGGCTTCCCTGGCAGAGTGCAGCCTGTGTGTCTGGGTGAAACTTGCAGCCATCAGAAAGAAGGGGACAATTCACAAGTGCGAAGCGATTCATCTGTCCCTTGTCTTACAGGGTGTTCCCAAGTGATGAGGTTCAAAATGCCACTTGGTATCCCTTTGAAAGCTCCTAGTCATGGGGTGGGTTCTCTGTGCGAGGTCAGAGCAGTGTCTGTTCACCACCAGATAGGAAGCATTTTAGTATTTTAATTGGTAAGTCTGTGTTCATGCATGTCCATAGACCATCAGTTCAGTGGCATTCCCTGCTGGAGCCCCCCACACCCCTATCATGCTTCATCTTTCAAAGCTTCAAACAGTGTTCACACCCCAGCAGGTGGTGGTAATGTAACCACAGCACAGGACTGGGGACAAGAACACAACCACCGAAGGGCGACACAGTTTAAGGGCTTGGGCCCAATTGCCCCATTTGGACGAGTTAGTAACACCAACACTTAGTGTGTAAACTGGAGGATTGTCCAAGATCATGGACCTCAGAATGACACGGGCTCAGAAGTCACCTTGGACAGCAAGGGACAGTGTGAGGTCACTCACTGGCTAGGATTATAGTCGCTTCTACTGGCAAAGTGGAGCTCACCGGGGATCCATCAGGACAAACGAGGCAGGAGGCTTGGGGCCTTCTGGGGAATGTCTGCCCTAAAGGGAATTGCATAAGGAAGGCAGGGGTGCTGAGAATCCTAGTTGACAGGGAGCAGTCATGTTTATGGAACGAGGCCCAGCAGTAGCCTTAAAAGCTGCATCACAAATCTTTCCACCTGGATACAAAACAAGCAGGAAAAGGAATTCAGAGTCTTGGACAAGGATCACAGCAGGATTCAAATCCAGGTCAGGGGTGAACAGGGAGCCCCTAGAGGGGCCTCAGGAGCTAGATCCTGCCTGCCTTTAGTCCATTTGCTAATGAGCTTCCTTGGGCCTTGTCCTCTCCAAGTGCACGTTTTGATCATTTTACATTGTTTTCCCCACTTAGAACTGATGCAATTCCAGAGATTGAACTAGAAAACTACAAGTTCCTAAAATTTAGTCAAAAGAAATCTCAACAAGAGAAACAGAAAACGTTCCCTGTTCCTCAAGAATGTAGAAAGGCAGCCCCTGCCTGTGGCACGACATGGTCCTGATAGTGCTGTTTTAAAGACACCCACATTTCAGTGGTTGTTGCTCTGCCTGTGAAAGTACCTTCAACCTTAAAATCCCAAGAGAACGGGCGGGGGGCCATGTCTGCTCCTGGAGGAGTTGAATGATACTGAAATGAACTGGTCTTCGGAATTAGGGGGACTTGGGGGTTTTCCCACTAGCCAGCGAAGGGCTGGCCCTTCTCCCTTCTCCCACATACAATAAGCTGATGACCCGGAAGAGTTCTTGATTCAAGGAGAAATGTGAGATTCAGTGTCTCACTTACATGCCTACAGAAAGCGACAGAACCACACCACAACTCCCAGACTGTAAAAGGAACAGGACTTTAATATAATATTCAAATATGGCATTTATTGTTTACAACAAATAACTACTGCCCCTCCACAATGTGTGAATTGGTCCTGGGGTAGAGACATCGGGGAGCTGGGGTGGCGTCGTCCCCTCTCTCTTGGGTTTAAGGGGACCTCAGAGATCAGCTTACAATGCTCCCCTTCCCGTCAGGAGGGAGGAGCTGGCCCAGTGCATCCCGAGCCTCCCAGATGTGTCCCCGTTGCTGAGGATGGGGCTGTGAACGGCCACTGGTACGGGGGTTGGTGTTGGGGCCTGGGGACTGAGTAGAAGAGTCGGGTTATCCTGGGGGGCCTCCCTCAGAATCGTGGCCCCCACCATGTCCCCACTGCACTGAGTGCTCCAGGCTCTGTGCTCAGTGCTGTCAGCAACCAGTACCCCATTTGTCCCTGACACGCAAGAGATCATTTAGTATCACCTATTTCACAGAGGAGGAAATGGAGTCTCAGGAAGCTGAAGAGAGTCACCCCAGTCACAGGACTGCTCAGTAGTGGAGCTGGGATCCCAGTGCCAGTTGTCCCACTCCCTAAGGGCACGTTTAGCCCGAAGTATTACTGAACCAATAGGAGTCAGTCACCACAGGCCAGACAATCACTCACCCCTGACCTTGATGATGGCAGGTTCTTCTTGTCCTTGAGTATTCTGCTGGCCAACTAGGTCTGGGTGTCCAGCTGGCAGGACAGGCTGTAGCTCCAGGACAGAGAGGCACCTGTGAGTCTAACAGGAGCCGCATCTCAGGTGTCCCCCCACTGCCTGCCCAGCAGCTGGAGTCTGGGTGTCCCAGAGGTCGCCATGCAATAAGGCTTGGGGCTGAGTGGGGGGCCACGGAGACAGGCATTGTGGACTGGTCAACAGGGAGAGTCCACCCCTGCCCTCACCCAACTCCTGCCCGGCCTCACCTATCACTCTCGTTGAGCAGCTCCTTGTCCTGGAACCAGGCCCCAAATCGCTCCTCAGGCTCTTGGTTGTAATTCTTTGTGGCCACCTGGAGCAGCAGGATCTCCCTCATGACTGGCTATTCCTGAGACCAGAGGGAAAGAGAGGCTGCAGATAGGGCCTGAGTGGGGGATGCTGCATGGACCTTATTGGGGGTGAGGAGTGGGGCAGGCAACCAGTCCTGGGAACTGTCCTTCCCTCCAGTTCCATCCAGGCTCTACCTGTTCTCAGAATGGGAATAATCAGCCCCTCCTCCAGGAAATTTTCCTTGATGCCATCCTCCCCTCAACCCACCGCCAATAGGATGGGTCTCCCACTTCTCTGTTATCAAACTCTTCTACTCAATGTAAGATACAGGGGGTGGAGCCAGGGACTGTTCTGCCCAGAGGGTCTCTGAATTCCTCCTCCTTCCCCTCCCCTGAAGGGGGTGCGGCAGCTGTTCACTTCAGTCCTCTTCTCAGGTTGATCTCGTTCTCCTGGAAGGCAGACAGCCAGAGTCCATCAGACAGAGCCCTCTAGTCTGACTAGACCCCCTAGGACCACACCTTCTCAAGTTGCACTACTGCTAGGTTCCCAGAGGGGGCTGGGCATGCAGAGAAAACAGGACTTGGACCTAGGCCTGGCTCTGAGCTCCAGAGAAGGAGGACATGGGGGAGAGGCTAAGGGACCTGGCAGAATAACCCTCTCTGATGACAGACTTGGAGGCTGAGGCCTCAGGCAGAGGGGACTGCTCAGCCACTTATGTGCTGCCTTGACTTGGAGGGGCCCGAATCCTCTCTCCCTCCACGGGCAGCATGGGAGGGAGAGGCTGAGTCCAGCTCAGATAAAACCTCACGCAGCTGTGCCGTCAGGCAGCTCTGAGCTTCCCCAGCCTGGGGAACCGGAATGGGTGTCTCAGGTGGAACCTCTGTTCACTCATCCCTAAGATGTGCCTGATGCCCTAGCTCCCAGAGGCGGCTGTGAGGCTCTCAGGAGAGATGTGTCAAGTGCTGAGAGTTCAGAGCTCAGTTCGGGGGCTCCCGCAGCCCAAGGCTCAGGATCCTCCCTGCCTGGTCCTCAGGTGCACCCACCTCGAGATTATCACCCATCAGCAGGTGCAGCATCAGCAGGTGACCAAGGAAAGTGCCAATATAGGGGATGACACTCTGTGACATCAGAGTGTGGATGGGATGAGCCCTTGCTCTCAAGTCGGGCCCCTGCAGACCCTCCCCTGAAAAGGCCTCACCCTCAGCCTCCTGGCCCACCCCAGGGTTCCCACGGGGAGCAGCCTAGGACCCTTAGCAGCCTCCCCTCAATTCCTCCTCCCTTCACACCCCAAGAACACCACACTCCTCCTCCTCACCTCCCAGGGCAGGATTCTGGAAAATCACAGGGTATGCGGTCCCTAGCCCTCCCCACAACAACCCATCCTGCACCAGATCTCCCAGGCCCTCCTCCTGGTCACTTCTACTGGGGGATTCAGGCACTGTGGCAGCAAGAGGAAAGGCCATCCTCTCTTGATTTGAGGCCGCCAGCTGGGAGGGCAGAGCCCCTCCCCCACAGGCACACTCACCTGCTGCTGCTGCTGTTTCTCCTGCACTCTATGGGGGCTGATCTGCGGGGGGGTAAACGTGGCAGGGCCCTCCTGTCAGGGTCGAGGAGAGTGTCAGTAAGGCCATAGTCCCCTCACCCCATTTCTCTCCAGCACCACTGTCCTCTGACCTTGGACATCTGACTCCAGGCAACTGGTACCAATAGCACTCCATCCTCCAAGATGTTGTAATTCTAGAACAAGCCTAGCTCCAACTCTCACTCTCGATGTGAGCTTGGGCTTTGGGCCAGGCCTCCTCGAGCCTGTTTCCTCATCTGGAAGGTGTGAGAACTCCAGCTACCTCACAGGTTCTCCTGAGGACTCAGTGTCACATGACATTGTTCTCGCCCTCATCCTTCCAGGTGGAGCAGGCAGAAAGCTCCCACATTCCTTTCCTCCCTCTTACCTCATCACCACCCTGTGTGGCCTGCAACTGAGGCTCAACTGGGGGAGGACTGGCCCCCAAGTTCACTCTCAGCTTTTAGGGTTCAGTTTGGACTGAGAGCCTGAGTTTCTTTCTGTCTGTTGGCCTGGGCAATCTCGTGCTTCTCTCCTATCTAGGCGTCCACGTTGGGCAGCCCAAAAACACTGGTATTTGATTCCTCAGTTACAGGGATTCGACAGAGTGAGAGAGAGAGATGGAACATGAAAGAGGGAGTAAGAGGAAGTGAGAGACTTTTTTAGTTAAAACTTAGACAAGACATCCCATCACTTTGGCTGTTATTATGTTAAGAAACCAGTTACTAACTACTTAGTGGTTCCACGGGGATGGCTGTACCATGGGTGGGGCTTACTGGGTACCACTGTGAAGGCTGCTCACCTCATAGGCCAAGACGAGACACTTGGGTCTCATTCTCCATTAAACAGGAAACAATTGAATGGTTTTATGCCGCAGGATGGCAGTATGTAAATTTCCATTAGTTTCAACCCCCTCATGATGCTGACCTGAAAATGAGGCCAAGTTGGAAGCGACTGTTCCAATATCACATTGCTAGAACCCAGGCCTGTTTTGAGTGGTGTTCTGTGCTACCTGTCACCCCTTCTTGTTATTCTTCCATCTTTAAGTTTGTGCCTTAGGTACATGTGACACCAGCTCACAGAGGTAAGAGATATTATGTCATATACACCGCCTGACATCCCTAGGAAGTAGATTCTAGCCTGATCCCCATGGTGCAGGTTTAGAGACTGGGGAGGACCTGAGAGGTACAGGGACTTTCTCGGGATGAAGAACTGGTAAGAAAAAGGAGGTCTGCATTCATCTCTGTCTCCTCAAAGCTAGGACCCGACTTAGGTTTCCAGGGAGCTGTGGCTAGGGCTGTGTAGGCTCCTTGTGTACAGCTCAGGAGATGACATGGGGGAGGAGGGTTAGCAGCCAGGGCACAGGGGGCAGCTCTGGATAAGTCTGATTGAGGGAAGGGGCCTAGGTAAATGAGTCTTGAAAAAAGACTTCACTTCCTTGGTCATAGACCTCAAAAGATCTTAGAACTCTGGTAACCAGGCACCCACAGCCCCCCATCCAGCTCACTTGACTGGAGACAGTCAACAGGAAAAAATATTTTGTTGTTGTATCCCAACTTTTGGAGGATCTAGGCACAAAAAAACCCAGAAAGAGAAACTTTTTGGTCGTTGCCGACGTTGGCTCAGCCCTCATCCCCGACGCCTCTGGGCGTCTGGCAGGAGGCAGTGAAGGGTAACACGGGGCAGCCCAGGATAGGCTAGTGCAGGCCAGGACACAACTGTGATCCCACCTGATCAGCCCCACACCCCTGGTCCCTCATCTTGTGTGTGTGTGTGTCTGTATGTGTTTGTGTGGAGGGGAGAAGGCAGGGTATGAGGGGCAGACCATTCCTGGGCAGGAGCTGGTTGTTAGGTGTCGGAAGCATGGTGGGCCTGTCATGTTCATAGCCCAGGTCATGGCTGGCAGCATGAGAATGTGAGCTCCTCTACTCTTATGTTACTGAGCCATAGAGGTTTCATCTCTTTTCCTGCCTGACCACAGTTCTTTGCAGGGATGTCCCTCTGTGCCTGAACTGAGGAGCAGACTTTCTCTTGGGGGATGACCCCAGTGGCAGTGTGCAGGCAGCCCCTGATTCCTTCAGGCCCAGCTCCGGAGCAGTCTTTGCAGAACTCCAGTAAGAAGGTCATCGAGGAGCTGCCCAATGGTTTCAATTTCACCAACTCACTAGGCAAGGGGAAGGTGCCTGAGGCCACAAACACCATCCAGTGCTGCTCTGAGATGAGAACAGGAACAGAGGGTCTCCACACTCAGGACCTTGAGATGACCAGGTTGACCAGAACTAGGGAGTGACCAGACTGGGGCTGTCCCTTTTTCAAGCTAAAGGAGATGTACACGCAGGTAACTTTGCCTGTTTCGGAGCTGAGCTGCCATGACCCTCTTACCCTTGCCCAGTGTGAGCTTCTGGAGGCCACTGAGGCAGAGGCAGAGGGTAAGGGGGACTGCAGGCTGGATATTCCTGGAAGGGAAGTGGGATCTTTCCTGTGTTTAGAAGGACACATGGAAAGTCAGCTATGTGGGTGAATCTTTCTCTTTATCCCACTGTAGCGCCAGCTGCAGAGCTCCAGCCAGTGGCAGAAGCAGAGCAGTGGGCAGTGGTGGAGGTAGAGTGGCTCCAGCTCCGTTCACAACACCGCTACTAGTGCTGAGGCCAGCGTCCCCTCCATCAGCAGTGTTGGAGCTGGAGCAAGGGCCGACATCGGCTCCAGGAGGAGTGAGTGCTGCTGAGCTGGAGTCACCTGCACCATCATTTTTAGTGGGAAGTCCATCTCCACCTGTGGCTGTTAAGGAGCGTGAGAAGAAGCCCAACCTCACGGCCTTCTCTCCTAAGCTGGTGGTGGAGCAGTTGACCGTGATAGATGTGGTGAACAGCTGGGATCTCAGGGCGGGGTGGAGCAGGCCGTCCCTCTGCCATTGTTGCCCCAGACCTGATCCAAACTCCCATGATCTGGGCCCAAATCCCAGCTCCACCCCTTACCAACCATATGACCTGGGCAACTTCTGGAACCCCCAAGCCTTTGCTGTCCACCTGCAGACCGTAGAGGTGGACACTAACAGGACCTGCTGCACAGAGTGGCTGTGCCGGCTCCATGAGGTAGAAGAGATGGAAAGCTTGGCAGGGCTTGGCCCATCAGTGGTGGAGGGGAACTCACTGTGTGCAGCCAGGTCTACGGTGGCCCAGCCGTCTCCTCAGTAGGCTCAACAGCCTCAGGACTTGACACCTGAAGTGTGCTTCACTACAAGGGAGACAGACAAGGCCAGTGGTTGTAGCTGCCACGGAGGAATGTGCATCAGAATGGAGAGTGGGACCAGAGCAGAGATCAGGGTGGTGGCAGATGCCCCCTTGGCATGAGCAGAGTTGAGCCACCGTCTGGAGCTTGGAGTTAGCCAGGACGGGCTGGATGCAAATGCCCCTCTCCCTTCCCTGCCGGGATTGGGTCCTGGGACATCCTGTGTTGGGTACCCTCGGTGGACAGAGAAGAAAACCTAGGGACTCTCACAAGGCTCAGGCCACATCCTGAGCTTCCTGAGCTCTAGCTCTAAACTGTGACAACTGTGTGGGACTTTAGTGGCTGTGGACACAGAGGTGGCCTGTGGCAGGGCTGGATGACACTCCCCCTGTCCCCCAGGAGCTCTTCTGGAAGGTGGTGCCCTCTCAGTGCCTGGGATCCACCTGGCACAAGAAGAATAAGCCTGGCAGTCAACACTAGACACCCACCATCCAGGCCACCATCGACCAGTTCAGAAGGGTGGCCAGCCTCGTCATCACCACCTGCCTCGGGGATGCGAGCATGACAGCCCAGGACAGGGCGAGGGTGGTAGAGCACTGGGTCCAGGTGGCCCAGGTGTGCCGTGGGAGGCCCAGTAGAGCCCCTCTCTGGAGACTTGGGAACTGCCTCTCCACCTTTATCAGCTCCCAGGATTGAAGTGTGTGGTCTAAGCTCCTGCAAGTCCCTAGGCCTTTCCTGCCAGGGGCCCCGCTGACCTTGACTCCAGGTCCCAGTGGGAGGATGCTCACTTCCTACCTGGCTCCTTCCCTGGGTTGAGCTAAACTCCTCCTCCTTGTGAGTGTTACTTTCTGGGTCCTAAATGTCTTTCTGGGGCTCCCTGAGCATCTGTCTCATCCAGGAGGGGAGATGTAAATAGAAGGAGACTGAAGCTAGAGCAAGCGGGGCTCCAGTGCCCAACCTCACACCTCATTCTCTTCCCTTCCCCAGGAGTGCGACATCTGGAAGAACTTCTCCTCACCCCGCACTTTCATCTCTGCTCTGCAGAAAACCTCCACAAGCCACCTGAAGAACACACGGGGGTAAGTTTCCCTGTGGGTAGGCCTCTCTGCATAGGAGGACCAGGATGGATGGGGGATCTCCTTATGTCTGCCATTGGCGCCTCAGTCAACCAGGAACTCCTGGGAGGCAGCAAATGCTGGGGACAGGGCCTGGGAGTGGGTAGTTGGTCTCTAAGTCTCCTGGTGTCCTTGTGAACCAGTTCTGCTTCAGGACTCGGTTTCCCTAAATGTCAGCTATTGGGTTGAGCCACATTGGAGATTTCCAAGTGTTTATAGCAACAGAACTCTATGGCCAGTTGAAACTCATAGTGGTCAAAACAGAGCTGCTCTGTAGAGCTGGGGAGTGGAGACCCCAGTGACCTACAGGAGAGCCCCCTCCCAGTCCCATGAGACCTTAGTGCTCAGAGGAGCCCAGTGAGAACACTCCTCCAGGCAGGTTGAATCTCTTGGGTTGTCAAAGAAAAGGGATTTGCACTCAGACCCCTCACATTATCCCTAAATTTATCCTTCCCTCTTTCCCCTCCCCTCGGGTAAAGCTCTGAAAAACTTAAGGAGCTCTATAGCCAAGATGAGTCCTTGAGCAGAGAACTGATGACCAAGATAGAGTGGAGGCTGCGGGTCTGGAAAGAGAGGAGGGGGGAGAGGGGCAAGGGTACTGGGCAGGTTGTGGTTTTGATAGTTTCTCACTTGAACTTTCTCTGAAACATTCCAGTCTATCTTGTCCAGGTTAACAAGCAGAGGGATCTGTTCAGCTCATGGGAAGCAGGGTGCCATTTTTGGGCAGGAGGCCCTGGCCATGGGACACAGTGGTGTTGGTTGGGCTGTTCCAGGAAGAGTTGCTGAGCTGGTGCCATCAGCAGGTCTCTGGCTTCCATGCACGTCCATCCTGCTGGATGTAGCTTCTTCCAAGCTGTTGCGGTGGGTTTAGCCCTCAGCCTAAACCTGTCCTCAGGAAGCCAGGCCCCTGCTGCTCCTTCTGTCTTCACCATGTCTCCAAGGGGAGGACACCCTGCCTGTCCCAGGGACATGCATGGCAGAGGATTCCCATGGTCCAGGTGGACAAACAGGCTACTCATCCTTGGGCCTGAACGGCTGGATCAGAGACAGATGTGTGTGCTTTCGGGGACCACCCCCGGACCCTTAGAGCAGTCACTCGAGTCAACCACAAGAGTCTCATCTGAGTGCCTGGTTGGCAATGACATATGCCCCCAGGGGCTTATGAGAAGCGTCTAGGCAACTCATGGATTCTTAGTGGATCCTGCTGAAAGGACGTTAGGAGCTTCACGTAAATGAGGAAGCAAAGCATCCTGTCACCACCTTCCCTGTGGATCAGAGGTGGCACATTGAGAGTTCAGTTCCTGAGTGGATAAAGAAAGAGTTCAGGGCAGGGGAATGTCCTGAGGGGTTCCTTGGGGAGGAGAAGGCTTTGGCATGGCCTCTGACCCAGCCTGGGGGCCAGACACTCCACGAGACTGGGGCAGGCAGGAGCCATGCAACCAGACTCCCAAGACACATCGTCCTCTCCACTGCTCGGCCCAGGACCAAGATTTGAGAGCTCAGAGGACAGGACTGTTGTCAGTGGTGGGGCTGCGGGTTAGGTGAGGATGTGGGAACAGGGCATCTGGCTGGGAGGGGCAAGCGGCCTCTCCTCTTTGGTCCCCTGAGCAACTCACTGTCCCTGTTTGGGCCTCTGTCTCCTCATCTGGGAAGGGAGGGATGGTGATTGTGTGGTGCAGGCCTCACAGGGTGGTGATGAGTTAAGAGGGTGGACAGGACTGTGGGAGCTTTCTGCCTGCTCCACCTGGAGGGGTGAGGGCGAACACAATGATGACAGTCATGTGACACTGAATCCTCAGGAGTACTTGTGAGGTAGCTGGAGTTCTCACACCTTCCATATGAGCAAACAGGCTCAGGGAGGCCAGACAGAAAGCCCAAGCTCACACACAGAGTGAGAGTTGGAGCTGGGCTTGTTCTAGAATCACAACACCTTGGATGATGTATTGGCATTGGTACCAGTTGACTCGAGTCAGATGTCCAGGTTCGGAGGCCAGTGGTGCTAGAGAGAAATGGGGTGAGGGTAGTATGGCTCGTTGACACTCTCCTCGATCCTGGCAGGAGGGACCCTCCACGTTTGCCCCCCCCCCGGCAGATCAGCCCCCATAGAGTGCAGGAGAAACAGCAGCAGCAGCAGGTGAGTGTGCCTGTGGGGGAGGGGCTCTGCCCTCCCAGCTGGAGGCCTCAAATCAAGAGAGGATGGCCCTTCCTCTTGCTGCCACAGTGCCTGAATCCCCCAGTAGAAGTGACCAGGAGGAGAGCCTGGGAGATCTGGTGCAGGATGGGTTGTTGTGGGGAGGACCAGGGACCGCGTACCCTGTGATTTTCCAGAAGCCTGCCCTGGGAGGTGAGGAGGAGGAGTGTGGTGTTCTTGGGGTGTGAAGGGAGGAGGAATTGAGGGGAGGCTGCTAAGGGTCCTAGGCTGCTCCCAGTGCGAACTCTGGTGTGGGCCAGGAGGCTGAGAGTGAGGACTTTTCAGGGGAGGGTTTGCAGGGGGCCGGCTTGGGAGCAAAGCTTCATCCCACCCACACCCTGATGTCACAGAGTGTCATCCCCTATATTGGCACTTTCCTTGGTCACCTGCTGATGCTGCACCTGCTGATGGGTGATAATCTCGAGGTGGGTGCACCTGAGGACCAGGCATTGAGGCCCAGGATCCTGAGCATTGGGATGTGGGAGCCCCCGAACTGTGCTCTGAGCTCTCAGCACTTGGCACATCTCTCCTGAGAGCCTCACAGCCGCCTCCGGGAGCTGGGGCATCAGGCACATCTTAGGGATGAGTGAACAGAGGTTCCACCTGAGACACCCATTCCGGTTCCCCAGGCTGGGGAAGCTCAGAGCTGCCTGACGGCACAGCTGCGTGAGGTTTTATCTGAGCTGGACTCAGCCTCTCCCTCCCATGCTGCCCGTGGAGGGAGAGAGGATTCGGGCCCCTCCAAGTCAAGGCAGCACATAAGTGGCTGAGCAGTCCCCTCTGCCTGAGGCCTCAGCCTCCAAGTCTGTCATCAGAGAGGGTTATGCTGCCAGGTCCCTCAGCCTCTCCCCCATGTCCTCCTTCTCTGGAGCTCAGAGCCAGGCCTAGGTCCAAGTCCTGTTTTCTCTGCATGCCCGGCCCCCTCTGGGGACCTGGCAGTAGTGCAACATGAGAAGGTGTAGGCATAGGGGGCTATTCAGGCTAGGGGGCTCTGTCTGATGGACTCTGGCTGTCTGCCTTCCAGGAGAATGAGATCAACCTGAGAAGAGGACTGAAGTGAACAGCTGCCCCACCCCCTTCAGGAGAGGGGAAGGAGGAGGAATTCAGAGACCCTCTGGGCAGAACAGTCCCTGGCTCCACCCCCTGTATCTTACATTGAGTAGAAGAGTTTGATAACAAAGAAGTGGGAGACCCATCCAGTTGGCAGGTGGGTTGAGGGGAGGATGGCATCAATGAAAAAATCCTGGAGGAGGCACTGCTTATTCCCATTCTGAGAACAGGTAAAACCTGGTAGGAACTGGAGGGAAGGACAGTTCCCAGGACTGGTCCCTGCCCCACCCCTGACACCCGACAAGGCCCATGCAGCATCCCTCACCCAGGCCCTAACTGCAGCCTCTCCTTCCCTCTGGTCCCAGGAATAGCCAGTCATGAGGGAGATCCTGCTGCTCCAGCTGGCCACAAAGTATTACAACCTAGAGCCTGAGGAGCGATTTGGGGCCTGGTTCCAGGACATGGAGCTGCTCAACGAGAGTGATAGGTGAGGCCGGGCAGGAGTTGGGTGAGGGCAGGGGTGGACTCTCCCTGTTGGCCAGTCCAGAGATCCTGTCTCCGTGGCCCCCCACTCAGCCCCAGGCCTTGTTGCATGGCGACCTCTGGGACACTCAGACTCCAGCTGCTGGGCAGGCAGTGAGGGGACACTTGAGGTGTGGTTTCTCTTAGGTTCACAGGAGCCTCTCTGTCCTGGAGCTACAGCCTGTCCTGCCAGCTGAACCCCCAGACCTAGTTGGCCAGCAGAATACTCAAGGCCAAGAAGAACCCGCCATCATCAAGGTAAGGGGTGAGTGAGTGTCTGGGCCGGGGTGACTGACTCCTATGGGTTCAGTTAGGCTTCGAGCTAAGCATGGCCTTGGGTAGTCGAACAGCTGGCAATGGGATCCCAACTCCACTACTGAGCAGTCCTGTGATTGGGGTGACTCTCTTCAGCTTCCTGAGACTCCATTTCCCCCTCTGTGAAATAGGTGATACTAAATGATCGCTCCCGTGGCAGGGACAAATGGGGTACTGGTGGCTGACAGCACTGAGCACAGGGTCAGGAGCACCCAGTGCAGTGGGGACAGGGTGGGGGCCATGATTCTCCCAGGCCACCAAGATAACCCGACTCTTCTACTCGGTCCCCAGGCCCCAACACCAACCCCCGTACCAGTGGCCGATCACAGCCCCATCCTCAGCAGCGGGGACACAGCTGGGATGCTTGGGATGCACTGGGCCAGCTCCTCCCTCCTGAGGGGAAGGGGAGCATTGTAAGCTGATTCCTGCGACCCCTGATGCCCAAGAGAGAGGGGACACACCCACCTCAGCTCCCTGACATCTCTACCCCAGCAACTATTCACCAAATGGGGAGGCACAGAAGTTATTTGTTGTAAACAATAAATGCCATATTTGAATATTGTATTAAAGTCCTGTTCCCTTTACAGTCTGGGAGTTGTGATGTGGTTCTGTAGCTTTCTGTAGGCATGTAAGTGAGACACTGAATCTCACATTTCTCCTTGAATCCCGAACTCTTCCGGGTCATCAGCTTATTGTTGGTGGGAGAAGGGAGAAAGGCCAGCCCCTACCCTGGCTAGTGGGGACACCCCCAAATTCCCCTAATTCCGAAGACCAGTTCATTTCAGTATCATTCAACTCCTCCAGGAGCAGACGTGTCACCCCGCCCTTTCTCTTGGGATTTAAATGTTGAAGGTACTTTCACAGGCAGAGCAACAACCACTGAAATGTGGGTGTCTTTAAAACAGCACTACCCAGGACCATGTCGTGCCACAGGCAGGGGCTGCCTTTCTACATTCTTGAGGAACAGGGAACATTTTCTGCTTCTCTTGTTGAGATTTCTTTTGACTAAATTTTAGGAACTTGTAGTTTTCTAGTTCAATCTCTGGAATTGCATCAGCTCTAAGTGGGGAAAACAATGTAAAAAGATCAAAACGTGCACTTGGAGAGGACAAGGCCCAAGGAAGCTCATTTGCAAATGGACTAAAGGCAGGAAGGACCTCGCTCCTGAGGCCCCTCTAGGGGCTCCCTGTTCACCCCTGACCTGGATTTGAATCCTGCTGTGATCCTTGTCCAAGACTCTGAATTCCTTTTCCTGCTTGTTTTGTATCCAGGCGGAAAGATTTGTGATGCAGCTTTTAAGGCTACTGCTGGGCCTCGTTCCATAAACATGACTGCTCCCTGTGAACTAGGATTTTCAGCACCCCTGCCTTCCTTAAGCCATTCCCTTTAGGGCAGAAATTCCCTAGAAGGTCCCAAGCCTCCTCTCTGGCTTGGCCAGAGGATCCCCGGTGAGCTCTACTTTGACAGTATAAGGGACCATAATCCTGGCCAGTGAGTGACCCCACACTGTCCCTTGCTGTCCAAGGTGACATCTGAGCCCGTGTCGTTCTTAAGTCCATGATCTTGGACAATCCTCCAGTTTACACACTAAGTGTTGGTGTTACCAACTCGTCCAAATGGGGCAA
Organism: Diceros bicornis minor; assembly: GCF_020826845.1. NCBI lineage: Eukaryota > Metazoa > Chordata > Mammalia > Perissodactyla > Rhinocerotidae > Diceros > Diceros bicornis. The sequence continues at coordinate 644,898 of NW_026691046.1, forward strand.
TTGGGCCCGAGCCCTTAAACTATGTCACCCCTGGGTGGTTGTTTTTTTTCCCCCAATCCTGTGCTGTGGTTACATTACCACAACCTCCTGGGTGTGAAGACTGTTTGGAGCTTTGAAAGATGAGGTATGACAGGGGTGTTGGGGCTCCAGCAGAGAATGCCACTGAACTGGTGGTCCATGAACGTGCATGAACACAGCCTTACCAATTAAAATACTGAAATGCTTTCCATCTGGTGGTGAACAGACACTGCTCTGAGCTCACACAGAGAACCCACCCCATGACTATGAGATTTCAAATGGTTACCAAGTGGCATTTTGAACCTCATCACTTGGGAACACCCTGTAAGACAAGGGACAGATGAATCGCTTGGCACTTGTGAGGTATCCCCTCCTTTCTGATGGCTGCAAGTGTCACCCAGACACACAGGCTACACTCTGCCAGGGAAGCCTTGTCAGAACAGCCAGAAGTTGAGGATGAACCCTGGTTCCCGTCATCTCAAGACCTTCCTGACATGGCACAGCCACCCAGGAAAGTGATTTGGTAATGGAAATACTGGGAAGGCCGTACTTTCCCTCCAAAGAGAAAGAGAAGTGCCAACAGTGAATGCTTGATCCCTCAAATAGACAATTAAATCCCAACAAGCAGTGGTTTATTTCAGCATTACTGATGCTGAAAAGTTCTCTTTCGATAATAGCACGATCCCCTAACTGCCATGTCCATTTCCATGAATCACGTTTCCAACACATATGGATCTAAAAAACTGTGGAATATCTGGTATTTCCTTAGATGCAACTCTGAATTGGCATGCAACAGAGAACAGAAAAATGGAGACCTAGAAGTAAATATCTAATTTGAGAACATAGACACAAAAGTGATTTGAAATAATATTTTGGAGTCTATTGGAATATTACACAAAAAGAATAATCCACTTTATGTAGGTTTTACTGTGACTGTGATGGGAAAAGCTGAATCATCCCGTGACGTTGATAACTGGCTGCTGACTTTAAAGTACAAATAAATATTGTAAATAGTAAAGGAAAATGAGAAAATAGCATGAAAAAGGAAGATCTTTCTCTCCTCACCTGAAACTCAACCTCTCACCTCAGAAAGAAACCGCTATCTATATTTTCTATGTCACGCAAGAGAGTTTAATAAAAGAAAAGTATTGGTATATTTTAAAAGTTCAAGAGCTCAAAGCAAGGAACATTAGGGATGCAGCCATGAGACCTCACTGAGGTGCCTGCTCCATTTCATCTGCTGTCAGGACGGCCTTCTTGGCCCCTCACTTTCTCTGCCTCACTAGCAAGTCTGTCCGCCATCAGTGCTATCACCAGTATCGCTCCTGTGCTCTTCACTGCCCTTTCCTCCTTCCTGATACCTTCCTCAGTCGTCAGAAATTGTTGGCAGTCGAGCTGTGGAATGCCCATAGCAGCTCCTGGAATCATCTCTGCCAAATCTGAAGGCCAGCAGGAGTGCTCAAGGGACCTGGAATGCAGACCACCTGCGAGCACACCTGGCAGGGATTCACCTGTGTGACTAGGTGCAAGTTTTTGCAATGCTTTGGCCAGATTGAAAGGACTTACAAGTTGTCCTGCACTGTTGCAGGCCTGGAGTCCTTGCGGTCTCTCGGCCCAGCAGATTTGGTGCGGCTGGTCCAAGGAATCCTCCCAGAGACCCGTCATTGCCAGGATGTGATGGGATTCTAGTCACCGTCCTCTTGAATATGTCACTGGACATCCTCAAAGGGATGGAGATGTTTAAACCAGGCTTTGGTTTGGACTGGTTTTCACAGTTATGCTGCTTCCTCTGCGAACACGTGACTGTCATCCTTCTTATCATCCTTCTTTTCCTCTTATCCTACAAAAACCAATCATGAAAGTGGGTCAAATGATAAAAGAAGCCTGCCTTTTTAGGACAATTATCCTGGCTGTTTTGTACTTCCACCCCCCCTCTATCCTCTGGGGATAGATCTGACCTGTGTCCTGGGATGTCATCAGGCAGATTTGCATCAAGAACAGAAAGCTCAAGGTCAAAATTCAAGGCTACTCCAGATCATTTCTCCCCCTCCATCCTGTTAACATCCTCTCCTTGTTTGAGTGTGATTCTATTCTCTTCTTGTCCTTGTCACTCTCAACTGCACAAGTCCTGGCACTCCCACTCAAGACAGTCAGTCCCCAGTCCTTACTAAAACCCAAATCTCACCATTTCTGTGTTTTCTGTCTACTCATTTGCTTAATCCATTGACCACATGGTGTTCATAGAGGTTAAATCAATAGTGATATTATCAACCACCCCCTGTTAACGACTTCCTCCAATCTCCCAGATGTTCACATAATCCTAGTGGTTATGTTCAAAAGTAAATAATTCAGAAAACATATTCACCCACCACAAATTCCTGATCTCTAATATTTTTATTCAAACACTCATACAGTAGATACCTGTCCCTCAAGATCAGAAGTAATGCCAGATCACCAATCCTCACCTTAATTTCCTCCTACACCTATCTAATCTTGGATTCCATGGACTACGATCACAATAATTTCCTTGGAAATATAAAAAATTCCTTACCACTCATTTATTTTGTAAACCTCCAAACCCAGAAGGTCCCGATTATCTGCCATGCCGCAGCTACTGCTGGTCTTATAACAAGCTGAAGAAAAAGCATGAAACATGACCTTTTGGTACCACTGTAAACACAAAACCGTCTGCATCAACTGGGAAGCACCCATAACGCCTGGAAATTTTGTTCTCCTTTTTTGCTGTTGGCTCAATAACAAAAAGACAAATCAATTTAAAATATGGGCAAGAGACCACAATAGACTTTTTCCAATGAAGACATACAAGTGGCCAATAGGTGTATGAAAAGGTGTTTGGCATCGTTAATCATCAGGGAATGCAAATCAAAACCGCAATGATGTATCACTTCACACTTGTTAAGATGGCGATTATCAAAAAAACTAAAGATGACAAATATTGGTGAAGATGTGGAGAAAAGGAACCCTTGTGGGAATGTAAACTAGTACAGCCATTATGGAAAACAGTATGGAGGTTCCTCCAAAAAAGAAAACTAGCATATGATCTAGCAATCCTACTTCTGGTGTATACCCACAGGAATTACAATCAAGGTCTCAAAGAGATACCTGTACTCTAATGTTCATTGCAGCTAATTCACAATAGCGAAGATATGGAAGTAACCTAAACGTCATTGATGGATGAATGGATAAAGAAATGGAATATTTGTCAACCTTGAAAAAAGAAGGAATTCCTGCCATTTTTGACAACACGAGGGACCTAGAAGATATTATGCTAAGTGAAATAAGGCAGACAGAGAAAAGCAAATACTTATATGTGGAATGTAAAATTGTCAAACTCATACAAGCAGAGGTTAGAATGGTGGTTGCCAGGGGCTGGAGGGATGGGGAAATGGGGAGCTGATTATCAAAGGATACAAAGTTTCAGTTATCAAGATAAATGAGTTCTGGACATGTAGGATATGGCGTAGTGCCTTCAGCTAACAAAACTCTATTGCATACGTCACATTTGCTACTTGAGTAGATACTAAGAGTTCTTACCACAGAATGATAGTAATAAAGGAGGTGAGAGAAAACTTTGGAAAGTGATGATATGTTTGTGGTCTTGATGGTGATGACAGTCTCAAGGGTGTATACTTATGTCCAAATTCATCAAGCTGTATATAGAAAAGTATGACACCATCGTTGATTATTCTGCACCTTGAAATATGCCATGTCCTCATGACAAGAGAAAAATATTTGTAACTATGTATAGATGGATGTTAACTGGACTTATTGTGGTGATCATTTCAATATATACTCAAACATTGAATCATTACGTTGTACCCATGAAAGTGATATAATGTTGTATGTCAACTTTACCTCAATAAAAAAAACCACAACAGACAAAACCATTTGAATATTGTAAATGAGTTCAGTGAATCCCTGAAAGTGCCCCATTCCCATATGCGAGTTAAAGGAAGCAGAGAGGATGAAGTAAATGGAAGAAAGTTGTATAAAACAGTACTCAAATTAAAATCTTTTAAGTTGCTATCAGCTCCTTGTGGCAAAGTTCTGTGCGCACTAATCTTCTTTCACATTTTTCCTGGAAATCATACTTTCAGATCCAACCCATAACAGTTTCATCATTTGCTCTAATAAGACAATTTCAACTTAATAAATAAAACCAACAGCATCCCTTATGTATGAATAAAGTTAATGAACTTTACAGAGAAAAGATCATATTTGCACAATCTCAATAAAGGAAACAGAAGAATTGAATGATGATCAAGTCTCATTCAAGCTTATCTTTGAAAGTCAGTAAGACCAAGTTATCTTTTCAAGGATGTGTGTAGAGCTGTCAGCCTTGGAAGATAGAAATAGTGACCTCCTCTGGAACAAAGGGCAGGCTTGCTTACTGCCCAGTATAATAAAAATAACAACCACCCAGGGCAAAGGTTAGCAGACATCCTGCCCGTTATCAAAGATTTGAGTTCCTTAGGCTCTGAGATCTTGCAACACTCTGCATGTCACCTGGCCCACTGTGTATCACCCTGTAGGAAGTGAGATTTAGTGAGCCGGTGCAGATGATGATACTCTGGCCACTGCTATTGCTGTGTCATTGAGTCCTTTGTCTCTGACCCATGGGTCTCGTGTCTTTTGTCAGCATCTGCTAAACCATTGTAGGCTAACTTATTAGCTTGCAGGTAAGGTAAAATATCAGACCTTTCACAGTTCCTGACAAGCCCTTAAAATAACTAGTAGTCTTAGGAACAGAGAGCTATCCAGAACAATATGCATGGATGGTCTTCATAGAAGACTTCATGCAACCAAAACTTTAATAAGTCTCTCTAATCTCTTTTATTTCTACCCCAAGTAGAAGGAGAGGCACCAAGCTATTACAGACCTAGGGCTTGTGCAAGCCACCTGGAGACCTAGTGACCAGAAACTTCCCATGGGGAGCAAAGACAGATGGGCATATTTCCAAAATGGACCCATATGCCTCCCTATCATCCAAAAGACAGTACATTATCTTAATTTATGATGATTTGAGCCATTAAAATCTTGTGATGGGCCAAAGATACACTTCTAAGAGGAATGAGGCACATAGCAGTTGTAAGCAGATTAACACGATTGGTAAATATCAAACGCCGAACTAAACGCAGGGTTCTAATCAATTATAAGGTACAACAAATTTAATAAGGTCAATTAAATGATATATAATGGTATCCTTGATTATTACTCTGCAATAATGAACAAGAAACTCATGTAGATAACTACAATTGGTCTTACTTTAAAATATGGTAGTCAGGACTGTTTGAGATAAACTGGAGCTAAGGAAGGGGAGAAATAGATAAAAGTTAGCTGCTCTGAAGCCACTGTCAAGACCCCTGGATCTACATGTAACCCAGGAGATCGAGGCAGATGGCTGTGTACCTAGATCCTCCTGCACTGTGGTTCTTAGGGATCTCACGGAGCTGAAGCAGCTTCCTGAATCGTGTTTACACGTCCATGTGTACAATACCCCTGACCATGGGGATGAACCACCATTCAATCATCCCTTACACCCCCCTAATTAAGAATTAGATTTCAAAATCATTGTATCATTACGTGATCATTTATTCCTCAAACCTGTGGGATGCCGAGCTAAAAGAAAATTAAATTTCAATGGTTTCTTTTCTTTGAAGGACCAAGATGTTCTTTCACACTTGGAATCCGGGTTCGAAGATAAATCCATCAAATCAATGGAAACAACTTAAGAAATGGACAGAGGGATACTTCATTCATATATACACAGTTCGCACTGTGGCAAAACTAGAGTTATATTTTTAAAAATTAGAATTTTTTGAAATTTTATAAATATTAAAGACTTTGTTCTGCTTATACTCCCTTTGGTTTACCAAACCAAACTCACTCTTTAATGGTCGTTTCTGGCATTGAGTGCTAATAACTGCAACTTTTTTAAATTCTTATTTTTCCCAGCTCAAAGACCAAGGGCAGAGGTCATCAAGAGGTCAAGTCTAATCTGCCTACAGATGTGGCAGGATCAACTATGGATGTTCAAGCCAGACATTGCCAGCAGAACCACATCTCTTCACCCATAGATGAGTTTTTACAAGTAATGACAGGGACTTAAGGATATCAAAGGAAATTCTTTATTAAGAACCAAAGTTATAGATTCCTATCTTGGGTTCATTACTTTGAATTTTTGAACCAAATCATATACATCGATTGGACCATGTTCAATTCTATGATCTTTAGAAGACGCAGCCTATAGCTGAAGAGAAATAAATACAACAACAATATCTTACACTCTCTGAAGCACAACTGAGAGCCCCTGGAGTCAGAAGTTTTCAAGACAAGAAAAAGTCATCCTTCATTTGAACAGAAAGAGTAGAGGCTATTCAAAGATTCAACTTTAAATTGTTAACATGACTTGTTAGAATGTGATGGAGCAACCATAATACCTTCTAAGTTTCATGATTTTTCTCCAGAATACTGAGATGGATGACCTTGAAGTGCAGCTTCCCCATACATGTCTTTATTCAGTGATAAAATTAATTTCCCTATAAAATAATTACCATAAAATTGTTACAAATATATCATAGTCTCTGACTAAAAGGAAACAAAGCAAATCGAGCAGTTGAAAGCAGTGTAATAAATTCCACACAAGGATCTTATAGCAGCATTATGTATAATAGTGAAACTGGATGTAATCCCTTTGCTATCAAAGAAGATATAAACAGATCATGGTATGCCTATTCTTTGGAATACCTCTAAAACTTCTAAAAAGGTAAGTTAGAATGATGTGCACTGATAAGGAGAGAGGTCTATGATATAAGGTTTGGGAAACAACAAATTGAAAAACGATGTAGTTATGTAATTTATGTTTAAAAAAAACTTTCTGTATTTACAAATTCATAGGAAATTTCCAGAAGAATAAGTCACAACCTCTTAACAATAGTTCCTTCTGAGTAGAAGAGTGAGGTTTCAGGGAAGGGGATGAAAGGGGAATGTTTCACTTTACTCTACATAGATCAGTGCAATTTGACTTTTTTTACAGTGTGTACTTGTTTCATAATTAGAAAAATGAGTGATGTGACCATTTGGTGCAGGGCAACAGTATGATGTTCACCAGTCTCTGTTCTCTATGTTACTGCACAGCATGGACTGTAGAAGAAAGCCCAGAGGAGCAATGAAGACAAAGAAGACATGACACCTGCAAAAAGTCAGTGGAGTATTTCTCCATAAGAAACCTTCCAGGTGAGTGACTGTCAGTATCTTCCACTGCTCCAGCTCTCGCCATGAACCTAGAATCTGCCCAGGGTAAGCCGGAGGACCATGCCCGCTAGTCCACTCCCTGCCCGGAGCCTGTTTGTGCAGGGTGACTGCCATCAAGCAGACAATGGACTCAGGATGGAGCGTGTGCCTTTGGGGAGGCTGGCAGAGAGGCATAAAGTGGAACACCAGCTAAGTGCACACACCTGAGAGGCGGAGCTCCAGGTGGAGACACAAAATGTACCAAGAAACTGTGAAGTGAAGGAAGCTACTCCATCTCTCTGAGCTTCAGTGTCCCCCCTGTAATGTGTGGATCACAGGTATACTTCACAGAGCTGTTGGGGAAGATACATAAAAGTGCCTGTGACAGCCAGTGTCCACATTATTAACAAAGTCATATCCGACTTCAAAATAATCGATGAAAAGAATAATGTTAATGAGACCAAAGACGGGATGCTCAACTTCGTAAGCAACCCCAGCAGCATGAGAATGAGAGGAGCTCCAAGAAAGCAGGGTTCTTCACAGCTCCACTGGAGACGATGAACACGGGCTACACCAGGATAAGTCGTTGTTGTACAGTGACTCGTGTAGTGAGAGTGGGTCCCTAAAGACACTGTGAAATCCAGTTACACACAGTGGCTCCTAGGAAACAACTACAAAGCAAACAATGCAGCAGTTTGGAATGGGAAGGGGGTGAGCAGAGGAGGGTCAGAGCCACAAAATCTGACGGAAGACACTGAACCACGAGCGCTCAGCTCTGTCAACAGCTTCTGTGGTTGCACCAGGAGATCAAACTTCTGAGACAGCCATTGTGGGGACTGCTGGGAGCATAATGGTCACTGCAGCCACACCCCAACAGCAGTTGCATCGGAGCACACAGACCCCGAGACTTTCCTCTCCATTAATCTTTGTTTCAAGATGATGAATATCCTCATGTTACAATGTCTCCTTTCAACCCTTGTGGAGGAGTGTCATCAGAACCCCCTGAAGAGGTCACAGGCCAGAGTAGGGTGGAACACTGGGGGCTGGGGGGTGGTGTTGCACCTGACAACACAGACTATCACCCGGGTCTATTGAACATGAGAGAAGAACCCGAGGATGTGGTCCAACGAGAATTCCCTGTCTTGCCACATTCAGAGATACTGCAGAGTTTCTCATCCATTCTTTAAGAAAATGTTAAAGAATTCGTGTCATTAATTCACAGCGAGGCAAATTCTTCACATAGTGACAGGGTCCAGTTTCCATGACCAGCTTATTCAGTTGTTTTGATAATACCCCACATTCAGGAATTGGAAATGTAACCTATTCGGATGTGTAATATAAACAAGGACTTTTTTTCATGGAGATCAACACCCAAAGTTTTAGGGAGGACATAAATCGTGAAAGCTGCTAACCATTCCTCCACAGGTTTCAATAAGACTTTTAAGTTAATTTACCAATCTCAGGAAAAGATAACTTTTCAATTTAAATTTTTTTTATGCATTCAAGCGTACAATACAGCCAAGAGAATGAGCATTAAAAAATTAACAAGAAGGTCTTGCTTGCATTTCATCTTTTGCAAATAATCAGGATATTTTATGCTCTGTTCCTTTCACTGCTGTAATCAATTTTTAAAGAATACGTTACATCTGACTATCCCTGGGCATGTTTATCCTGGAACCTTGCCGGAATCCAAAGCAGAGATGTTAAAGCTGACGGGTTTCAAATGCTGCCCAGGTGTTGTCTACCATGAACATGCCTCTCCCAAAGCCGGACCACCGGTCTCTTCCTGAGGGATCAGAGTCATCACTTATGTCCCTGAGAGACTGGCCACTCAGGCCTGAGCTGAGATTAGGTGATCAATCTGAAGGGCAAAATGCTTAAGCTATTCTCATCCTAACGATGCTGTTTTGGAGGCCTCTGCACTGGAATAGGTTAGTGAAAACGGCCTACTAGATACTTGCCTGGGAATTGTGTTGTTCTCCTCTGCCCTTAGCAGATCCTGGGGAAACCAATGATTAACCTCACGGATGCTTTAACTTCCACATCTGTGAAAAAGGCAAGCAACAGCCAATGTTACCACTTTGCAAAACTCCAAAGTTGTGCATCCAAGAGGGACCACAAGGGTGAATTTCTCCCAAAAGCTGATGAAATGATGGCACTTTGGCTGGAGAAGGCAGAGGGCAGCAGGCAAAGTGGAAAGTTTCTGGAATGTCTAACCAGTTCCCATAAGCAGTTTAGAGAAACACCTGGCCCTGGATTAGGTAGGAGGCTGTGGAAGGACCCACAGGTACACAGGGAGGAGGAGGAATCAAGCAAAGAAGGGAGGCGGTGGGGAAGAGGCGCCAGTTTGGGCTTCAATTTTGGACAAAAGCAGTTGCACGCTGCAGGCCCGCGGCTTCCCATGCAGCCGCCACACCCTCCTAACTCCCTGGTACCTTTCGTCTCGTCACATCCCTCTGGGAATCAGTCCACATGGAGCGGGTGCAGGACCTGAGTCCTGAGTCAATGGTTTGGCCCTGGCCAAGCTCACACCGCCCTGCTCCTCCCCCCAGGGCCAGGCACCGCCCTGTGCCCAGAGCATCCTGGGCGTTCTAGTCCTGCAGCCCTACAGGTTGCCAGCTGGGAGCGGTTAAGAGAGAAAAGCTCCCAGCATGCACAGCTCGTGGCCCCAACTCTTGCCTTGTCCTTCGGCCCCTGGGCCCCACCCCTCTGCTTCTCCATCCCACCCTCTTCCCCACCTGTTCTGTATACCACGCCCAATCTCCATGACCTGCCCACCCCCCCAGAGTATGCGCAGTGTGGTTGGGCTGCATCCCTTGAGGCCGGGACTCAGGTAGGGGTGGGGCTCACCAGCCTGGCTATTGCTGAGGTTGCCTGCAGCCCTGGTGGAAGCCCCCTGGCCAGTATTTGAAATGTAAATTCAATATCTAAAATGGAAATATCGGGTGCCTGGGATCCTGGAATTTGCCTTTTCAATGCCACCTGTCCTACCATCCCCCCTATCTCTCCAAGCTGCCATGATCCTCCCTCTGGAACCCGTGGTCAGGGTCGCTGCAGAGATCCTCCCTTTGGACCCAATCTGCCTGAAGGGCCCATACCTTGGTCAGGAGTCTTAGAAGGACTGCCCTGAGCCATGTCATAAAAAGGAGAAAACATCACATTGGACAGCCCCAATACCTGCATTATACAGACAGGAAACTCAGGTGCACTGGTAAGTGACCCCTAAGCCACTTCAGGGGAACACATGCATGCCCCTATTTCCACGCTGCACACAGGCTGGTTCACTGGACTTTCTTATCCGAGTGTGGACCTCTTGGCCTCGTTAACATAGGCAACAACACCGAAACTTCCCATTGGTCCTTCCCACAGTGTTAGGCAAGTTTGTGCAGGAAGGTAATATGCAATTTCTGCTCTAGTATAGGGCTGGCTCCTTGGGAACTAGTTTTAATATTCCTGTTTAAATATACCCGCAGAATCACAAAATAATTAAGCAAAATAATTTGGTGCTGTGGAGGGTTATGGTGATAATTCTCTGAAGTCGTTTTTCCATTTAGCTTTTCTGATTGACTCCAAATACTACAGCACCACACGCTTCTTAGACTGGTGGATGCACAGCTCCACTTCTTTCCAGGGAGAACGCACAACAGCAGAATATCCGTGGCCTGACTTTCTGGGGCACCAGTATTACTACAAGATTTGGAAGAAGCAAAGTTAGGTCATTTCCAAGGTAAGGAATTAAAAACTTAACACTAAGATGAGGTGGGAAAGTCATATGCCATTAATAATTGTCAGTAATCTGTGCCTGAAATGTCAGACTTTCTCTGAGAAAGAACTCTGAGACCCTATTTCCCATTGTTTTAAATAGGAAAATCTAGAAGGCATAGCAAATCTATCGAAAAACTATACCAATTTCCTAAGTCACAATATGACACCTAGACTTAAGTTACGAACATCGTGTGTTCCTCATTTTGTTCCTTCCAACCCAGTCCCACAGGTCTTGAGTGCATGCTGTGAACACGGCACTGTGCTAGGTCTCGAGGCCTTGGTGAGCATCGTGGTGGGGGTGGACCTTGCTGGAGAAAGATGACATCATGAAATCTCAAATCCATGCCGCTTACAAAACTGAGGCAAAAATGGAAATACCCAGGCGTCCATGCAAGGATGAGGGCATTAATAAATACTTGGGAGTATTAAAATCCATCTAATGGTGTCATGAGTGAATGTGTTCCACTTCAAAACAAAACACAGCTGTTATTCTGAGATATTGAGTTAGTATCTTTGTGCAAATATGCAGGATTTAAAATGACTATTGACATATAACATGCGTACAGAAATATATGCAGAAGTCATCCACGTAAATCACAAAGAATTATTAAAAAGTGAACACACTTGTGTGACCAAGAACTAACACCAGCTTTACTCAGGCCCCGACAATCCCTTTCTCCCTATTTCCTCCCCAAAGGTAACTGATATCTTACCAGCGAACACTGTATGTCAAGTTTGTCTTCTTATACAAGTGTTTTATTACAGAACAATTTAAACAATATACAAAATAAACAAAATAGCACAGTAGGCCCGTCACCCAGTTTCAACAACTACTAATCATCTGCTATTTTTGTTTCATCCACACTCCATCCCATTCCCACCTCACTTTATTATTCTTTTAAGCCTTTGTGCATGTGTGGTGAGTAAGATGTATGCACACTGAAAGGCACAAATCTCAACCGTACAGTTTTGGCAAATAAACATGCCCATATAACTTTCATCCCTTTAAGAATAGGATATTTCCATCACCCCCAGAAAACTCCTTCCTGTTCCTTCCCAGGCTATTTTTTCCTTGCCCCGATGCAACCCCTGTTCTGGTTTATTCAGCATAGGTTCATCTTGGCTGAAATCATCCCATGTGTGTTGTTTTCTGTCCAGCTTGCCTCCCTCAGCACGAGGTTGATGAGTCTCTCTCAGCATGTGTGTGTCAGCATTTGCTCCTCGGCACAGCTGAGGGCGTTCTGCTCTGTGGAGGTCCCAAAGTGCACTCATCTTCCTCCTGGGGACGTGCAGGTCATCTCCTGCGAACAGTCTTGTAAAAACGTTTTTTGGCATGCTGTTTAATTCTTTTATTAACATTTAAGTGACCCACCTTTGTATTCTTACTGGGTGGTCCAGATTACAATATGCACCTTTAAGATATCACATCCTACCTAGACTTAATAGTGCACCAGTTTAATCAATGTAAAATATGGAATCCTTGCTACAGAACAGTTCCATTTACCTCTGTCTGTCCTTTGTGCTATTGCTGTCATAAATTTCATATCTACTTATGTTATAAATCCCACAATACAGTGTTATAATTTTTGCTTTAAATAGTCATAGGTATTTTAAAGAAATAAGAGGGGCCGGCCCCGTGGCTTAGCGGTTAAGTGCATGCGCTCCGCTGCTCACGGCCTGGGTTCGGATCCCTGGCGCACACCGATGCACCACTTCTCCAGCCATGCTGAGGCCGTGTCCCACATACAGCAGCTAGAAGGATATGCAGCTATGACATACAACTATCTACTGGGGCTTTGGGGGAAAAATAAATAAATAAATAAAATCATAAAAAGAAATAAGAGAAATAAGTGTTTGGAAAGGAAATGCTTTGAGACTCTGCAAATGTACTGTTTCTTCTTTAAGTTTCATCCACAGTTTTTGCATTCATCAGTCATTCTTTCCAACAATAATTATTACTGTAGTGTTAAAGTGGCAATTTTCTATTTCATGCTATCTAGCGCTTTTATTATTTGGAATTCTGTGAGCAAGATTTCTCCCCCCCTTCCTTCTTCCTTTCTTTCTCTCATTCTCTCATTCTTTTTTTTCCCCTTTTTTCTTTCTTCCTTCCCTTCCTTTCTTGTTTAATCTTTTTTATATCAGTATAGCCTCGTGGATATTTATTTTATTCTCTGAGTAATTATCCAATGCTACCATTATTTATTTTGTTGCTCAGAGTTTTCCAGCTTGAGTCATTGGAAAGTCTTTCAGATTGATTCCTTTTGACATGTCCCATCATTTTCTGTGTGCTTTTTTTTTGAAAGCACTTTCCTACTTTCTGGCACTACAAGATGATCCAGGCTCATCTTGTATTTTTCATCTCCAGCCCTAGAATTAGCCATTTCTCCAAGAAAATCTGCTTTATTTTATTGGAGAATGATATTTAAAAAACAAGATCTGGGAGCTAGGTGTGCTCATTAATACTAGAGTGTCACTGCTTCTGGACCCTCTCAGCAGAGCTTGGAAATGTATGTATGAATATAAACTCAGGTAGACAAATCTGTCTATCGATCTATCCATCTATATATCAGTCTATCTATCTATTTGGATAGATATATTAAAAGAGACATGGATTCATACTGATACTTCGAACTCCAATCCAGCACCACAGAGTTTATTTTAGCATTCTCCTTTTGTTTATTTGTAACTTCTTTCACCAACAGTGAGAAACTTAACTCCAGTTAGCTACAATATATTTACTGTGTCAACTAGTTTCAGAATTGCTAATCCATACCCTTATGAAAAACAAATTGACCACCTAGAGTACAGTGTTTGTGTCCAGTACTTTAGTTCTACAGTATCCCGTCAAATCACTATCTTCCAAAGTAACTTAGGTCAGGACCTTTCATCCCCACCCCTTCTGTATGGTTAGGTCACATGCTTGTAATACAGTGAGATTCATTTGTCACTGCATTCCATCTGAGTTCCCCAGCATCCTGATTGATTTTTAAAATTTGCAGAGTAAAATTCACTCTTTGTGGTGTACAGTTCTATGGGTTTTGACTTTACGGTCATGCATCCATACCCACAGTACCATACAGAGCCGTGTTTTTCACCCCCAAAGTTCTCTCATGCTATCCCTTTGTATTCAACCTCTTCCCCTACTCCATCCCTTGGCAACCACTGATCATTTTCCATCCCTGTAATTCTGCCTTTTCTAGAAAGTCATATAAATGAAATCATATACTATACAGCCTTTTGAATCTGACTTCCTTTACTTAGAGAAATGCATCCAAGATTCATCCATGTTGTTGTGTGAATCAAGAGTTTATCCTGGGGCTGGCCCCGTGGCCTAGCGGTTGAGTGCATGCGCTCCCCTACTGGCAGCCCAGGTTCGGATCAAGGGCACGCACTGACGCATCGCTTCTCTGGCCATGCTGAGGCAGTGTCCCACATACAGCAACTAGAAGGGTGTGCAATTATGACATACATCTATCTATTGGGGCTTTGGGGGGAAAAAAGGAGGAGGATTGGCAATGGATGTTAGCTCAGGGCTTATCTTTCTCACACACACACAAAAAAAGAGTTTATCCTTTTTCTTGCCAAGTAGTATTATAATGTACCAATGCAACACAGTTTCTTTCTCCATTCACCTGATGAAGGACATTTAGCTTATTTCCAGCTTTTGGCAATTATGAATAAAATGGCTATAAAGATTCCCACAAAGATTTTTGTTTAAACATTAGTTTTCAATTTTCTTCAGTAAATACCTAGGAGTGGGATATCTGAGTCATATAATAAGTATATGTTTAGCTTTATAAGAACCTGCTCAACTGTTTTCTGAATGCAACTATCATGTTGCATTCCCAGTTCTAATTGCTCCTACTCCTGACCCACCTCCTCATGTGGTATTTGCAATTTTATTTTTTATTTCAGGCACCTAATAGGCGTGCAGCATCTTGTTGTGGCATCTGCTTCATTTTTGAAAGTGAGTTCTGCTAAATATAGAATCTTGTGTTGACTTTTGGGTTTTCTTTCTGCACTTGAAAGATGTCATTTTGTTGTTGAGTTGTCTCTTTTGTTTTTGATAATATATTATCCATCATTCACCTTATTTCTCCCTGTATGTAATGTCTTCCCCTGTATATATGTATTTCCCTGACTGCTTTCAAGATTTTCTTTTTATCTTTGGATTTTAGTAGCTTGACTATCATGTACCTAAGTATGCTTTTAATTTATATTTTATTTTGTGAGTTTGCTGACTTTCTTGGATCTAAAATTTTAGATTTTCCAAGAAATTTTGGAAGTTTTATGCTATTACTTATTGATTTGCCTTTCTGCCTCCTTTAATTTTTCTGTCTTTCTCCTCTCTGCTGGGGACTCAATCATCTCACAGGTCATAAGGCTCTCTTCGTTTTTCTTCAAAATTTTTACATTCTTTTCTTCAGACTGGAAAATTTCTATTGCTGTATCTCAATGTTTTTTCTACTGTTTCTCATCTACTTGTAAACTCAAATGTATTTATTTTATTTCATCTTCCTATTTGGTTCTTTTGTGTAATTTCCACTTCTCTGCTGAGTTCCCACATCTGTTCATTCATTATGGGAATATTTTTCTTTACCACCATGATCATCTTTATAATAGCTGCTTTCGTATTCTTGACTGCTAATTGCAACACATTGGAGAGAGTTTCTACTGCCTGCTTTTGGTCACATATGGATTACATTTTCCTGTTTCTTCAAATCTCATGATTCTTTTAAATTGTGTACTGGAAATCATGAAAGATAGGTATAGAGGCTCCGGATTCTGTTGTATTACTTTGAAGAGTGTTGTTACTTTTCTAGCAGGGAATCAACTTGGCTGGACTGAAATTCCAATCCTATCTCCTTTACAGTGGGCATAGCTGAAATCCTCAGTCAGTTCTTTCATCTTCCAACTGCTGTTTTTACACTAGGCCTTCTGGGGCCTACCCTGTATGTGTGTTGTTCAAAGATCTGCCAATTTGGTGTGTGTGGGGGAGAGACTTACATATATATTTTGCGATTTTCCTCTTTGTGTCTCCCTCCCTTCCAGAATTTCTCCCCTAACTTTCCAGCTACTCTGCCAGCCCAAAAATACATCCTCTAACATTACAAGTAAGACTGTAGTTTTTCCCCTGTCTAGGCCATGTACAGATTTTGGAATGCTTTGAGGCAAAAGATTCAAGCTTGCAAATATCTCCTGGTGCAATTCCCATCATTTAAAGGAAGATTCCCTCTCAGTTCTGCTTGCTTTTGGAAGTGATTTATACATACACACAAGTACACATTTATTTTATGTGTATTACATATAGCCACACGAGTCTGTATAAATATATATAATATTTTGTGCAGATTTTATCATTGTTATCTGTGAGAGTGTTAGTTCAACAGGCTACTCCACCATTACTAGAAGCCAGACCTCGGTTTTTTTCTTTCTTGGATTTTATATAAATGGAATTATAAAATATATAGCCTTTTGAATATAATTTCTTTTATGCAGCATTATGGTTGTGATATTCATCCATGCTATTGCATGTAGCTAGTGTTTGTTCATTTGTTGAAAATAAGTAATTTTTTAATGGTTATAAAATATGCAGAACATAAAATTGTAACCGTTTTTAAGTGTACAGTTCAGCGACATTCAATACCCTCACATAATTGTGTAGCCATAACCTCCAACCATCCACAGAACTATTTTCACCTTGCACTGAAACTTTGTGCCCATTAAGCAACAACTCCCTGTTATCCCTCCCTCTTGCCCCTAGGAACCACCATTCTCCTTTCTATTCCTATAAATTTGACTACTCTAATTACCTTATATGAGTGGAATCATACAGTATTTTTCTTTTTGTGACTGGCTTTATTTCACTTAGCATAAATTCCTCATGGTTCATCCATGTCATAACATGTGTCAGAATTCCTTCCTTTTTAAGGGTGAATAGTATTCCACTATGTGTATACACCACATTTTTTTGGCAGCTCATCCACTGATGGACACCTGGCTTGATTCCAGCTTCCAGCTATTTTAAATAATGCTGTTAAGAACATGGGTGTACATATATGTCTTTATACCTCTGCGTTCAGTTCTTTTGGGTGTATACCCATAAATGGTGTTCTCAGATTCACTTTTTCACATATAACAGGGTCCCCTACACCTCCAAGAAGCAATTCTTGTAATGCCAGCTGGTTGCCAGATAATTCAACTCAATTTGATGCTGACAACCCAGAGATACATCAGATTCTACAGGTTGATGGCTCCATCCTATAATTCTGCGCACCCATCCAACCTCACCTTTACTTCAGATGCCAGTTACAAGCCCAGGTTGTTACCTGTACTTCTGACTTACTGGCTATAAACCAGAGGTTCCCACAACCTCCTCCTTGGGTTTGATTAATTTGCTAAAGTGGCTCACAAAACTCAGAGAAACATTTACTAGATCACCAGTTTATTATAAAAGGATATAATTCAAGAAGAGCCTGTTGGAAGTGGTGCATAGGGAAAGCTATGGAGATAGTACACAAAGCTTTCATGCCATCTCCAGGTGCACCACTCTCCAAGCAGTCCTTGTCATTGCCAACCTGGAAGCTCTCTGAACCGCCTTCTATAGGGATTTTTATGGAGGCTCTCTCACATAGGCATGATCAATTATTAACTCAGTTTCCAGCCCCTCTCCTTTCTCTGGAGGATAAGAGGTAGGGCTAAAAATTCGAAGCTTCTAATCAGGGCTTGGTCTTTCTGGTGACCAACCCCCATCCAGGAGCCATCCAGGAGCCCACCCAGAATTGCCTCAATAGAACAAAAGATTCTCTTAGTGTTCTTATCACTGGGGAAATTACAAAGGTTTTAGGAGCTCTGTGCCAAGAACTGGATGCAGAGGCCGATAAATATGTTTTTTATTATTTCAGAACCCATAAGTGGAAATTCTAGATCATATAGTAATGTTATTTTCAATTTTTGAAGGAACTGCCATACTGTTTTCCACAGTTTTATATTCTCACACTCAGAGCACAAGGGTTCCAATTTCTCAACATCCTTGCCAACACTTGTTATGTTCTGATTTTGTGATAGTAACTCTCCTAATGGGTGTGAAAAGGTAGCTCATTGTGCTTTTATTTCACATTTTCTTGATACTTAGTGACGTTGAGCATCTTTTCTTGTGTTTCCTGTTCATTTTATATTTTCCTTGGAGAAATGTCTATTCAAGTATTTTGTGCATTTTTAAATTGAGGTTTTTTTTATTGTTGAGTTGTAGAAGTTCTTTATTTATTCTAGATATTAATCCCCTATCAGATTTGTGATTTGCAAATATTTTCAACCATTCCATGGTTTGCCTTTTTACTCTGTTGATAGTATCTTGTGATACAGAAAACTTTTTCGTTTTGATGAAGTCCAATTTGTTATTTTTTTGTTACTTATGTCTTTGATGTCATATTAAAGAAATCATTTTTGCAATGGCATTTGGACCCAATGACATACAGGTTTTACCATGTGTTTTCTTCTAAGGATTTTATAGCTTCAACTCTAACATTTATATCTTTGATCCATTTTGAGTTAATTTTTGTATATAGTGTAAAGTAAGGGTCCAACCTCATTCTTTTGCATGTGGGTATCCAGTTTTCCCAACAACATTTGTTGAAAAATTGATCTTTTCTCCAATGAATGATCTTTGTACCTTTGTCAAAAATCATTGGACCATATATGCAAAGTTTTATTTCTGGGCTCTCTGTGCTATTTCATTAGTATAGTGTGTGTATTTATGCCAGTACCACACTGTTTTGATTACTTTATAGTAAGTTTTGAAATCAGGAAGTGTGAGTTCTCTAACTTTGTTCTTCTATTTCTAGATTGTTTTGGCTATTCAGTGTCCCTTGAGAGTCCATATGAATTTTAGGATAGATTTTTCTATTTTTGCAAAACCATCATTGGAATTTTTACCTCTTTGAGTAAGTTGATTCTTAAGTATTTTACTCTTTTGTTGCTATTGTAAATAAAAATGTAAAGTTTTTAAATTTCTTTTTCAGATTACTTATTATTAATGTATAGAAGAACAACTAGTTTTTGCATGTTGATTTTGTGTCCCACTACTCTGCAGAATTTACTAGTTCTAACAAATTTTTGGTGGAAGTTTTAGGGGTTTCAACATATAAGATACTCTTTGTAAACAAATATAATATTACTTCTTCTTTTCAAATTTGGATGCTATTTCTTTCTTTTTCTTGCCTAATTGCTTTGGCTAGAACTTCTAATACCATGTTGAATAGAAGTGGTGAAAATGGGCCTTCTTGTCTTGTTCCTGATCTTAGAGAAAAAGCTTTCAGTCTTTCACCCTTGAATATGGTGTTCTCTGTGGATTTCTATATATGGCTTTTATTATGTTGAAGTAGTTTCCTTTTACTCTGAGTGTTTTTTTAGTGATTTTAGCATGAAAACATGTTGAGTTTTGTTAAATGCTTTTTCTGCATCCATTGAGATGATCATGTGTTTTCTTCCTTCATTCTGTTAATGTAGTTTATTACATTAAATCATTTTCATATATTGAAACATCCTTGTATTCCAGGAATAAATCCCACTTAAAAATGCTGTATAATCCTTTTAATATGCTGATGAATTTAGTTTATTACTATTTTATGGAGGATTTTTATATCAATATTCATCAAAGATATTGACCTATAGTTTTCTTTTCTCTTAGTGTCTTTGGCTTTGATATCAAGGTAGTGCTAATCCCATAGGATGACTTTAGAGGTATTTTCTCCTCTTCAACTTTTTGAAAGAGCTTGAAAAGAATTGGTGTTAGTTAATTAAAAAAAAAAGTCTTTGGCCCAGGAATAAATTCAGCATAAAATAAATACAAATAAATATTTTTTAAAAATATGAAAAAGTTTTTTACTAAAAAAATTTAAAAATTAAGCAAGTACATCACTTATCACTTTATTTCTAAACAGTTTTTTAACCTACTAGTAAGCATGAACAAATTGTTAGAATTAAAATGACTCAAGTGTTAATTTTCTTCATTGCAAGTTTTCTGACAGAAGTATATGATGCCGTCATGTATGACATCTTTTATGAAAAAAATGGTCATTTTTTGTAGTATTTGAGAATATTGTGAATTTTCCCAGTGGCCTCTGACAATACTCTGATATGCAAAGTTATCTTTTCAACATGTATGTCTCATCATCATCCTTACCAAATTAACAAACTCAGGTACTAATTAATCAACTACTTTTCATATGATTCAGGTTCTCCACCACCAATTTCCCTAAGCATCAGGAAATTCTACAACTTCTGCAAGATTAACGATTTTACCTTACACTGTATATATCTCACGTGGTTTAAAACATCCAAAATCCTTGATAAACTGACCCTGCCCACACTAAAGTATTGTGAATTATAAAATATGGTCTCTGTTAAGTGGGGAGGGATTTCAGGTTGAACTTAATTTTATAAGTGGTCAATTTATTACAGTGTACTGTTCTGTTATGTATTTCACTTCTTTTCTAAAAAAAAGTGATAGTTGAGGGCACTTAGATAATAAAAATTTGAGAAAATAAGGAACTGATACACACTGTAAGCTTCAAGTGTTTTCAAGCATAAGATACAATAGGAACTAAAACTATGAAATGGCAGAGGAAATAGAGATAAAGGGATGAAGTTGCAAAACTGAATCTATAATAATATCTCAATGGCTAACGTTGTGGTGCCAAGAAGGTGGTGAAGTCAAAGAATTCATAAAGATGATAATAAAGACACTACAAAGAAAAAAACTGAAATTTTCATAGAGAGAATTTTTACAGTGATATGACCGATAGAGAACAGGGAAGAGAAGTTTGAGTGAGAGACTATCTGCTTCTTAAATTATTTCCATTGTAGAGAACAACAAACCAATTTGCTGAAATCTTTATTCCCCTCTATGACCCTATCTTTACCTGCAAAATCTAAGCCCTGAATCTATGTCACAGTCCAATTTTTCCATCCCTGGAGAACAGAGCAATTTATCTCATATGAAACCTCAACAGCTCAGGCTGTGAAACAAGGCCGGCCATCCATTCTCACAGAGGAGCCAACTGGAGGTAGGATTTTTGGTTCTGAATTCAGCTAAATATCTTCAAAGAATTGTATCTGGCCTTCCTTATCCAGGGCTATCAGTGAAGTGCTGGCTGGCTTTCAGAGAAGAGCAAGTCACAGTCAGTGGAGACATTTTCTGTTGAGCTCTCTAGAGAAGGCTGTGGGGCTTGTCAGTAAGAGTTGATTTCTATGAGGATTAATTTTTTTTATTTTATTCAGAGATTTATAAAGAAATTTACATGGTAAGAATTATTATCAACAAAATACGTTGTCTACTCTCTGGTCATTTAAGCAAAATCTTCCTCTCAGGGACAACCCATGGACAAAGCCCAGATTTAATCTCCAAGAGTCTGCTAGGCACTCTGTGGTCCATGGGAAGTCCTCAAGTTGGCAGCCTGTTTCCTTGTGTGCTGTGCTGGTGTTCAATCTTCCATCTCTTCCGGGTACAACTAGACAGACGCCTATCAGATCATCAAGGGACTTGACATTGGAGAAATGTACTTTTCATTATCTTTAGACTTCTACACTTTTCAAAAAGACTCTCAGCATTTCCAGTAATTGTGCAGCAGTTTACCCAACACTAAAGTTCTCACTATTAAAAGTTAAAACAAATAAATTTTAAAAAGGAAAACGTGATCTTTGCAATTTTGTACAGAATCTATATAAAGGGGGCATCCTTATAAATGGAGGTAATGGTGCTCAGGGCAAGCTACCCCATTAGGCACCACCCTGGTGTGTGTATTGTTTCCAGCTGAAGACAATAAGGACTCAGAGAACTCAGGAAGTATATTTGAATTTCCCCTCCCAAACTGCCTAAAGAATTTAAAACAAAAAATCTGTTTCAGGAAGGAGTTATTATCATGATGGTTGTAAAGATAACGTAGGATAGAGGTTACAATAGGAAAGGCACCAAGCCCCTTTTATCAAAAACTGTATCTCTCACTGACCACATTATCTATAGATGACCCTGGGAAGAGTTGTCAGGCAAACATTTGCATTTCTATCTCCATGTGAGTTGTCTTCTTGCCCTCTGTGGTCCTAGACCACTACCCACCCCCAAGACCTTCCTCCTCTTTAGCTACAACACTTAATCGGGCAGCTTAGACAGAGGGACGAGTTGCTCATTTCTGAGTTTCTCCCATGTATACATGTTATTAAACTTGGTATTATTTTCTCCTGCTAACCTGTCTTGTTAACTATTTGGCCAGCCATGAGAACCTTAAGAAAAGGGAAAAGGGAGATTCTCTCACTCCCTCAACAGTTTTTGCACCCAACGTGGGGCTACACTGCATGGCAAGTTACGTTCTCTGGCTGGAAGAAACGCCTTCTCCCTAGATTACTGCAGGGGATGAAATACGGGACCCCCTGACGATAGCCGGCAAAATGTAAGATTCTTACCACGTCAGCCTCCCGGAATCTCTACCTGTGGAGTCCGGTGGAAGGAGGTGGTGAGAAATTTTTTCTCTTTCAAAATTTAGATTAGCAGGAGCAAATATTTGGGAAACTAGTTTCTTGTGCTTTTAGTGACACTGGTAAATTTGGTAGAGTACTCTTGGTTTTGATCTTGATCCCTTTTCCTCCCAGAGATTGTCTCTGTTTTTCTCTTTTGTCTCTGTCTTTTGTATCGTGTGTCATAAGAAGGAAATACCATAGGGTAGGACGCAGGCATAGACCCTATAAGCCTAATGTCCGGGCCGGCCCCACAAACTGATGAGTTTGCGGGTCTCACCAGACTGGCGTCTATTTAGACAAACTTTGCTGTGGGTTAATATGCACATGAAGTGAAGGCCATTGCCAAGGGCATCTTGGAAGCCAAAAAGGTCGCAAATTTGGTGGGCACAGGTCGAGCAGTTAAGAGCCATTAGGGCACTCGCCACTTTCAGAAGACTCCCGTGACAGGATAAGTTGGGTCACGGAACGGGGTAGATGACAGAGGTCCCCCGCCAACTGCAAGAAAATGTCCATGCAATGACGAGGTACTCTGTAAAGCACACAGTCCCCAACCCCGTGGCATCTCCCCCCCCAGGTATTATTCTGACTCAAAGAGACCTAAGGCGTGGCTAAAGCTGTCATTGTGCACATAAGAAAAAAACCGGATGAGGTTTTTCCTTCTGTCTTGTTCTGTGTCCTGAGAAAACTTGGCTTTGTGACCAGTGAGAATATTCTCCTTGGTCTCCACCATACGGAAGGTGCATTTACCGGGGTGCCCCTTGGTGGCCAGTCGAATAGACTGGGGTTCTGAACTGTCTCTTTGTCTGGCTGTGCCAAGCTCTCAGGGGAGTTTGTCATAAAGGACCTAGTCCATAAGGGCTTTTGTCGTCTTAACCTTAGTTGCTTGTTAGTGCTGGAAAAATCCCATTCCAATATTGCCTGCCCGGTGTCACAGATTAGCGGCTCTGTGACTGGAGGCGTCCCACACTATTGTAGGAGACCGGAGACACCGTTTTCACTACACCATCCTTACCGCCTGTGTAACGAAGGTCTTTACTTTCTCTGAATATCTTTGGGAGTGAATTCTTTGGATCATGGGGGCTACATCATCTGCGCCCTCACCAGGGACGCCTCTTGCGTCCATGGTAAAGATTTATTCTAAGCATGGGAAAGTTACCACCGGGTCTTTCCTTAAAAAGGCTTATTGGATCGAGTCACTATTGGAATAAATAGACAAATGAAGATCCTACTCGTCAATGGCCCGACGACAGATCCTTTGAATTGGGAAAACTTCTAAATTGGGGAAAAAAAATATGTTTTGAGAGCTCTCACACAATTGTTTAATTGGTACCTAAAAAAGGGCCAGAAAAAGGAAGGGAAAAATTTAAATAGCCTTAAGAGCTTGACTCAGGTTACAATTGAATTGAGAACATGTAAAAGTGTAAGTGTTGATAAGATTATAAAGGTTGGAATGTTTGAGCTAATTTTATATAAAGAGGTTACATCAACTTTGCCTGTGTATGTTTTAAAATGTCTGACTGGGAATGCTTCCCTTGTCTAAAATTAGAAGACCAACACCTATTGATAAAAATCTTAATGATAACTATGTTTAAAGGTATAAGAGGTGATGAAATTTACATGAACTTTTGTACAAAAAACTGATGTTATTTCTATTACAGAACTGGTTAACAAAAATAGTAATTTAAATGATGGCTAATTTTATCTAATGTCTTATGAAGTCTTATAGACAATCTAAATAATTATTGGGAACAAGTAACTAAATAGTTGTGAAAAAGATGAATGTTGGGTGAACTTTAAATAATAATTATGTGTTATGGTGGTTACATCTTCCAAAATCTTTTTGGTGACTTAAAACTTTAGAGTTTTGCTAAATTTTGTGATAAAAATTCACTGAGTATCATCATTTCCAAATAAGATAAGATATTAGACATTGCTAAACTCACGATTGTCTACTTTGGGCTTTTCATTACAGGAAAACTAAAAGGTGTTTTGGGTCTATTGGTAAACATGTGTTTTATTAAAAGATTGTACTATAAAGTAACATATTTCTAGAAGTTATGAAGTGTTTATAAATTTTCCAAGCCACAATATACTAATGTAAAAGAAAGTTTATAATGGTTTACTTAGTTTTTACTTACAAATTGGGGTTTCTAAGAGTTAAAATTTCTAATTAGTATATGTGATTGAAGCTACTAAATATTAAGAAAAAATATGTCTGTGTACAAGGAAAATAAGATGTATAAAGAATGAACAAAGAATGGAAATATTTTATTTGATTAAGAAAGATAAATTTGTCTTCAAGTAGTAGGAGGGAAAAGAAAGACATGGGACAAATTCTGAATGTAAAAAGAAAGTTATAGGTTTGTGGAAGAGGAATTCTGGAAAAGGAGTTTTTGTATGGTCAAGTTTGCTCAGATTGAAATGAATTTAATTAAGTAAATGAATTTTAATATCAGAAGGAAGCTGGTACAAAATTATAATTTGGTCTTATTTCTCTTAAAAGGATAATTTTCTTGAACTTGATAAAGAGGTTATAAAAGATTTTTCTTTACCTTTGGGTAAGTCTACCTAAAAGACAGGAAAAAAAAACTGTTAAAATAATTTCCTGTGTTCAAAAGACTGAGGTTTCTCTATTAAGGTTTTTGGACTGTTAATGCTCTCTTTGCTTTAACGTTTTCTATTTTTGACAAGCTCCCCAAAATTCATATCTTAAATAAAGTGTTTTTTTTACTTTTTTTCTTTGAGAATTTTCAAAGGGCCCTGCAACTTCTTAAAGAAATTTGCTCTCTTCCTCTCAGGGGAAAGATACTAAACTTATTAGGCTTATTCCGTATGTTAAATTACATGGAAAGCATTGTCAGACAAGTGATGATAAGTCTGCTTAGGTGCTATTATGTGGGCAAATGTTATCGACATAGGTGTTTTAAAATTGTATAACATTACTGAAATTCTGATCTGTCCTGATTATCAGTCATAATTCTGGTTATTATTATTTTAAAGTGTTGTGTGTCACAAAATTAATCAAATTTCTCTGTCAATTGCCATTTTGAGGTCTCGTTGTTTACAGACTTATTTCTATGCTCTAATGCTTTTGCAAAATATTTCAACTTCAGAAAAATTCATGGAAAGGACTCTGGCATTTACACTGGAGTACAGGTTTCTGACAAACTTTCTGATCATAAAACTGACCTTGGTAAGAAATTACAGAAACCTGATGGAAAGACTGATAACTTCATGAAGCTGCTAACAGAAAGATTGGGATCAAGAATGGATTACACAGGACTGAATGAACTGATAAGGATGATTATAATTTTTATGATTTTTCATTTGAAGTATTGCTGAATTTTTAATGTTTTGATTTTTCAGAGTTAAGGAAAACTTTTTCTCTTTTCTCCTGAGCTAGCTAATGACTTATAACAATCTGGTAAATGATATTTTTGTAAGTAAAATTGAAATATTTCTCTATTTCTTAGATCTGATCTCTCGAATTTGGAAACTCTTAGTAAGTGAGTATTGTTGTTTTCATGGCAATATAGTTATTTGCATAAGTTCAATAAGAATCTGTTCTCCTTATAACAGGACATAATTGGAAACACTGGTTATATTACCAAGGCTGTGACTGGAAGATCATATTTGCGATATAACCATACAGCTTTTGAGGAATGAAGATTGGACTTTATGGAATAAAGCCACGTGGAAATATTGGCCTGGTACCTTATGTTCCAAGCAGCACTTACCAGGATAAGTAAAGAATGTCACTTATCTGGCAAACACAAGGAACCTCGAAATATTTTGGGGGAACCTAGGAACAGAGGAATTCACCCAAATCTGTAGGTATTACAGGCAAAGTCTGATGACAAAATCTTTGGCTTGGCTTTTCTGGCCTGGAGAGGCCTTTAAAGTTCAATCTGAGATTCCTTATAAAAAGTTCCAGCAAAGCAGACTTAAAAGAGCCTATGTGATCAATTGCTATTCTTGCTGTACTTATGTAAATAATTGGGCCAACACTATTGGAACTAGACTTATTTTGCAAACTAGTTAGTTTTAATTTGTCTATCTTTGATAAAAATGAGGGTGATCTTAGAAAGAAAAATTATATTTCAGTAAAAACTGTAGTGTACATTTGCGGATATTAGATCCTAGTTTTGTTAATTGTCTGTTAAGGTTTTTGTTTTATATCTGTTGACTGGACTGGATCCTGATTTCTTCTAGTCTCCTAAAATATCTGGCTACAGGTGTCCAAACTAACGTTTTTCATTTTTTCCATCATTTTCATTTGGAATCACTGAAAACTGAACCTGCCCTTTTCCCTGAAGCCTTACAAACTGAAGCTCATGGACTTGATATAAACTTAAGAGATTACCCGATGACATCATCAGAGACATTTTAAACTGCAAAAGATGCTTTGATGCTGACATCTAAAATTCTTCTTAACTAGCTGTCCCCTATACTCAGAAACTGCTTTACAACTTGCTCCAACCATTAACCTTGCTTTTCTCTCTTTTACATAGAAATGCTTCCATTAAATACTTGATTGCTTGCTTCCACAATATAGGCGTAACCTTGAGAGCCCACCTGCATCACCACTGTCAGGGGAAGAGGGGGAATCTCCCTCTGCCCTTTTCCTTAAGGTTCTTATGACTGGCCAAATAATTAACAAGACAGGGTAGCAGGAGAAAATAATACCAAGTTTAATAACACTTATACATGGGAGAAGGCAGGGACACTGCGTTTCTCAACACAATAGCAGATTCTCGTCTTAAATACCATGTCCAACCAAAGACAAGGAGGATGTTGGGGGTGGGAGTGTTAGTTACAGGAGATTATCACTAAAACACTGTAAACAAGAGTAAGATTTATTATGCGGTTTTAAGTCCTCACCTTCTACATTGATAAGTCTCTAGAAATGAGGTCGTCCCCCCTCTTCCCAATACAGAGAGGGAGATACCTTTACAAATGGAGACTTCCCTTGTAAATGATTGTCTGGTAACTCCTCGCAGGGCCATCCAGAGCCTGTGGCCAGAGAGACAGAACTTCCAATAAGATGGGCTTGTTGGTGCCTTTTCTATTGTAACCTCTATCCTACATTATCTTTATAGCAGTCATGATAATAACTCCTTCCTGAAACAGATCTTTTGTTTTAAATTCATTAGGCAGTTTGGGAGGGGAAACTCAAATATTCTTCCTGAGTTCTCTGAGTCCTTATTGTCTTCAGCTTGAAATAATCCACATACCAGAGTGGTGCTTCCTGGGGTAGCTTGCCCTGAGCACCAACAGTTCCCTCCTCTGAAACTTCCCTAAAAGTTTCACATATTAAAAGCTGAGCTGGTAACTGTGGAGAGAGAAATCGTGTTAGTATCCGAGTGATAAGAAGTCTGCAAAGAGAGAAAAGAAAGCAGATTAGAATGAGGATGAACAAACAGAAAAGAACAAATCGGAGCACATTTCCCCACACTCCATTAAACCAGTCCCCCAGTCCTGGAAATGTCAGTCCAATAAAATGTGTGAGCTTCGTTTATCTGATGAAAAATGTCAATCTTCTCTTTTAATAGATTTAAGTTAGATATTACTTGACCTGTTTGATTCACATAAAAGCAACATTTTTCTCCAATGATTGCACATGCTCCTCCTTGCTGGGCAGTGTGTACATCCAGAGCACGTCAATTTTGGAGCACCACAGATGCTAGGCTGTTAATCTCTGACTGGAGTATGTTCAAGGTTTGCATGGTGGTGTTGAACTCTTGCTCCATTACCATAAAGAGATTTAAGATTGCCTTTTCCAACTCATAATCTCCAAAGCTTGGGAATAGGACTCTCAAGGCTGAAAAGAACTTGGAGTTGTGATATACAAGTGGATTTTCCACGATTTCTCGACTGACACGTTTATGTGGCACAATCTTATGAACAAACGAACCCAAGTTTGTAATTTGGCTGGCATTTAAGGTGGAGTGTTTGG
The DNA here is from genome assembly GCF_020826845.1 of Diceros bicornis minor. Classification (NCBI taxonomy): domain Eukaryota; kingdom Metazoa; phylum Chordata; class Mammalia; order Perissodactyla; family Rhinocerotidae; genus Diceros; species Diceros bicornis. The sequence continues at coordinate 673,405 of NW_026691046.1, forward strand.
TGACAGAAGGAGCCAGGTATCCAAGTCTGCATCGTCCTGACCAATTAGGTGGGAATCCTTTATACACTTTGTTGCCGCATAAAATGAAAAGACCAGTGTAGTTTAAAGACAAGGTTAGAATTGAGTCTGTAGTTCCCAGGATCTGGACTATTTCATGATCTGTGCCACTTGCACTGTTACTACCTAAACATCTCCATTTCCCATGAGCTCCTGTCAGTCTGCGAGAACAGAACAGATTGCAGAACAGCTGGTAGAGGAGGCCTGCAGTCTGATTTTGGCAGCTATAAAGCCTGGTCTTTTCACCTGACCAGGTGAGTCCAGATCTTTGATCCACCCATATATAGTCTGTGGCATTGGGCAGCTTAACCATGTGGATAGCTGCTATACCCCAAGTTGCACACGGGTGGCTCGTAAGCCATCCAGAGCACTTGGTGATTTGGCAAATGTTTGTGCCAGAGGGAGTAGTGATAGAGTCACTTACAATTCCCTTGAGAGTTCTGAAGATGCCACCTGCGGAATCAAACCACAGAGTTTGACTGCAATATTGTCTCGGTATGTCACCCAGGAAAGGTCCAGCGCCATGTTTACTTTCAATGCAGAGGGAAAAACTTTCACTTATTGCTTGTACTTGGGCAAGGGACAGTCTTTGACCTTTTAAGTAGTCTTTCTGGGGCCCAAGTGACTCACCAGGAGATGAAGCAGAGTGAGGTTTCCCTTGCTGCGGATATCATACTCTGTTATTCATCCATTTTCCGTACTTAGTCCACCAGGTGTTCATATCAGCAGGAACAAAGACTAGTTCAGGTTCTTTTGCACTATCTAGCTGTTGACATAACCAACAGTCAGATTGATTAGTTAGCGTGGCTAGGGCTTGGTAAACTGGCATAAGGGGGTGTTTGGTCTGTGCCCGCCTGACCTGTTGAAAAGGAGAGGGTTAGTAAAAGCAAGACACAGATCGGAAAAGAGCCCATAGCAGAGACTTAGAGAGGGGAAGAGGGACAGGTAGAGACCAGCACTCTCCAGTCAGCTCTCTAATAAATGATTAAAAAAAATATATAGGGGCCGGCCCGGTGGCGCAAGCGGTTAAGTGCGTGCGCTCCACTGCGGCGGCCCGGGGTTCGCTGGTTCGGATCCCGGGCACGCACGGACGCACTGCTTGGCAAGCCATGCTGTGGCGGCGTCCCATATAAAGTGGAGGAAGATGAGCACAGATGTTAGCCCAGGGCCGTCTTCCTCAGCAAAAAAAGAGGAGGATTGGCGGATGTTAGCACAGGGCTGATCTCCTCACAAAAAAAAAATATATATATATATATGTATATATATATACATTGTATATATATATATACGTATATATATATCCACTAATAGTTTGTGTGTGTGAGTGTGTATATATATCCTGAGTTTTAAAGCAAGGTGGAGGAAATGGGTCAAAGAAGGTTTTCTTGATCCGTGATCTTGGGAAAAGCTGTCTACTTCGTGATGTCGGCTGCTTCTGGGGTCTGGGTTTTGGCCCTCGAAATCCTTAGTTTAAGGTCACCTGTGGGGATTATCTCTCAGCTGTCTTGAGAGCGACGTTCTGGGTCTATTTTGGTGTGGCTTGCATGGATCCAGGAATATTTTTTTTTATTTTGATGGCAGTGCAGGTCGTCAGTAAGACTTCATAAAGTCCTTCTCAGCGAGGTTACAGTGCGTGTTTTCTTCTAAAGGCCTTGATGTACACCCGGTCTCCTGGTCGAAAGGGATGGCAAGGCTTGTCAGAAGGTGGGGGCCACGCCTCTTTTACCTGTTGACGATATGCTTCAAGTATACTAGTTAATTTTTGTATATAACTAGTCATAGCATCAAATTGTTCACTTAAGTTCCCATAATATTCATTTAATCCAGGAATTGAAGGTTTAGAGACGCCAGTAGGCATCGGACATCCAAAAACTATTTCAAAAGGAGTCAGTCCATGCCTTTTGTTTGGAGTATTTTGAATCTTCATAAGGGCCAAGGGCAGAGCTTCTGGCCATTTAAGTCCAGTTTCTTGACAGACTTTTCCTAGAGTTCTTTTTATATCTAGAGTTTTATGTTCCACTTGCCCTGATGACTGAGGGTGATATGGGGTATGAAATTTTAATGAATACCCCAGAGTTTTTGCAAGCAAGTGGTTTATCTCTGCTGTAAAATGAGTTCCTTGGTCTGGTTCAATCTATAAAGGAATGCCAAAGCGAGGAATAACTTCAGTTATTAATTTCTTTACCACTGTTGTGGCATCTGCATGTCTGGTCGGATAGCATTCAGTCCATCTACTAAACATACAGACAATAACCAAACAGTGAGAGTAACCTAAAGCTGAGGGCACGTCCATAAAATCCATTTGGAGTGCTGCAAAAGGCAGCGTAGGCCTGGGAGGACTTCCTGGATCACACCGATTTCTCCCAGAAACTTGGTAAGATTTGCAAGTTGTGCACTGGGAGGTGATTTGGTCAGAAATTTTACGGATGCCAGGGCAAAACCAATTGTTTTTTAGTTCTTTAGCTATCCCCCGTTTGCACATATGTCCCATTTGGTGGGAGATAAGTGCAAGCCAAAAAGTCAAAAGAAAAGGAGCTACTGGAAGTCCATTTGGTCCAATGTATAATCCATCTGATAACTGTTTGGCACCCTTTTGTATCCAATTGTCTTTTTCAGATTGTGGGGCATTTGTCTGATAGTTAATAACATCAGTCAGGGATAAAGGCAGGTTTAAAAATTGGGTGGAAAACGGATAAGGGGGTCCATAGTGAGCTGCATGTTTAGCAGCTCTGTCAGCCCTGTCATTCCCTAAAGATATGACATCAGTCTCCTTAGTATGGGCTGAACAATGAACAATGGCAATTTTTGAAGGAAAGTGAATAGCTTGTAATAAGGCTGTAATTAAGTGTCCATTAGCAATAGGAGTTCTTGCAGAGGTTAAGAATCTACGGGATTTCCAAATTGTGCCAACAACATGGCAGACTCCAAAAGCCTATTTGGAGTCTGTGTAAATAGTGGCAGTTTTTCTTTTGCTAATGTGCAGGCCCTAGTAAGAGCTATGAGTTCAGCAGCTTGGGCTGATCTTATGGTGGGCCAAGAATAAGCTTCAAGAGTTTCATGTGGGGAAACTATGGCATAACCAGTTATTATGGTTCCCCGGGAATTTCGTTTACAGGAGCCGTCACAAAACAGAAGTAAGTCTGGATTGTCTAAAGGGATGTCTGAGAGATCCTCTCATGGCTTTGAGACCATTTCTATAGTTGCAAGGCAATCATGTGGAATGGAGTGGGGCTCTCCATCATCAGGAAGGGGCAGTAAAGTAGCTGGATTTAAAGTGTTGCAACGATGTAAGATGATGGAAGGGTTAGTTAAAAGAGCCTGTTCATAGGTGGTCTGTCACCGTGTAGAGACGTGTTGTGTCCTATGAACTTGCAAAATAGCTGACACAGAATGTGGGACATAGAGGTGAATGGGAGAGCCTAATGTAAGAGTACTGGCCTTATCAATCAGGGTGGCAGCTGCAGCCACCACACGTAAGCATGGGGGCATGCCTGATGCCACAGGGTCTAGTTGGCATGAGAAATATGCTATAGGATGTATTTGAGAGGCAAAAGATTGCCCTAGAATGCCTATAGCAATTTCATTATTTTCATGACAGTATAGATGAAAAGGCTTGTCAAAATTAGGTAAGCCAAGAGCCAGAGGCATGGACAAAGCTATTTTTAAGGCCTCAAAGGAGTTTAATGCTTCTGAGGGCCAGGAAATAGGCTCTGGGGTGATATCTGGGAGAAGAGAATACAGAGGTTTAGCAAGGGCTGCAAAATTAAGAATCCATTGGCAGCAGTAACCAGCAGCTCCTAGAAATTTACGTAGCTGTTTCTTTGTTTTGGGGAGACGGATGGATAAAATTGACTCAAGGCTTTTGGAGGTTAGCTTTTGAATGCCTTGAGATATCTCATGCCCTCAGTAGGTAACAGTCATTTGCACCCACTGAAGTTTAAACCTGGAGGCTTTATGGCCTCGTTCAGCTAGGGCTTTCAGGAGAATAAGAGAATCTGTAAGAGCCCCCTGCTTAGTTGGATTACAGAGTAAAAGGTCATCAACATATTGAACAAGAGTGGAGCTTTGAGTAAAGACTACAGAATCCAAGTCAGCTTTAAGGACCTGGGAAAGTATTGAGGGGGACTCACAATATCCCTGAGGTATTCGAGTCCATGTTAATTGTCTCCCTTTAAATGTAAATGTGAAAAGAAATTGTGAGTCAGGGTGTAATGGGATTGAAAAGAAAGCTGAGCAGAGGTCAACTACTGTAAAGCAGGCTGCATCAGCAGGTATTGAGGTCAGGATGACAGTTGGATTAGGGACCACAGGATGCCGAGGAATTACAAAAGAGTTTATGGCTCTGAGGTCTTGTACAAATCTATAGATTTGGTTCCCGTCTGAGTCAAATTTGCCTTCCTTTTTTACTGGCAAGATTGGAGTGTTACAGGGCAAGGAAGTAAAAGCTAGTACACCCTGTTGCAAAAGGAAGTCTATTACGGGTTGAATTCCTCGCTCGGCATCTCTGGAGAGCGGGTATTGGGCTACTGATGGAAACGGTTTATTTTTTTTCCAAGTAACATGCACGGGCTCAGCACTAAGCAACAATCGTACCTCATTTGCATGTGTAGCCCAAAGACTGGTTGGGACATTCTTTAAAGACTCATCTTCCTCAGAAGGATTTAAATCAGGACAAGTTTCCATCATGGAAAGTAGGAGACTTGGGGCTTGGTCAGAAGGCAAGGAGATAAAAACATCTTTTTCATTACAATTTATAGTGACATTGAATTTACATAACAAATCTCGGCCAAAAAGGTTTGCTGGTGAACAGTCAGAAACTAAAAAAGCATGATGAGTGTTAAGGGGGCCTAAATATATTGGAGTGGGCTTAGATATGGGCAGTGAAATAGGCTGTCCAGAGACTCTAACAGCTTGATAGAATCAGAGGTAACAGGTAGAGATAAATCTTTGAATGGATAGTAGAGAATGTCGCACCAGTGTCAATTAAGAAATCCAGTTTCCGATCCTCTATTTTAAGTTTAACTGTAGGCTCAGGAGTGCAACTAAGGATCAGCTGACCCTATCATTTGAGGGAGAAATGTCCCTCAGGTGGAGAAAAATGAGCCTTTTGGTGGTGCTGGGGTCAAGCGGGAACATTTTTTAAACTGCCGGGGGAAGAGAGAGAATCTCCCTCTGCCCTTTCCCTTAAGGTTCTTCTGGCTGGCCAAATAATCAACAAGACAGGTTAGCAGGAGAAAATAATACCAAGTTTAATCACATGTATACATGGGAGAAAGCAGGGACACTGCGTTTCTCAACACAATAGCAGAAATTCTCGTCTTAAATATCATTTTCAGCCAATGACAAAGGAGGATTTTGGGGGTGGGGGGAGTCAGTTACAGGAGATTACCACTAAAGTACAGTAAACAAGAGTAAGGTTTATTATGTAGCTCAAGGCCTCATCTTCTACATTGATAAGTCACTAGAAATGAGCTCATCCCCCTCTCTTCTCCAAACAGAGAGGGAGATACCTTTACACATGGAGATTTCCCTTATAAATATAAATGATTGTCTGGCAACTCTTCGCAGGGTCATCCAGAGAATGTGGCCAGAGAGACAGAACTTCTGATAAGAGGGGCTTGTTGGTGCCTTTCCTATTGTAACATTTACCCTACATTATCTTTACAGCCATCATGATAGATCTGTTCCAGGAAGGAGCCACCATGTCAAATTCTTTAGGCAGTTAGTGGGGGAGGTCAAATGTCCCTAGAAAAAACAACCAAGGTAAAGAGATAGATTTCAGGGTGGCCAAATCCCAATCTCCCACAAAACTTTCCCTTCTCTTAAGAGCGGCACATGCTCTTTTCCAATGCCCTCGTTTCTTGCAATACCTACAATTGTCGGAAGGCAAATAGGGAGCCCTCTGAGTGGGCTTTAGTTTACTTTCAGGGTTGAATTTTTGCTTTTCAAAAGATTCAATTTGCAAAGCAAGAAGAGTTGTCTTTAATTCTTTTTGTTTGTTTGTTTTCTTGCTGACAATTTTCAAAGAATTGTGTAGCAGCCACCATTATTACACTTAATGGTTGTCCTGCCCAAACAACTACACGGTTTTGAATTTGTTTCTTTATATCAGGAAGAAAATTTCCAACTAAAGCAGAAATTAGGAGATTCTTATGCTCTAAAGCTTACAGATTCAATGCAGTGTGTCTTTGGAAAGTCTGAATAAACCGTTCAACAAAAGCTTTATGTTGTTCCCCCTCGTTCTGAGTGCATAATTCAATTTTTGACCGATTAACTTTAGGAGGAAACGCCTCTAGAATCGCTCCTGTTAAACCTTGAATATCAGCCCGTAGCTGTGCCACTTCCTGGTTATCTGCAGGAGGGTCTGGGAGAGGGTCTGGCCATCTATTTCCTCTATGAGGGGGGTTTTTGCTAGGGGGCCGTCTGGCCTGTCTGATAACTACAGTGTAGTCATGGGATGGAAGAACGCCCCTTAGCAGCCAGTCAAGGTCTCGGTGGGTGGGGCTATGAATAGCCACTAATCTTTCTAATTCTTCTCTAAATTTAGTAGGGTCTTCTGACAATGGAAGCAGGAGAGTTTTATAATTTAAAAGATCAGCTGCTGTCCAGGGGACATGAATTCTCTGCAGCGGAGGTCCAGGATACATCCTCAGTGGATACTGCATAGGAATGTCTGAAGCTGACAGAGCCTGATTACAAAGCCCTGGAAAGTAGGAGGAGTTGTAAGACACAGCAAAACGAACCTTCTTGCCCTTCCTGGGTGTTTCTACTAAATTTATTTCCTGGTTTTCAACATTTACACAAATAACCTGGATGCCCCTTGCTTGGAGGTCAGGCCTAAGCGCCCCCTGTAAGTCTTCAACAGTGAGAGAAGTTAAAACAGGCACCTGAAAGAACGTTGGAGAAGTTGGAGTTCTGGGACCTAAGGGAACTGGTTGAGGAGGTGGCTGAGGAGATAAGTCTTGATGGGGAGGATTTGGGCCAGGGGCCCAGAAATCCAAAAGATGTTCTGGGGAGTCAGGGACAGGGAGTTGGGGATATAGGGAGTGTAGGAGGAAGGAGACAGGGAATTTCCAGTAAATTTGACATTCAATCTTTGTTCTAACTCCGAATTTGTTCTTTTATTTTATTAAGACATTCCCTAAGGCTACCCGTTATACTTTTCTGGGTTTTCTTTTCAATTTGATTTTCCCATAAATACCAATAAGGCAGCTGCTTGGGATGAGTCAAATATCGATAGAAAGAAAAAGGACTGGGTTTTCCAAAGATGCAACAAGAATGATCAAGTCCCGATTCACACCTAGATATCCTGCTCCTGTTCTCCATGAATTGTAAAATTGAAGTTAATTATCTCGTTCATTTTGTCTAAATCTATTGGGTCACATTGGCACTGAGCCCCTAAACTGGTCCACAGCCTGCTTCAGCAGACACCAAACTCTCTCTCAAGTGCTTGCATTCGGGCGCTGAGTAGGTATTGTATTTAGATCTTTTCCAACAAAAGATCTTCACTGATTCACTCAAGTCCTTACGTATCTACTAGGCGCCAAATGGTCTTGAAATGTTGGGGGTCTGCAAGGAAGACAGATATGTCTAAACAGATAAATTACACGACAGAAATAATGTGAACGAAAGCGATATGAACAAACTGCCGTGGGACTCCAGGAAAAGAACCCCCATGGGTTGACCTACAACTAAGAGATACAGCTCTGTCCTGGGGCTCTGAGGAGAAAAACAACCACCATGGGGGGGGGGGCTGGACAGGCTTTGTACCATCTAAGGAAAGGAAAAGGAAGGGAGAGAAGATAAAGAGAACACAAGAGAAACGGAAAGGTTTTCTTCTTCTGAGTGTTTCTGCCACCCACTTTCGGAGCACACTGCTTGCTGATGTCCTTTCTGGCCAGTCTTCTCCTTCAGCCGGCTTCTAGAGACTTCAACAATTCGATTGTACCGAGCCGGGCTCCTCTGTGCAGACAATGCCAAGTCTGGAGGGAGCCAGGAGGGGAGCCAAAGATTCATAGGACTCTGCAGCCCTTTTGCAGCTCACTGGTGTGGAGGGGCACCGAGGCTTCACCTTGGCCTCTGTCTCCAAGTTCACCGAAAGGAGGATCGGTGCCTTCCTCGCTAGATGAGCGTGGAGAGAAACCTCGTTCACAGAAGGGATTATGGAAAAATTAATGTCAGAGCCATGAAAAAGGCAAAGGGGGTAGCACCATAAATCTGAAGTAACTGGACGTGTGAGTTAGTAACCAGTAGGACGAGGAGCTGAAGACAAAAAAAGAAAAAAGGCAAAAAACCAGTTCTCAATTTTCTAAGATGGAAAGGCAAGTCTTTCTATTCCAAAAGAAAAAAGTCATTGAACCCTCTCCTTTACAATAAAATTGAAAGGGGCCACATGTTGCAAAGAAGGGTTTTAACCATGATGTCAGTACACGATCATGTGTAGCCATCAGTCGTTAAGGGCACTGCAGATAGTTCACACCTTAACAGTTATGTTACCAAAGTTTGCAGTTGAGATATATATATGTATACATATATTAGAAAAGAGTAGAGTGTGTGCCAATTGCTCACTATACTATTGACACTGTCACTCTTACAACTGAAAGCATGACTAGGAGAGAGAAGGTGGTGTGACCCTAGACTGCTAGAGTCACAGCAAGAAAAGTTAAGAAAGTGCCATCAGGTCATTCGGACAAAAGAATGCTATATGGCTGTTGGGTTTGTAAGAGATCCATTGGAGAAAAACAAGTCACTACATTAAATTATTTTCTACTTACCTGCATCACCCTCTCCAAGAACACATATTCTAAAATGAGACAAGTTATTACATTAAAAATGACCGGCTCTGGCATTTGGATATCTACATCAAATAATGAAGTAAAAACTGGGTTAAGAACATCCTGGTATCAATTCCAACTACCATCCTTTACCAAATTACAACTCTAATGATCGCTTATTCACTTGCAATCTAGTGCTCCTCCCATATACAACATCAACAACTTAAAACGTGTCATAACTTTTTTAAAATTTCCCTAAAATTTTAGAGGATAATGTAAATATAGCTCTTGGAAAAGTTGAGAACGATGGAGACACTAGGAAAGGAAAAGATGAAAATAGTACCCCAATCAATGATGTAAAACAAAAGGCTTGAACTACTGTTAAAAGAATTCTCTATGACATTGATCCATTCTACCATCTCTACACCTGGCTATTTCCTATCATTCGTTTGATACATAAACCAATAGAATAGTGTATTTCATGGGATCAGTTCTTTTAGTTGTGTGCTTTCCCTTTGACCACTACATATGCTTTTACGTGTTTGCTTTATTGTCAGGTGGTGTCACATCAGAACACCCTCATCTCGGCAGATCTCTGCGTTAAGGAACTCTACCTTGGCCCTTGATCAACTGTACTATGTGTTATGGTCAACTCAGAGCCCTACATGGATCAGTGTTTCCTCCCTCCTCCCTCCCGTGCGTTGTTCATGTCAAGGAGTATAGTCCACCGAGTGAACAGTAAACAGTCTTTCCAAAGCATCAGATATTTAAGAGGAGGAGACGCAGGGTTGGGTGTGGGACCCCATTCCGTGCCTCAGTGCAGACAAGATAGAGGTCAAGACATCCCTCCAGAGACTGGGATCAAAACAGGAGGTTATGAGCACGAGGTTCCCTCTGCAGGCCTTGAAGCAGGGACCTGGAATCAAACTGCTGACACCGTGGATCATGGTTGGTTTGACAGGGAACTCACGAGGAAGATAAGGACATGAAATAATGATAATTATAAGAACAGCAACGAAGACTTCTACTGAGCCAAAGACTGCACCCTGAATGTAAACTCTGTGCTTGAACATATCTTAACTCACATGACCCTGAAAACATCCTGCCATATTCAGTGTTGTTCTTTTCACCATTTGCTAGATGAAGAGACCGGGTACAGAGGCTAGAAAACTCAGCCAGGTTACAAAGCGGATAAATGGCCGAGCCCAAGCTCAGTGTTCTTCTGTGATGCTCTTGGACTACAACTCCAAGTGAAGTCTCTAACGACTATCTCCGCTCGCACTGCCAACACCATCGTCCTCCGTGGAGTGGATGGAGGCAGGCGTGGGCAGGGCAGGGAGCCGGGTGTGGCAGGCCGCCAGATCTAAGGTCTGGCACACAGGTTGCCAGGTGGCTCCCTCCTCTGAGGGGGCCCAGCACACGCCCCAGGGGACTTGGCGGCAGGCCCCAGGGCCCTTTCCCCCGGATCTTGTCCACTTGAAAGGGGCCTGGCCCAGGTGGCCGGTTGGGCTGGTTGGCCAGCCTCCTTTGGACAAAGCAGGCGAGCCCAGCCAGCCTTCCAGTCGCCCCCGGCGTGGCACCAGCGCCCTCAGGCCGAGGGCCTCACGCGTGCCCTCCAACGCGGATTTCTCCTCAGAGCCGTGGCCTGGGCACTAGGAAGGCCAGGCCCTCCCGACTCCAGAGATGATGCTGGGACCCGTCGCCGGAAGGGCCTGCCCGTGTGGCAGCGGCTCCCCAAGCCGGCGGCCTGCTGGGGCCTCACTCACTGCTTGGCCATAAGCCTGTCTCGGCCCTTCGGATTCCACAGAGCCTTTCCTCCACCTGGCTGGAGTCGACAAGTGCGGGCGTGGGGTGAGGCCGTGGTTTTGCCTTTCCAGGAAGAAATGAGGCCCGGGCAAAAGCAGCTGGCCGAGGCAGAGCCTTGACCTGGCACCCCAGTCGGCCTTTGGCCACCAGGTCCAGACCACCGCTTCCAAAGAAGGGAAGCGGCCGGCCAGCTGATTGCAAGTGGGGGATGGGAGGGAGACAACAGCTGAAGCCAAGTCCAGCAGGGCGTTGGCGTTCCTTCTTCAGCTGGGACTGGCCTGGCCTGGCTGGCGGGCGGGGCCTTCACTGAGGACCCCCGAGGCCCGCCCTAGGCCCTGGCGGTGGCGGGTGGCGCATGCGCCCTTGGCCTCAGGGGTTGAACCCAAGCCCACAGGGCACTCAAAGCAGCCGGAGAAAGAAGGGGCCAGGGGAGAGGAAGGCAGGTAGGCGAGGCGGGCAGGGCTCGCCCACCTCTTCTCCTCAGGTCCCCGAGAGAGAAAGAGAGAGAGAGAGAGAGTGAGAGACAGACAGACAGACAGGCAGGGAAAGAGTGAGAGATCCCTGACCTCTGAGTATCTGCATCCACCACTGCTGCCAACTCACAGGCCATCCCACTTCCCCCCCTCCATCCCCATCCCCAGGCGCGGCCCCCCGGGGCCAGCCACACCACAGAGAGGCCCCTTCATGGTCACCTCCGTGCTGTCCCTTCCGGGCCTGACCCCACTGCAGGGGAACCGGTTCAGACAATCCAATCGTCTAGATGTGCCTCTCCATGACAATTATCTTCTCCAGTCTCACATGCCCAAACCGCACCCCCAACATCCTCCTTTGTCTGCAGCTGGAGATAGGAGGAGAATCTCTGCCATTGTGTTGAGAGACTCAGTTTCGCGGGTTTCTCCCCTGTACACGTGTTCTTAAGCTGGGTATTATTTTCTCCAGCGAACCTGTCTTGTGAAGGATTTGGCCAGCCATAAGAAGCTTCAGGGAAGAGGCGGAGGGGCTTCTCTCTCCGCCCCCGACAGCCCTGAGCTGGGTCAGTGCCTCAGACCTGGCCAGGGGCAGCCCATCCCCCGGCGCCCTCTCCCGGGGCATCCCAGGAAAGCTTCACAGCCAGCCCCACCCCACTCGCCACTGCCAGGACCATCGGCCTCCCTCGGGAGGACGGGGCAGGACAGGGAACCGGGTGTGGGAGGCCGCCAGATCTCAGCTCTGGCACACAGGCTGCCAGGCTGCCTGGTCCTCTGAGGGGGCCCAGCACACGCCCCAGGAAACTTGGCGGCAGGCCCCGGGGCTCTCTCCTCTGAAACTCGTCCACTTGAAAGGGGCCTGGCCCAGGTGGCTGGTTCGACCGGTTGGAAAGAAATCTTTTTCTTCTCTGAGAGACTGTTGCTTGTCATCTCCTGGACATGAGATGACAGACAATTGTTCCCATTTCCCTTTCTACTTGAAACCTGATGGATACATTGCCCACTGCCTTTAGAGACTGCAGGTCTTTCTGAAACTCTTTTCAGTGCGCTGGCTTACTTCAGCATCATTTCATTGTTCCATCCGAAATTCCTTTCAGTTGGATCTATTTTCCTTTCTAATCCTTTTGTATACCTAGATATTTAAAAGCTGCTCAAATCTGTAGTGGAGAAAAGTTGGGTTACAACTCTTTCAGACAGCATGTAAACCCACATTTTAGGGTTTCTACACAAAACGTCTCTGCCATGTTTCTAGCAGCTCTCCTTCCATATATTTTCCTCCAGGACTTCCTGTGACAAAATTGCCTTTCTAAAAGCCAGTCCTCCGTTCACTCTCTTGGCCAGTCACGTTTCCATAGAAAGAAAAAGGACTGGATTTTCCAAAGATGCAACAAGAATGATCAAGTCCCGATTCACACCTAGATATCCTGCTCCTGTTCTCCATGAATTGTAAAATTGAAGTTAATTATCTCGTTCATTTTGTCTAAATCTATTGGGTCACTTTGGCACTGAGCCCCTAAGCTGGTCCACAGCCTGCTTCAGCAGACACCAAACTCTCTCTCAAGTGCCTGCATTCGTGTGCTGAGTAGGTATTGTATTTATTTAGATCGTATTCGTATTCAACAAAAGATCTTCACGGATTCACTCAAGTACTTAAGCATCTACTATGTGCCCAAAGGTCTTGAAATGTTGGGGGTCTGCAAGGAAGACAGATATGCCTAAACAGATAAATTACACTACTGAAATCATTTGAATGAAAGAGATGTGAATAAACTGCCGTGGGACTCCAGGCAAAGAACCCCCATGGGTTGACCTACAACTAAGAGATACAGCTCTGTCCTGGGGCTCTGAGGAGAAAAACAACCACCATGGGGGGTGGACAGGCTCTGTACCATCTAAGGAAAGGAAAAGGAAGGGAGAGAAGATAAAGAGAAAACAAGAGAAACGGAAAGGTTTTCTTCTTCTGAGTGTTTCTGCCACCCACTTTTGGAGCACACTGCTTGCTGATGTCCTTTCTGGCCAGTCTTATCCTTCAGCCGGCTTCAGGAGACTTCAACAATTCGATTGGAAGAAAACATGGCCCTGGATTAGGCAATGTGTTTGTAATTATGGCACCCAACACATAAGCAACCAAAGGGAAAACAGATCAATTCAACTTCATCAAATTAAAACTTGAGTGCTTTGAAAGACATGATCAAGAAAGTGAAAAGACGACTCACAGAAGGGGAGAATATGTTTACAGATCTTTACATATCTGATAAGGGTCTACTATTGAGAATATATAATACATTCTCCCCTCTCAACAATAAAATACAAATAGCACAATGAAAAATGGGCAATGCATTTGGATAGGCATTTCTCCATAAGAAATACATTCCTGCCTGGTGCTGTGCTGTCCCTTCCCGAGGCTGCGGTTCCTGTGCTGGCCATCAGGTGGCAGCCTCCTGTGTCAGTGGTGCCCACTGAGCTTTGTTGGAGCAATTGGAGAAAGGAGGAGTCATGCAGAAGTCATGCTGACCCTCCGCCTGCCTCAGGACCCACTTGCACTTCCTATTACTAGTGTTCCTCTTCACCGACTGAGTGGAGCAAAAGCAGGAAGGAGGGATCCAAGATGCCCCTATTTGTTCATTCGGCAGCTATGTGCCAAGCCCTCACCCTGGGCCGGGAGCCCTGGTGGTCCCAAGGGTGGTACTGAAATCTACCCAGTGGTCCCTGCCCACCAGGAGCTCAGTCTGGAGGCAGATGGACAAAAGCACAAAATCAGAGACACGTGAAAGAGAAGAGCATGAACTGGAATTAAAATAAAGAGTGTCCTGCAGGGAGGGCTGGGGTCTCACTGGGTAGGAGGGTCTGAAAGGCCTGACTGAGGTGACATTTGCTGTGACCAGAATGACAGGAGGACCCAGCGCTGCACTCATCTGTGATCAGCGTGCCAGGGAGAAGGCACTGCTGGTGTGGAGACACCCAGGCAGAAGTGAGTTTGGCCAGAGGAGGTTAGAGAGGTGGGCACTGTGGCTGCAGATAGCCTGGAGGGGAGAGGAGGGAGAAGGGCAGGCCAGACCCAGGAACTGGGAGATGGTGTGAGGTGTCTCCTCCTCTCTGAGAACACTGCTCCCCACCCTGCATCTTTAAACCGCAAATATTCTCTCTCTCTCCATCTCTGTGGACCAGGAATCCTGCACAACTGAGCTGGAGCCTCTGCTCATGACGACTTCCAGGTTGGGGCTGTGGCCTCCACTGAGGCTGGAACAGGGTGAGATGTGCTGTCAAGCTTACTCTTGTGGGCTCGGTCAGGAGCAGCTTCACTGAGAGCCCGGCTCCTTTCTGTCTGTTGGCCAGGGCACTCCCTTGGTTTTCTTCTGTGTGGGCCTCTGCATAGGGGAGCTCAGGACGTCCATGTATGTCCCCAGGTCCAGGGGTTAGACAGACTGAGAGAGGGGAACAAGGGAAGAGGGAAGAGGGAACACAAAAGAGCGAGTGAGAGAGAATGACAGCCTCGGTGATGGAATCTGAGAAGGGTCGTCCTGTCACTTGTGCTGGGTCTGTTGGTCAGAAGCCAGTGCCTAAGCAGTCAGTGGTCCACAGGGACGTGTAGAACAGGCAGGGAGGTCATCCCTGCAGGGGCACGCTGACCTTGACTCGAGTGTCCTGGTTGCGAAAGGCTCCCTTCCTACCTGGGCTGATCCTGCGTTGAGCTCAGATCCTCCTCCTTGGGAGTGTTGCTCATCGTGACCCGGGTGTGCTCTCCCGGGTTCCCTGGGCTCCTGTCTCCTCCAGGAGGGAGATGTACACTGAAGAGGCTGAGGCCAGAGCAAGCAGGGACCACTCCACCCTCCCAGTTCATTTGCTTCCTTCCCCAGGAGGGCCGACTCCTCAGGAGCCTCTCCTCACTGCTCACCATCTTCTCTGCTCTGAGAGCACCTCATTTCAGCCTCTGAAGAAGACCTGGGGAGAAGCTTGCAGGTGGGAAGGCCTCTCTCCATGGGAGCCCCAGAGTGGACAGGGAACTTCGACAGGGCTGGGCATTGTCCCCTCAGTCAACTTGGACTTCCTGGGAGGCAGCAACACCTGGGGGCAGAGCCTAGGCTGGTGGCAGGTCTCTAAGCATCCCCACAATGCCCATCTTCCTGGTCTCACCTGATTGGGCACAGGCCTGCACAAGCACACAACATTTCAGACCCCCTGGGGTCATGTGCAGCCCATCAAGGCCGCTGTGTCTGTCTCATTGTGTGGCTGTCCGTCTCACCTTCCTGGCTGATTCGCTGCTCTGTTCTAGATCCAACCTCAGGCGGCTGCAAAGTTGACCTTCCACGTCAGCTTGCCACTGAGATGGTTACTGTTTCCAGAAATGCTTAGGGGCCGGGCTTTGCGCAACCATGGCGACATCAAGTGGGCAACCTCTGACAATGAAGCCACCCCCCTTCAGGCTTGCGCCGCTCACAGGGCCGTCACACTGAGGGGGTGGGGACGGGACCTGCCCTGGGCAAAAACACCACGACTCTCACTGTTCTTCCCTCAGCTTCAAATGCTCCTCAGTTGGTTGTATGTCTTTGGTCTCTTCCCAGAAGTTGTTTTCTGACAGCGCGTCCAGTGTGATCATGGCTTTCCGGGAAGAGGATTGGCTGAATTCCTCACTCAACCATTTGGTGTGTCCTGCCGCCCCACCCCGATCACTTTCTAAAGGCTCATCCTTTCAGCAATCTGAGGACCCAAGATTGTGAGTCTGTGTCCCGGAGGGATTTTGAGAAGAGCTGGTGGGATGGCAGTATTGCAAAGCATAAAGTCTTGTTTCCAGAAAGCTCTCTGGGATCCTCATCATCTTGCTGTTTTGGAGTCAAAGCCCTGAGGTCTTTAAAAAGCCAGCAATGTTAGAACATGGGCAGGACAAACAAAAGTCTCTGGGCTCCAACACCAACTAAAATATTCTGAATTTCTAGTAAACTGAGACGAGTGGAAAGGAATTGGGAGTGTGGAGTGGAGGGGCGGTTTGGGCCAACTACGCATCTGGGAGGAGAAATGCCATGCAGAGCAGCCTTTCTGGGGGCATAAGTGTGGGACATGTGTGCAGACCCCCGCTGCAGACATTGCTGCTGCTGCCCTTCAGTTCCCTCAGCCCACTTGAGTCCCTGCAGTCCCTGGGAGCCAGTCCCCAGCAGGCCCACAGTGTCCCCCTGGAGCACCTGCATCCACTCTCTGTCTGAGGGCTCTCTCCTGCACCGGGAGCTTCCTCTCCTGCAAGCCTGTGCCAGCCTGTAGCACAGAAGCCTTCATGACCCGGGGTAAACCCTCCACTCACGGGGACAGAGCCAGTCCGGGTGGGATCTCGTCTCCCAACAGGACTAGGATGGATGCTCACCTCAGTGCTCCCTCGTCAGGCCCCGCACTGGCTCTCCTCCGCCAGGCTCCCTTCCCCCATGGTCTCCCTCGGGCCTCCTCCATCACCTGAAAACAAACCACTTGCGATACAACCTTGTCTGCTTTGGGGGCCGAAACCCTGCCGAGGCTCCACGCTGGCTGTGACTTGGAGTAGGTCGTCCAGGCTTCTGGACTTGAGCTTCCTCACCTGTAAGATGGGGACAAAAGGCCTGCCTCCCGGAGTCTTCGGAGGAGACACAGCATGGGAAGATGCAAACCGCTGCAAAGAAGGATGCCAGGTGATCACCCAGTAAAACACCAACCTTGCCAAAGCAACAGGAGCTCGTGAGGCTGAGGGAGGAACGCGGGCAGCCTGTCCCAACAACGTGGAGATTCACTGACGAGTGTGGCCGTGCAGGGTAGGCCCCCGAGCAGTGGAAGAGCCATTAACAAGGAGGGTGAAAGGACAGAGGCTTCCAAGGAGAAAGATTTAAGTGTTAGAGGATCACAGAGGCCTTAGGAAAATCGTGAGGCCCTGGAACATGTTACTGAAATGCTATTATTGGCCGTAAAAATGTGTTACAAATACCCAGTCCACTCTGGATTACTTCTCTTTGGTTGTAGGAATGAGTGCACACTTGTGATTAGAACCCACATTTTGTTAAATATAGGATATCTTTATTTTTCTTAACTTTTAATTATTTTTTTTGTCGATGAAGTGCCAAGCATGGGTTTTCTCCGTTCTTCTCTTTGCATGGGTGGCCTCTACTTTCAGAAGTGGATTCATGGTGCTCATCACCACTACTATCCCGAGGGACAGCCCTCTTTCAGGTCATACAGTGGATGTGAGCTCCAGGTGGGCAGGGACCACGTCGGGTCATACTGGTGAAGTTACAGTGCTCGGCCCACGGCAGGGACCAGAGCTTATTGGGTGAATGAGAGAGTGAAACAATGAACGAATGCATGAATGAATACATGAGTGCAGGAGTGAGTGAGTGAGGGAATGAGTGAAGGAATGACTGGGTGAATGAAGCAATAAGTGAATAAACCACAGCAGCTGGATCCATACAGGAGGAGGCTTTATCTGTGGCGGGCTCACAGGGTGTCACAGCACAAGGCCTAGACGGTGGCATGGAGCATGTCCAGCTCTCCTTCCAGCACTGAGCCTCCGTCACCTGCAACACAGTGTGGTCCTGGTTCTTCTTCAGCTCCACCTCAAACAATGCTGAATGTTCCCGGGAGCAGGGCAGCAGGAAGGGAACCTGAGGAGGGACTTCCCAGACCCTGCGCCCTGGAAGACCACTGTGACAGCCTGGCAGGGGGCTCTTAACACGCTCCAGGCACCAGGCTAGAGATACTCAAGCCATTCCGCAGGGAAGTCTCCCAACAGCCCATCAGGAGGCCAAGTCATTTCCTCATTGTACAGATGGGGAAACTGAGGTTGAGAGCCTCACCTGCATCACCAGCTAGAAAGAGGCTGAGCAGGCACTAGGACCCCTGTTTCTCTGACTTTGGATCATTCCAAACCACTGTCCTGCACTGCGGCCTCCTCGGGCCCAGGGGTCCTGGCCTCCCTGGGGCCTGCACCCTTCTGGCCTCCAGCCATCACTGAACTAAAGGGACAGGGTCACTCTGTCTGCCTGGGGCTATGTATGGTGGCCGGGGAATGGCCAGCCGTGGGCCCTGTGGGCTCTCCCAGTACCAAGGACCAGCCTATCCCCCCACAGAGTGAGGTCTCTCTGGGCATCAGGACCAAAAGTTGTCAGAACTTTAGGGAAAAGAGGTCCCTCCCTCAGCATGGGGGAGCCCTTCTCAGGCAGGCCCCATGGGGTCTAAGAGGCACTGGGTTCAAATCCCGGCTCTGCCACTCTGCAGGGCACAGAGGGGGCAAGTCTCTTTGAGCCTCAGTTTCCTCATCAGTGAAATGAAGACAATAATTGCTCCTCCCCCAAGGAGTTGTGGGAAGGATTCAAGGAGATAGCTCAAGAGGAGAACAGAGGCCCCAGTAAGTGCTCATCACCGTGAGCTGTTCCTGCTGATGTCACCCCACTGAGAGCCCCTTGGGGCCCTTCGCCTCTGCCCACTCTGATCTCCCCCCAGGCATGCCCTACTCGCTCTGACTCCGCTGTTCCTCTGGAATGCCTTTCTCCACCCCACCTCGTCCCACGGCAGTCAGCCAGCCAGGTGGGGATCCAGGACCCAGCCCCATCTCTCCTCCCGTGATTCCTCTTCAGTAGATCTAGTAGCTGTTGAGATCTGAGAAGGTGCAGGGCACTCCAGGTGCAGCCTCAGCGAACTTGTCTGACACCACCATGAAATGTCAGCTGCCACCCCACTTCACAGGTGAGGAAACCGAGGCTCCAATGGCAGTGCCTCTCCGAGGTCACCAGGGCTCTCTCGCTCATCCGCACTGAGCAGGGCCCCTCCATCGCAGAGGCTGAATGTGCTGGATATGTGGGCTGGGGCTGGCACAGTGCCTGAGGCAGCCATCACTCCTGGAAGACCCTGAGGTGTGCTTTGGGCACAATGACCTTCTCCAAAGCGTCCAGCCCCGTGCTCTGACCTTCTGGCACCTTCTATGACACCTCCACTGTGTCTTGTCAAAGTCACTTCTGCTCACACAAGCTCAAGTGGGTCCTGCTGTTGCAACTGAGAACTCCCCCTGGAGGGGGCAGGTTCAAGGAGGTCCCTGTGACTCACTGCACTGCCCTAGATGTGCTTTCCCTACTGAGGATAGGGCTCTCTGCTTGGAGGGAGAGGGAGCAGGCAGGAGTGTCCAGACCCTCATCATCATCAGTCCTGGATGGCAGGCCAGGCTGCTCAGCTCAGGTGTGTTAGGGAGCAGGAGGGGCATGGGCAAGGCCAAAGCGAAGTCAGGTGTGGTAGGGGCGGGGCCAGGGGTGAGGGGAGTGGTAGGGACAGAAGCAACAGGAGCTGGGCCTTCCAGCTGGGCAGGTCACCCCAGGAACCTTCATCCCCTGCATCCTAGCTGCTCCTCCTTCTCCCTCCCTCCCTCAGGTCTCTGCTTCAGGGTCTCTGGACTCCCTGTTCCCAAATAAGATCACAGGGTAGAAGGAGACCTTGGGTGTCAGAGACTGTGACCAAACCTTAACATCATGTTTACATTATGAGCCAGAATCTCCACCTCTAGTGATCGGTCCTAAAGAAGTAGAGATTTATGGATGCAGGTGTCCCTTTCAGCACGCTGACGGGAGTGAAAAATCAGAAATGATCCGTGTTGCCCAGCAGAGGCTCTTAGGAAATTCTGAGGCCGATGCAGAGGAGGAAGAGGATTGACTGGCCAGGGTCCAGCCCTGGGGAAATCAGGTTCCAGAAGAGCACACTCCCTGAAGTCCTTCCCACACGATAGCCGCAAGTGCACACTCACACACATTTGCACATAGACATACCCATGTGCATACAGATGCACATAGCTGAATGGGCACATGCACACACGTGCACACACACGTGCATACAAAGACAAAAGACTGAAACGGTAAACACTGCCTATTAAGGGCACTCCTCAGTTTCCACTTAATTCTTAATTCCCTTAGAATTCATTCTTTTATTCTAATAAACGTTCATTGTCTTTGTAATAAAAACCTTTACAAAGAAAAACTAAATAATGTACGTCAGTCCAAAGATGAGTGATAAATGGATAACATTAACCATGTGATTTTAATCTTGTTAGAATTATAAGAGGAATAGAGGCATATTCTATCAAGTTGAAATATCACGCAGGCCCCTAAAGGAGAAGAGAAGCGAGTGGCAATTCCCATCCCCAGTGGTGAACCCCATGGAAGATTTGGTGCATATCTCTCTGGCTCTGTCTCTCTCTTTCTGTCTGTCTGTCTCTGTCTCTCTCTCACACACAGATTCATTTTCATAGATGCGTGTCTCCCGGCTGATATCACGTATACGTGGTCTTACAGATGGGACGGATGGATCCCATCGCCTCGCCATGGACAGTAGCATTCCTTCCAATTGCTTGCTATTGCAACCAGTGCTGTGATGAATAGTCTGGAAAATACATCTTTGAAAAGTTGGGCAGGAATTTCTGTGGGATGAAGTCTTGGGATCAGCACCGCCAGCACAGGCGTGCCCCTGGGGACAACGATGGGTCCTGCAGGCTGGTCTCCAGAGAGGAGTGTCCATTCATACGTGTCACTAGGGGTCTACTGGGGCCTCTGCTTCCTCACATTGTCACCAGGGCTTGTCATCACCACACTGGAACCTTGCCCGTCTGATGGGGCCCAGTGCCCTCTCCACAGTGTCTCCATGTGCGCATCTCCTCCTCGGGGAGCTCGCGCATCTCTGACACGTGCTGCCTCTGTGTAGCGCCTCTCGTTGGTGTTGAATGTGTTTGCTCTTTATCTCTTTTTAAAACTCTGACTTTCGACCGTTTTTGTAGACCACAAGGATGCGTAACCTTTCCCTGGCCTTGTGTTATGAGGAATACATTCCGGTTTATGGTTTGTCTTTCCAGCTTTCAACTCTTTTCTTGTTTTTGTTTCTGCCGCACGAAGAGCAACGCATTTCGTGTGTGGCTTCTGGCTCTGGTGTTCCACTTAGAACAACAGTCTGTACCCCAAGATTGTGCACATATGTAGCAAAAGGGCTTTCTTGGATACATGAAATCTAGACTCATCTGGGATTTTCCTATTAAATTAGAGAAATTCTATTTCAAATAAAAACAGAAAAGGAAAACCTATCAGGCCTTGTGAAAATGAGTGGGCAGATACAAATGTCCACCTACGGCATGATTTCACTTATAGGAAACATCCAGAACAGATTAAAAATAAAAAAAACCGTGACAGATAACAGATTAGGGGTTGCCAGGGCCTGAGGGAGAAATGAGGAGTGAGTGCTTTTAGAACAGGGTTTCCTTTTGGAGAATGAAATATTCTGAACCCAGACAACGGTGATGGATGCACAGCATTGTGAATGTACTTGATGCTCATGAGGTGTACAATTTAAAATGAAAAACAATAAATTGTTAAAAGATGAAAGTTAAATTTATTTTAAATATTCAAGATATAAACAATAAAAACAAAGCAATGAAAGGAACCAGGAAGGAAACAAATACAATAAACAGGGTAGGGAAGGATATTTGTGGTAAGGGAGCAGGTGGAACAGGTGGGACTGGAGGTGCTAATGAGGGAGGTTCCCGAGCCAGCTCTCCCAGGGCGCAGAGATTGGCCTCAGCTGCCTCCCTGTATCCTGCAGGCGCCTGTGCAGGGGATGGCTCTCCCTGCACGGAGGCTGTGGCCTCAGCTGCCTCCCAGTGTCCTGCAGGAGCCTGTGCAGGGGATGGCTCTCCCTGCACAGAGTCTGGGGCCTCAGCTGCATCAATGTTTCCTGCAGGTGCCTGTGCAGGGGATGGCTCTCCCTGCACGGAGGCTGGGCCCTCAGCTGCCTCCTGATCTGCTGGAGCCTGTGCAGGGGATGGTTCTCCCTGCACAGAGGCTGAGGCCTCAGCTGCCTCCTGGTGTCCTGCAGGGGCCTCTGCAGAGGATGGCTCTCCCTGCACGGAGTATGGGGCCTCAGCTGCCTCTCGTTCTCCTGCAGGAACCTGTGCAGGGCATGGCTCTCCATGCACAGAGGCTGTGCCCTCAGCTGCCTCCTCTTCTCCTGCAGGAGCCTGTTCAGGGGATGGCTCTCCCTGCACAAAGGCAGGGGCCTCAGCAGCCTCCCTGTCTCCTGCAGGAGCCTGTGCAGGGGATGGCTCTCCCTGCACAGAGCCTGGTGCCTCAGCTGCCTCCCTGTATCCTACAGGAGACTGTGCGGGGGATGGCTCTCCCTGCACAGAGGCTGAGGCCTCAGGTGACTCCTGGTGTCCTGCTGGAGCCTGTGCAGGGGATGGCGCTCCCTGCATGGACGCTGGGGCCTCAGCTGCCTCCTGGTCTGCTGCAGGACATGGTGGATATAATTTTTCTCCCGGGATTGAAGCTGGGTCATCTGGTGGCTCTGAAGGTTTTATCACTGTCACTGCAGACCCTCTCCCGGTAGCTGCTGATTCAGTCCTGTGGGACACCGGCGCTCGATCGGGGAGATGGATGGAATATCCCCTTCCACCAGTTCCACGCTGTCTCCTGTCTGGAGCTCTGCAAAGACAGTGACTGGCTCTGTCCCAGAGGCATCAGAGCCCTGCCCAGCTGTCCTTGCTGCTGCTTCTGCCCTCTGGACCTAATTCTCCCAGATCAGGCACACACCTGTGTCTGCACAGTATTCCACCCCTGAGGAAAGACCTACACCTCAGGGGCTTGGGATAAACCTCAGGCAGAAGGGTGCCATCCCCTCACTCCACATCCCACCCAGCCGGCCTTGACCTGGGCTTTGAATCTGACCGACACCCCCCAGGCTTCTAAAACCTCACCGACTGCTCCTGCTCACGGTGGTCTACCCACATGAACCCGCCCTTCCAGGTACACATGGGGAGGTGATGTAGGGCTGCCCAGATGGGACCATAGTGGTAGCCTGGTTTGGAATGGCCTTCCCTGGGCCTCCCGGTGTTACCTTTCCGTCCCTCCGGGTAAACGGCAAGAGCTGTCGGCCGTGAGAGGGGCACCAGCATCTGCATGGGTGTTTGGGGGCTTTCCTGGGGCTCCGGCCCCTGGTCATTGGGAAGCAGCAACTAAACATGTTGCTCCTTCTAGACAAGTGCTAGACAAGTGAGCTCGCTTGGGGGCTGTGTTTAGGATGTGTGTGCCTAGTTACCAGGGTTTCCAAGTTCTGTTTGGCTCTGTGAGGTCACTCCCTGGGATCCCCTTACCTAAGCTTCCTCCTCACACAAGACCTTCCTAAGGGCCCCCCGGGTTGCTGACTGCTCACTCTCCATCTCCGTACCCTGTCCAGACACAGTCACACCAACACAGTCCACCCCACAGCCTCTGGGGAGGTCTGGACGCAACCGGGGCCCCAGCTTTGAGGACACAGAGTTGAATTCAGTCCCGCTCCTGCTTCTTGCCAGTGATGTCACCCTGGACAACCCTGCGTCTCTCACTGCCTCCCCTCTCAGGGTCTCTCCTCTGTTCATGTCCCTCTCTGTGTAGTGGGGGTCATTCTAGCATCTACTTCCTAGGGATGTCATCAGGTGTATAGACCTAGAGATCCCTTCAGAATCTGTGAATCCCGTGGGCTGCTCCCACACGTAGCTCCTGCACAGACTTGGCAGTGCCAGGATTACAGAAAGGGCTGGCTGTAGCAGAGAATACAACGCAAAGAGGCTTGGGTCTGCTGGGCGTCTGGGAGAGGCACTTCCCCTCTTGCCTGTTTCCCAGTGTCCCTACGGAGGGTTGAAATGAAATGACGTTCAGACATCATCTCCTTCGGGCTCGCAACCCTCCAGGGCCTCCTATTATATTTAGACTCAGGTCCAAGTGCCTGAGTGGCTGTCATCTCAGCGTATGTGGTGGGCAGCCCCCACAATGGCTCCCAGGGTTCCCACTTTCTAGGCACACATCCTATGTAATCCCCGCTCCTCAATGAGAATGGACTTTGCGGCTGGCTTCTAACCAATAGAATAGGGCCGAGTGATGGGTGGTCACTTCCACGGTCGGCTTAATGAAAAGTCTGTGACTTCTGCCTGGTTCTGTCTCTCCTGTGTTCATTCTATCTCTCTGTCTCTGTCTTTCTCTCTGTCTCTGTCTCCCTGTCTCTGTGTCTCTGGCTGTCTCTATCTCTCTTGCTCTCTCCCTGTCTCTCTGTCTTTCTCTTTGTCTCTCCTCTCTGTCTCCCTGTCTCTGTCTGAGTTCCTCTCTTTGTCTCTCCTACCCATCTTTCTATCTCTGTGTGTCTCTGTCTCTCTTTCTCTCTCTCTTTCTGTCTCTCTGATCCACTATTCAGGAGAAGCCAGATCAGATATTATGAGCTTTCTTCCCTATGGCACCCCCTAATGCAAAGAACTGGCAGAGGGTCCAGGGCCACAGACAGAAAAGGCCTGAAACCCCCCATCCAAACTGAATCCTACCACTGCCCCGATACTCGTGAATGATCTCCGAGATGGCTCCTGCCTCTATCGAGCTTCAGTTGAGAACACAGCCCCAGCCTCCTGCTAGACCTTGATGGGGAGCCTCCCAGCTGACCTGAGCCTGGACCCTGGTACAGACACTGTCAGATGCTCAATGATAGGTCTCGTAAGTGCTAAGTGAGGCTAATGCTGTCACCCAGCGTAGACAGCTAGTACCTCCTTCCAAGCCTGGGTCTGGCCCTACCATCCTCTCTCCCTCACTTCTCTCCTCCTCAGCTCACTCTAGCCACACTGGCTCTTTTCTCACCTCCTCTCTTGTCAAATTCTCTTCTGCCTCCAAGTCTCTGTGCCTTTGAGCTTCCCCCCAGCACGCTGTTTGCAGACAGATGCAGGGCTGGTTCCTCTTGTCCTTCTGCTCAGGGCACAATTGTTCCCAGGGGGGCCCTTTACACCCACCTAGGGGCTCCAGGCCCTCCCTCCTCCAGCACCCTGCTTCATTGCCCTGTATCACCTGCTCTTTTTTTCGCATGGATTTGTTCATGATTTTGTCCCTTCTACCTCCAGGCTGTGAGCTCCTGGAGGACAGGGACCATGTGGGTGCTTTCAGCACTGCCCTCAGGACAAACACGGGCCGTGCTCAGGGTGAGTGCTGGGGCCACAGTAGCTGACAGAATCATGAGAGGATCTCAGAGTCCCCTCCCGCCTCTGATCAGCTCCCATTGTGAACGTGGATGCCAGTAATGAAAGGTGCCTGTTGCTTTAGTCAGGGGAACACCCAGAACGAGCCCTGGGCGTCCCTTCCCTGCTCCACTTGCTCCATTGAGCACGAATGGACACAGGACACCACTGGTGGTCAGCCCTAGCCTTGCAGCCCTAAGCAGGAAAGCAGAAAGCAAAACACACACCTTTCTTTGTTTGGGGTCCTCAAGGTAGTTGTTCCACCAGGGCCGAGGGTGCAAAGGAGCAGGACCTGTGGGCTCCAGGAGGGACGTGAGGGACCTCAGAAGCCTCTCTTGCTCCCTGCTTTCCTTACACTGGCCCTGGCGTGTCCCGTTGACTCACAAGGCCTCCTCACCCCAGCCAGGCCAATGACTCCACCTCACTTCCAAAGGAGGACCCCGAGGCTCCGACACGGATGGCCTTGTCCCTGGTCCCCAGACAAGTCGACCAGTGCTCTGCCATGTTCTGCACTGCCTTACTGTTATTAGGGAGCCCCCTGGGTGCTGAGTGATTGCACCCCATTTTACAGATGACCAGTGGTCCCAGCATTCAAGGTCACTCTGCTCTAAGTGACCAAGTTCAGACGTGAACAGGGGACTAGATATCCTTGCTTTTCACCAGCTTTGAGCCCAGCATTGACCATCGAGGCCTTGTCATGTGTTGGGGCTCCCCCAGCCAGGCGACCTCCTGAGTCCAAGCACTTTGGGCACCTTCTTCTCCCTGCTTGAATCCCAACACACCCTCTTGAGGTCAGAGTCACTGACCCCAATTTTCATGGAGGAAACTGAGTCTCCGAGAAGACACCGCATTACCTTGTCTGTCACAGGGCTGTGAGGTGACCCAGCTATGGGTTTGACCCCAGGTCAATCTGACCCTACAGGCTCTGCTAGCACAGGAGCCTGAGGAGGTGGCCTGTGAGCCCAGCACAGAGGTGAGTCCATCCTGGATGGGGGCTCGGGGGAGGGGCACTGCAGGCTAGGAGCTCTGAAGGGGGCAGGGGCTTGGCAGGGTCCTTGGGGAGGAAGGCTCTAGGGAGGGTGGGGTGCGGTGAGGGGTACACTCTGGGCACGGTGTCTGGACCAGATCACACAGGGCTGTGACTCAGGCAAGGAGTCGGGCCTCACTACAGGTTGGTTGGACGTGAACGAGCAGTCTCATCAGAGCCTCTGGCAGTTAGATCCTAGATTTGGAGGGAGCTTGGTGTGGGCACCTTATCCACGTCCACCCAAGCCCTGTGGCTGAACAGCACTAGGGACTGAGGAGAAGGTGCCCTTGGCAATATCGAGTCCCTCCTCTTCATGTGAGGCTGGGTTGAGCTGGCTCCATGCCTGACCTCACCCCCTTGGTGACGGTGGGCTTCTTCAGGTCAAAGTCATACTAGGCTTCGGGTTCATTGCATTGAACACATTGGCATCCTCAGGGGTATTCAGCATGGGGGGGTGGGGCCAAAGGAGGGTTGGCTGTGCTCAGGACAGCCATACCAGGGACAGGGAAATGCACAGAGACAGGAAGCAGATCAGTGCTTCTCAGGGTGTGGGGAAGTGGATATGGGGGCATGGCTGCTTCATGGGTACAGGGGTTCTGGTGGGGTGAAGCAATGATCTGGAACTAGATAATGGTGACGGTACACAGCATAGAAGATGTAGTTAATGGCCGGCCCTGAATTGTACAACTTTAAGTGATGAAAACATTACACTTTATTGAATCTAAATTTGAACACATAAAACATAAAAAATCATAAAACATAGAAAAGGGAAAAGACATCCTGCCCTCACAGGCAAGGTGAAGGACAGCTCTAGGGTGGAGCTGGAGCCGGCTGGGCCTTAGTTGCTGACGATGAGGGTGGTGCTGCAGCTGCTCTAGCGCTGGAGCCACTGCTGTGGCTGATGCTAGAGATACCACCAGCTCTGGCTGTGCCACTGGCCCAGGAGCTGGACTTGATCTGGGGCTGGAGCTCGGACTGTCTCAGGCGATGGTGCCTGACCTGCTTCTAGAATTGGCTCCGGTCCTGAGACTGACTCTAGCTCTGCATTGTTGACAGATTTGGTGCGGGAGCCAGTGATGGAAATGGCTGCTGCTCTGGAGCTGGTCAAGTGTGGGAGCTGGAGGAGCTCTAGTTCTGGAGCTGGCCGCAACTGAGCTCTAGAGCTGGCACCAGAGCTCTCACTAGTCCACAGCTGGAGCAGGATCTGGTGCCATGTGGCTCTAACTTTGTAGGTTGAGGTAACTCTGGCTCTGCTGCTGGTGACCGAGCCTTCTCTAGCGCCACAGCTGGTAAACAACGTGTCCTGACCTTTAGATGGGGTCAGTGACATCACCAACCCATCATGAGCTGTCCATCAGATGGTGGGAGCACTCCAGCAAATAGGATCTATTACATTAGTGTTATTTCATCTCAGTTCCAGTTACATATTTATTTTAAATATACTTAGAAGGAGAATAGGATAACAGAAACCATTACTCTTTGCTGAGATTTAACAGAGCACACCTTATTGATGTCGTTTTTTAAGAAATATTACACAGTGGAAGACATCATTCTCCTTCCTCTCTCTTTCCTCCCCAGAGGTAACTACCGTCTTGACGTTAATATATGTATTTTGTACACATTGTCTTTTGCAAAAAGACAATCGTCCCAAATTTGCTGAGGTTTTTGTTATAAGTGGCCATCAAAGATATGCGTCCTAGTGGATACTGTTAAAAACTCTGTCCTTTCAAAGTAAAGACAACAGTTCAACAGTTAGTTGAGAAGCTACCTGCTTTGTAGATATGGTTTTTAAAAGAGAGGTTTGAAAATATCTCCATTATGTTATCATTGACCCTCCTTATTTGGAAGAGTTATGTTCTGTCAATTCTTTGCTGACACTGCATGAGCAAGAATGAACCAGTGCTCCCAGGGGAAGGACAAGGTGAGGTTTCCGCAGCCTCTGGTCGTGACATGTTTGGGAACCTCTCAATGCACAACCTTGTCTTATGTGTATCTCTTGAAAGACACCTTATTTCATATAGATTGTTGATTCATTAGTTGAACTCTCGGCCAACAGCACTATCTGTAACTCATGCCTGAAGGAAGCTCATCTAACACAAGCATTTTCTACGAAAGGCCCATGACAGGCTCCTTGTGCTTAGGAACACTACACAACACTTCAGCGTTTGAGGGCCATTCTAAAGAGCTAAAGCACCAAGGAGAAGCACAAAAGGTGAGAAACGTAGCATTCCATAGATTAGAAAAAGGACATTTGTTGACGTGAGAATTAAAACAAGAGTTTTAATACTGTAATAGCAAAAACTGGAAACAACCCAAATGTGCACCAAAAGAAGAACAGTCAAAGGAGATGTCGTTTACTCATACTAACATGTAACAGTGAAAAAGAATGGCATAGGTCCAAGCAAATTGTTACAAAAATATCTCCAATGTAGTTTTGAGTGAAAAGAGGAGGTTGCAGAACCAGGTCCATGCCTCACAGGAACAGGTCTGCCTGAGGTTTGATCTCCAAGCAGCTCTATCCAGCCTAATGCCAACTGCTGTGAAAAAGGAAACAAAAATTCTGTTTCTGGAATGTGCTATTTGCCTAAAGAAAATCTTGCAAGCATGTGGCTGGTAGGTTCATCTAAAAGGACAGAGAGCTGAGACTTTGCTGAGCTTACAGAATAGGATTTACGAGTTCTTTCATTCCCTGATTCCTAAGGAATATTTTTAAGTAAATGTCTGCTTGTGTGACAACATTTCACGTGAGACTCGCTTGCATTATAACCTGGTAATGAGGTTGTGGGCCTTAGCTAACCATTACCAAGGCAAAGTTTTGCTGGCTCTCCTCTCTACCAAAAGCAACCTAAAGTTGGGCAGGACTATTTTGGTGTATCTGGTGTTATTTGGGCTGGTTTGCAGCACACACCCCCAAGAAGTCTCTCACCTCTGGGCCTCTGTACTTGAGGTAGCCTCTGCCTAGAACCTCTACCCAGGATGTGTAAATGGCTCACTCTTCATTTATCATGGCTTGGCTCAAATGTCCTCTGAGAGGTGGACACCAAGACAGGATTAAACGGGCAAGGATTTTATGAGGGGAAATGCTTCTGTAACAGAAAATGGGGTGGGGGAGCCTGGCAAAGTGGGAGAGCCATCAGGCCATGATGCAAGTCTGACTCTAAATGAGGGGGAGATAGAGGGAAGGATGGGTCCAAGTGTCCTACACTGCTGTATAGTCTAAGGAAGGCTTAGGAATGCCACTGGGGAGTCCTTGAGCACAAGCAGATCAGCAGAGGAGTCCATGCCTCCCAGGAACAGGTCTGCCTGAGTGTCTATCCCTGCCTCACTCACTGATTCAGAGCAGTCCAAGGGAAGCACGACCTCAGTGCAAACAGAGGATAGATCTCATAGCCCAGCAGACTACTGACTTCATAGCTTTGGTTAATTACGTTTGCTGCAGGTGGAGGCCTTCGAGGAGCAGTCTCCTGGATACCATATCTTATCAGTCAGTTTTCCCTGATCACTCTCTGCAAAACAGCCCCACAGAACAGTAAAACATCCACCACATTTCACCAGGAAACAGTAAAAACACATTTCAGACTGGATACAAGGCACATTCCAGGACAACAAGGTAATCTGAACTGGTGTTGGGAGTAGATTAAAACTGGATTACTTCTAGGGATCAAGCAATATCAAGAGAAAGAGAGAGAAGGAAGCAAGGGAGGGAAGACAGAGGGCGTTGGCCCTCAGCATTTGGGGCTAGTATTTGGGCATGCCCACCAGGGATCATAACCGGCTGCAAGACATCCTACAAGCCATAAAGTCAAAACACCTCATTCATTTTAAAAATATCATTTCATGTATTGACTTTTGTTTTAACCCGTCCCCTCATTTCAGACAGGAGATCCAGAAAAGGGAGACAACTAGTCAGTAGCCGAAGCAGGACTAGAAACAAGGGCCCCAGACTCCTGGTCATTCATTCAGGAGGACACCCCTTGTTCCTGGCCGCCTCCCAACCTGTAGGAGGACAACATTGGTGAGGACAACCTGAAGGAACTGAAGTACTTGCTTTCACAGAAGTTCAAAGGAGGTGCTTGAGCTGGATCTTAGAAGATGACTAGGAGTTTGCCAGACATCTGAAGGGCATTGGAGGCAGTGCGTGCAAAGTAGGGAGGCCTGAAACAGCGGTGGGATCAGAAGGCACAAGTGGAGCCCTCTGCTCAAGTGGATGAAGCGCTGAGGAGTGAGGTGAGCCGGGGAGGAGGATGCACTGTGGAAGACAGTGGGGAATGCCTGCAGGGGTTTTGGCAGCGAATGCCAATAGGAAGAGCTACCCTCTAGCTCACTGTGGCTGGAGCAGGGACTGAGTTGCCTAGTAGCTGATGAGGGTGGGGAACGCCCACGACAAGGCCAGGGAAGAGATGACAACGGACAGTGGCAAAGGGACTACACAGGGCAGGGGAAGGACTTACCTGGAGATGCGCGGAGGGCGCCACCCCTCCAGCGTTTCCCAGGCTGATGCCAAGAAGCAAAGGACCTGGCGACAGGAAAGCGCCCTGCGCCCTGAGGAGCCGGGCAGATGCTCGGGAAACGTGTGCTCCGCGGGAAGGGGACGGCGCTCAGGCGGAGCTGGAGCTCAGAGGAAGGTCCCGCACCAGGTGGCAGGGCCAGGACCTGGGCCCCATCCACCACCCTGAGGATCGCAGGTCTCCGGCTCCGCCCAGCCCAGCCCCCCTGGATGCGCCACTGGGGTCCCTCAGCACCTCTGCCTTCAGCCAATAGGAAACCTGGAGGCGGGCGCATTCGCCAGGGCGTGGGGTCAAGGGTCACACAAATTGGCCTTGCTGGGTGGCCTGGAGGGGTGAAGCGGCGATGGCGCCGGCGGCGAGGGCCCGGCTGGGGCGCCGGCTGGGCTGCCCCGGGGGCGGGGCGAGGGCTCTGAACGGCGGCCGTGTGCTCACCGAGTCGGCAGGAGGCGGCGGAGGCCGGGGGCGCGCCTGTGGGCCTGTAGGTTGGCGAGCGCGCGGCCGGCGCCGACCGCATCCTCGTGGGGGGCTGCAGCTTTTCGGGGCGCAGGGCGCCCCCCCTTCGTGCTGCCCAGCTCCGGGCGGAGCCCCGCGCCAGCTTGCGTCCGCGCCGCCGGGTCGAGCCGCTGCCATCCCTCCTGGAGCTGGAGCGGAAGGAGCGGGCGGCCCCTCCCTCGGCGCGTTCCGGCCACTGCCGCCGCTGCTCCTCCCCGTGCCCTCGGCCTCTTGAGAAGCTGCCACGCTGGAGGGTGAGACTCCGGGAGGGCACCCCTCGAGCGGCCACAGGCACAGGAGGGGGAGGCGACAGGGGCGCTGCCTGCCTTGATGGAGGCGCGGAAACGGCGGGGTTGTGGCGGCCCGTGGGAGCCACACCTCCCCGGCGGGTCGGGGTTGTCCCCACATATCAGGGAGCAGAGGGAGGCTCAGACAGGTCAAAGGACAGGCCCCAGACCCCACAGCTGGTAGGGGGAGGTACAGTGGGATCAGCACTCGGGCGGTTGGCCCCGGAAGTTCTGATGTTAGGACAGACGGCTGCAAAAGCTCTGGGACCTTGCGGGCCGGCTGGAGTCGGTGGGCCAGAGGGAAAGGAAGCGTTAACTGGAGCAGGTACAGGGATGAGCGAGGAGGAGCGGAGGTCCGCACACACTAGGGTGTTTGCACAGGAGGCGTCTGCCTTGACTCAGGTTTGAAAAGATGGCAGCAGAGGGCGACCTGCGGCAGCTTCTCTTGGAGCCAACAGTCAGAAGAGCAAAACGAGGTGCTTGGGATAGGTTCTTGTTGGGGATGCTTGTGGGAATCTCGATGCGGGATGAAAAAGCAGCAGATTGGACCAGTGTGGCTTCTGACTTGTCTGTCAAGGGTAACAAGTGATCTTGAACTGAAAAGGGGAGATCAAGAGAAACGGGGCATTGAAGCTCCAGAGGAATGACAAGTTGCGTTGTTTTTTCCTTAATATTGAGTTGTAAGAGTTATTTATGTGTGCTGGATAGAGGTCCTTTATCATATACATGATATGTGCGGATATTTTCTGCCAGCCCACGGCTTTTCTTTTGATTTTCTTAAGTGTCCTTTGAAGAGACAAATATTTAAATTTTAATGAAATTCAGTTGATCAGTTTTTCTGCTGTGGATTGTGTTTTTGGTATGTGTAAGAAGTCTTTGCCTAACCCAAGATCACAAAGATAGTTTTCCTATATTTTCTTGTAGGAGCGTCATAGTTTTAGTTCTTCTGTTTAGGTCTATGAGCCAGCCATTTGACCTGGTATTTGTGTATGGTGTGGGGTAGGGGCCTTTTTCCATGTGGATATCCCATTGTCCTAGGATCATTAGTTGAAAGACTATCCTTTCCTTATTGAATTGTTTGGCACCTTTGTCCAAGTCAGTTGCCTGTAAACAGTCAGGGTTTATTTCTGAACTGTCAGTTCTGTTCCGTTGATCTATATGTCTAACCGTATGCTAAAATTATGCTCTTTTGATTACTGTAGCTTTATAATAAATTTTGAAATTGGGAAATGTAAGTCCTCCAGCTTGTTCTTGTTTTTAAAAATTGTTTTGTCTATTCTGAGTCTTTTGATTTTCCACATAAATGTTAGGATTAGCTTGTCAGTTTTTGCAGAAGTACTTGCTGGGATTTTGGTAGGGATTATGTTGAATTTGTAGATTGATTTGGGCACAAATGCCCTCTAACATTCTTTTGTCTTCCAATCCATGAACGTAGAATCTCTCATTTAAGTAGGTCTTTAATTTCTCTCAAGTATGTTTTGTAGTTTTCAGTATACAACTCTTGCATTTCTTTTGTTACAGTTATTCCTAAGCATTTTATCCTTTTTGATGGTATTTTGAATAGAATTGTATTCTCAACGTAATTCTTGGAGCTTTCCTTGCTAGTATATAGAAATACCTTTGGTTTTTGTACATTGACCTTCTATCTTTTGACTTTGCTGAACTTGTATATTAGTTTTATATGTTGTTGTGTATTCCTTAGGATTTTCTACATACAGGATGGTGTTGTCTGGTTGTCTGTGAATCAAGACAGTTTCACGTCTTCATTTCCAATTTGCATGGCTTTGTTTCTTTCTCTTGCCTAATTGCACTGGGTAGAGCCTTCAGTACAGTGTTGAATTGAAGTGTTGTCCGTGTTCTGTTCCTGATCTTAGGGAGACAGCATTCAGTCTTTGACCATTGCGGGTGATGCGAGCTGTAAGGTTTTCACAGATGTCTTTCCTCAAGTTGAGGAAGTTCCCTTCTTGTCCTACCTTATGCGGAGTTTCTTTTCTTTTTTAAAATCCTGAATAGGGACTAGATTCTGTCAAATGCTTTTTGTATATCTGTTGAGGTGATCATGTGATGTTTGTCCTTTATTCTGTGAGTAGGATATATTACGTTAGTTGATTGTTGGATGTTAAACCAGCTTGCATTCCTGGGATAAATTCCTCTTGTTCTTGGACAATAATCCTTTTTCCACTGGGTTGGTTATGCTAACATCTTATTGAGGATTTTTTTCTTGTGATGTCTTTGACTGGTTTTGGTATCAGGATATTCCTGGCCTCATAGAATGAGTTTCTGGAAAAGTTTGTGAAGAATTGGTGTTATTCCTTAGGTAAATGTTGGGTTAATTTACCAGTGAAGTAAGTTATCTGGGTCTGGACTTTCCTTGGTAAGAAGAGCTTGTTTTATTACTAATTTAATTTTTTTAAGCTTGTTATAGGCACATTAAAATTTTCGATTTCTTCTTGAGTCAGCTTGGGTAATTTGTGTCTTCCTAGGAATGTGTTTTTTCTTGTTAGTTATCTAATTTGTTGGCATAAAGTTGTTTCTAGTATTCACTTCTGATCTCCCACAGTTCTGTACGTTGGTAGTAATCTTCTTTCTTTAGTTCCCGATTTTGGTAATTTGTATTTTCTCTTTTGTCCTTTGTCAGTCTAGCTAAAGAATTGTCAACTTTATTAATGTTTCGAGAGAGCCAAATTTTTGTTGAATTGATTTTCACTATTGATTTTCTGTTTTCTGTTTGATTGATTTCTAGTTGTATTTTTAGTATTTCCCTTCTTTGCTTGCTTTCGGTTTAGTTTGCTCTTTCTAGTTTCTTAAGGTGGAAGGTTTGGCTATTGTCGAGGTCTTTTTTCTTTTGTCATGTAGGTATTGAAAGCTACATTACAAGCTTTAAACTAAAGTTTAAAGCTAAAATTATAATTTTGTCTCTAGGCACTATTTAGCTACAGCCCATAAATTCGGATATGTTGTATTTCTTCTGTCTTCATTTACCTTCAAGTAGTTTTCAGTTTTCTTTGGAATTTCTTCTTTGACCCTGGAGTCATTTAGAAGTGTTTACTTTCCAAATATTGATGGTTTTCCTAATTTCTTTATTTGTGGATTTCCAATTTCATTCTGTTGTGGTTAGAGAACATACTTTAATTTCAGTCCTTTTAAATGTATTGAGACTTTCTTTTTTCGCCTAGAATATGGTCTATCCTGGAGAATGTTCCCTGTGTGTTCTAAAAGGATGTGTATTCTGCTGTTGTTTGGGTGCAGTGTTCTAGAGATGTCAGGTCAAGTTGGTTGATAGTTTCTGGGTTAATCTATATTGTTTGCTCCTACTATTATGCACCACCCAGGCAGCTTTAATGTTCGTTATTAGCCTCTCATTGTTTTCAACAGACACTCCAGGAGGAAAGGCTGTTTGTTTTGGGTGATATCTGCATCAGGTCAGAAAAATAGAGCCTTGTTAATGGGGTCTTGCAGGGCACTACCAGACAGATGAAACGCGAGTTCTCTGGGAGTGGGGCTTTGCAGTTGTTCCAATCCTTTTCTGCCTCCCCCCATGGCTGCCAGATTGCTGATTTCCACTGAAATTGTGAGCTGTTTGTGTTGAGGGCTCCTGCAGAGCTGAGGAGAGGTGGATGGGAATAGGTCAGATTAAAATGCGACCAAGCTTGCTGTTCTGACTGAGAGTCAGCTGCTTTCCTGGAGTAAACATCCCCCAGATTGCTTGAAGTCTTTGGTTCTTTGTCAGAGTTTTGAAAAGTGGATTCTGACAGTTTCCCAGTGTTTTTGTTGCTCCACTATTTTCACCGACATTGCTCAATCCATGTCCTTTGAATGTAGTTACGGATGTGGTCGGATCACATCTGCCATTTTGCTCTGTTTCTTTATGTCATTTTTTTCTCTCTGCTCTTCCTTTGAGGCCCTCTTTTGTGGTTAATAGTTATTTTTCTAGCGGACTTTTTAAATTCCTTTGTTTGGTGTTTTACTATATTTTGTTTGTTTTTTTAGTAGTTGCTCTTGGGATTAAAATATGTGTCCTAATTTATCACAATCTACTTCAGGTTAATAGTGACCTAATCCTGAGGAAACTAACTTTGTTTCAACATTGCTCCATTTCCTCCTCTCTCGTTTGTGTGGTTGTTGTGATCTATACCACATCTTTCTACATTTGAAGCCCAGCAAAGCAATTTATAATTATGATTTTGTGCGATTGTCCTTTAAATCTCTTAAGTGATGAAGATAGACAAAATATATTTGTGCAGTGTTTTATATTTACCTTTATAATTACTTTGACTGATGTTCTTCATTTCTTCTTGTGATTGTTACTGACCATCTGCTGTCATTTCCTGTCAGCCTGAAGGACTTCTTTAGTTCTTGTTCAGACGCGTCTGCTCTCAGTGAATTCTGTCAGTCTTTGTTTGGTCATGTCTTTATTCCAGCTTCAATTTTTTTTAAAGTGTAATTTTGCTGGATATAGAATTAATGCTTGGTTGACAGTTTTTGTCTTTCAGACTTTGAATATGTCATTCTATTCGTTTCTGGTCTCCGTAGTTTCTGATGAGAAGTGAGCCGTGAATCTGATTGTTGTTGCCTTGTACCTGATGAGTCCATTTTCTTTGGGTGCTTTCCAGAGTTTGTTTTTTAACAGGTTAACTGTGTTTTGTTGAGCATCTTTGATCTTAGATTTATGTTTTTTCATAAAATTTGGTGGGTTTTCTGCCATTCTTTCTATAAGTGTTTTGTTCTACTTTCTTTCTCTCTTGCCCTTCTGAGACTCCCATTTCCTGACTGTTAATACAATTGATGTTGTGCCACAGGTCTCTGCAGCACCATTCGTTTTCTTTTTCAGTCTTTTTTTCCTCTATTTTTCAGAATGAATACTTTCTATTGCTATTTCTTCAAGTTCACTGATTCTTCTGCCATCTCAAATCTGCTGTTGAGCCTATATAGTGAATTCTTTATTTTGTTATTTTGCTTTACAACTTTAAAATTTCTATTTAGGATTTTTGTGTTTGTTTTTCTGTATTCAGCGTCCGTATTTGTCAAGTCATTGTCATCATGTATTCATATGGTTTTTTAACATGGTCTTAAAATAGTCTTTGAAAAACAGTTCATTGATATCTTTGATAAATCTAACATCTGGGTCAACTGCGTGTCAGTTTCTGTTGGCTGCTTTTTTCCCCCTGGTATATGTCACTCTTTCTTAATTCTTGTATTTTTTTTTTTGTTAAAAACTGGAGTTTTTCATGATATATTATAACAATTTTGGATTCTGATATTTTTCATGCTGAGGATTTTTTCTTTTGTTTTGTTTTTTAATTTTTATGGACTTGATCTATAGCCTCAGCCTCCTGGGCTGTGCGTGGCCACTGATGTCTTTGCTCGGTTCCTCTTATTTTTTTAGCCTGACTTCCTGAGGGTTGCCCCCAGTCTGCATCCCTTTGTGGTCAGCCAATGATTTGGGCAGAGGTTGTGCTCAAACAACTTGAGCTTCTAAGGTTTCTACTCTCTACCTTTGATTGTCTGTAGGTTGGAACCACATCAAAGTTCAGCCTGTTCTCCAGTCTCCTCATCTTTACTTTCCACCGGTGCTCAGGTCTCATCTGTCCATTCGTGCAGTTTCTCAGAAAGCCGTGGATGTGGGCAGAGGCTTCTGTCGCTCTCTCTTTTCTAGCATTTTCCCATGAAATTTCTGGCTGGTCTGCCTCTCCTCTTGCCCCAATCACCATTGCAATCAGGCTCGTCGAGTTGTGCATTTTACTTGTTTGTTTCCTACTAGTTTGCTGATGGGCATGAGTTTGCACCCTCCAGTTTCAGCATCCAATGAAGGTCTGTGCATTCTGGCAACAAAGCTGAAGGTTTTCATGGCCAGCCCTGTCCTGTTCAAACTTCTGTGCTAACTGAGCTGGGGCAGAAGGAACAACACAAGACAGGAAGTCTGAAGTCTCCAGCTGTTCTTACCTGTAGTTCTCCCAGTCTTCTGTGAATAATTCCTCAGTTTCTTTGTGTTTTATTGATTTCCCAGGCCGTGAAGTGGTGTTTTTTAAATAATTTTGTCCAGTTTTGCAGTTCTTTTTTGGTGAGAGCTTCACTAACTTCTTCACTCCACCATAGTTGGAAGTGCTCTGCTGGCACATTATTATAACACACATTACCGAATGCTGACTCTGTGTCAGGTGTTGTTCGAAGCCTTTTCCCATACTAGCAGATTTAATAACACAGTAGGTGCTCACCAAGTATTTGTTGAGTGTTGAATCAACAGCTACCACAAGCAATGAGAGAAAGCATAGGGTGCTGGGCATCCTCTGTGGACTCGCTTCTTTTCTATGTTTCCTGCCGTGTGGTCGGGGGCTGGCTCCTGCCTCCCCAGTGGGTCGTTTCTGTGGACCCAAGCCATTCCCAAAGGCCAGGGAACTGAGCTTTTTGACTCACACAGGGGTGCATGTGTATATGTTCCCTGTGAATGTGAGGAGAGAAAATATCACAGGGAAAAAGGAGGGATATGTCACTTTGGGATGACTTGATTAAACAAGTCACCAACACGTCAAATTTAAAGGAAATATTTAGCTAGCTTTCCTCAGGCCATGCTGCAAGTAAAAAGAAAATCTTTCTTTTGCTGAGGAAGAGTCACCCTGAGCTAACACATGTGCCAGTCATCCTCTATTTTGTATGTGGGTCGCAGCCCCTGCCTGGCCACCAAAAGTGGTGTAGGTTTGCATCCTGGAACCAAACCCAGGCCACCCTAGCAGAGCGCGCCGAACTCACTCACTGGGAACTAGTCCACATGGCCGGCACCCCCGCCAAGAAAATTCTTCACATTTGCTCGTTATTGGTCAGCTGGCTTTTCCTAAGGATTAGGTTTATATATAGTCTCTGAGATTGACTACAGAGGCCTGTGATAAACTGTAAACAGCCAAGGGACAGTGGGGCGTCATTTGGGTCACTGTAGAATTTGTTGTCCAGTTTGTTCGAGAGTGAACGTTGGGACATCAGGTGTAAGCTAGGACTATCCCAGGCCACCCGGGAAGGTGCTCACTCTGGGTTTTATGGGAAAGGAGCCGATTCTAAAGCCAGGCTGCCCTTGGCTTCAGCCCTACCAAATCCTCCGTTTCCTCATGTGGCCAGTGAAAGTGAGGATTGATAACATCACATCGCGTTTGGGTGAAACACCCAACAGAGTCACTGGGCTGTGAATGTGTCACTTTCGCTGTGGCTGTGGTATGAATGCTTCTTCATGGCAGGGCTTTGAGAATGTCACAGTGCAGTATCAGGGTCAAGAGGGTGCATTCTGGAATCAGACAGCCTCCACATCTTAGCCGCGTGACTGTATTAGACAAGTTACTTAATCTCTAGGAGCCTCGATTTTCTCCTCTATCGACTACTCCTCTTACTACCACCAGTAATGATAGTGAGTACGTGCCGTCGCTCTTACACATTAAGTCAAGTACTATTCACTGTAGGGGCTTTAGCTCTATTAACTCATTTAGTCCTGACAACAACCCAATAAGAGAGATATTGTTCTCAACTCCAGTTCACATAGAGGGAAACAGACACAGAGAGGTCAAGCAGTCTGTTTCAGATCACACAACTGGTCAGGGTCTACCAGCTGTAGACCCTCTGGTGTTGCCAAGATTCAAACTAAGGTAATGTTCAACTTTAGTGCTTTGCGAGACTGTGTCTTGGTGAATGGGGAGGATCTGATAACTAGATCCTTGGGTGAGTGTGAAGATGAAATGAGATAGTGCATCTCAAGCACTTAGCATGTAGCAAACATTCCATAAGTGTTGGTTGCTGTGTTAATAGTGTGTGTTCTTGGAATGGGTAAACAAGCTGCCATTTATTGCTGGAAAAACTGGACGTCCCAGATCAGTGAATGCTTTATGGGAACTTTTTTTCAGATTTCACCTGCCGCCTGTGGCCATGGATTCACACTGCTGTCCTCTAAAGCTAAGGATGGGACGAAAGTTTGGTAGATGGAACTCAACAGAGATTCTCAGTTTGGATTTCACAGGAGCCGAAAAGAGAAAATTGAGGCTCTCGCCTTGGCTTTTTCTGCTGTGATTTGCTGAGGAAGCTCCCTCTGATTTTCAAGAATCTGATGACATAAAGCAAACCGTAACAACAACATAGATGGAGTCTTGAAAGGCACATTGTTTGGAACTATCTGGACTAGATTATTTTCAGCCTGTTTGGTAAAGGTCCTTTGCTGATAAGTAGGGATGTTATTTTTTGGCCCCAGAGTGATGACCTTTGTTTCCTAGCTTGAGATATCCTGAGACACTCTACAGTGCCTAGAATGTGGTCTGGGCAAAAAATTCAATGAAAGCCTTAAGATGGAGGCTTTATTCCAGATATTTGAAATTGGATTATAAAATGTTAGAAATGATTTATGATATTTGCAAAAGTAGACACGAGTCAATCAATATGATGAGGACAATATGAAACATTTTTTAAAATAAAGGGGAATTACCCAGAAATACATACTGGACAAATCTTTCTTTTCATTTTTTTCCCTCTTCCCTCATTTGTATGCAAATGTCTGTTTATAGAATTTTGATCACAGTGTATATTTTGTTTTCTGCCTTTTTTCACTGAATTTCATATCAGAATCCTTTTACCCTTAGTATTGAAGTCTTTATTGGCTGTACGATGCCAAATGACATTTCTTTTTACCTTTTGTTAAGAATGATTGTAGACATATGCAAAAGTGGATGGAATAAGATAATGCACCGCATGGGCCATCACCAGCTTCCACCATCATCAGCTCATGACGATCTTGTTTTACACATTTCCCCCATGTTCTCCCTCAGCAAATTTAGAGCAAATCATAAGAAAATTGATTTCATTCATAAATATTTCAGTACATATCTAAAAACATAAGGACTGAAAAGAGTGGTAAGTATAGCATCACACCTAAAAATAATTAACAATGTAATCCCTTAATATCAAATAGTTTGTCAGTGTTCAAACTGACAGTTGTCTTATAAGTGTCAATAGATTTTTATTTTATTTTTAAAAATTTATTTGAATCAAAAGCTGGATAAGGTCTAGACATTGCAAGTGGTTGAGAAGACTTTTATAGTCTTTTAAGTCTGTTTGAATCTTTTATCCTTGAAATGCATTTAACGAAGAAATCTCATTGTTTATTCTATAGAATTTTCCAGTCTTCAGTTTGTTGAATGCATCCCTGTGGTGCTGGTTGACATGATCCTCTGTCCTCTGTATTTCCTGTCAATAGGTAGTTGGACCTAGAGCCAGTTTCCCTTTCAATGTTATATATTAACTTTTCCCAGGCCCTTAGGGGTCCATGCAGATAGTAATGGGGGATGTGAATCACTTGTCAGTATTTTAAAGTACTTCATATTTTCAGCTACTAATATGAGCTAACAGCATTGTCCATTTTCTTTGATTTTGCCTAGAATCACATCATCTCATTGTGATAAACCAGTTATTTCATGCAGATCAAAAGCTCTGTCTGCAAATTATATCAGTCACTGATGAATATGGATGGGCAAGTATATTATTATAACATTCATAATGCCATTTATTTGGTGGATGAGATGTTTTTAAAGATGAGGATTATAGGAGAAGATAGGGGGTCATTAGTGAGGAGTATGTTGAGAACCAGTGCGTTTGCAGATCTTCTCCTCAACTCCAGACTCCACTGTAAATAGTCAAAAGTTCATTGTTTAAAACCTGTCAGAGGAATTCCATACATAGACCAATCTGGCCTCTCCAGTAGGATTATAAAGAAGAATAAGTTTCTGCTTTAATTCCTTTATTTTTTATTATTTATTTTTTGTGAGGAAGATCAGCCCTGAGCTAACATCCGATGCCGATCCTCCTCCTTTTTGCCGAGAAAGATCGGCCCTGAGCTAACATCTGTGCCCATCTTCCTTTACTTTATATGGGACGCCACCACAGCATGGCGTGACAAGTGGGGCGTCGGCGCACGCCCAGGATCCAAGCCAGCGAATCCCGGGCCGCCGAAGCACAGCGCGCACACTTAACCGCTTGCGCCACCTGGCCGGCCCCAAGTTTCTTCTTTAGAGTGACTTCTAGACAACATTTCATCTTACATGCTTATTTAAAAATTAAAATTTTCTATTTTGAATAGGTAACATATTTGCATAATTTAGAATCGTAATGGCGCCATAGAACATATGATGAAGAGTCTGCTTTCCACCTCTGTCCTCCCAGGATCATGATTTTTCTCCCTGTCGACAACCTGTGTTAACAGTTTCCTGTTTATCCTTCTGGAGAGATGTAATGCATGTGCGAGCAAATGCATCTACAAATGTATTCTTTTTGCTTCCTTTATTAGAAGTGGTGTCATATAACATGTGCTGTTTTTCACCATACTGAGAAATCCTAGTGGCTATTGCAGAAAGTGGCTATTGCTTTTACTTTCCTGAAAAATTCAAATGGTGTGAAATGACATGTGAAGAGCTTTCTTTAATAAGACTAAGGATGCTTTTCAGTAACCCCATGTGTCATGGAGGCAGTGTGGTGCAGTGGGTTGGACTTGGGGGCCAGGGTTCTGGTCCTTGCTGTGCCACTAACTTATGTGGCTTGAGTAAGTCATTCCGATCTCACTGTGTAACAATGTAGGGGTGGGGCAGTGTCATCTCTCATGTTAGAAGTGCTCTGACTCTGCGTCAGTGCACTCGCCCTGGTTGTGTTTGTTTC
This sequence comes from Diceros bicornis minor, assembly GCF_020826845.1. Lineage (NCBI taxonomy): Eukaryota > Metazoa > Chordata > Mammalia > Perissodactyla > Rhinocerotidae > Diceros > Diceros bicornis. The sequence continues at coordinate 715,493 of NW_026691046.1, forward strand.
AGCGAGGGGAGACGCGTGTGTTTTGGAGCTCTCACCTGTCCCACTGCCTCTGGACAGACCTCAGGAGACACAGGTGCTACAGGTCTCCTTTGGCAGCGCCCACTGTCGTCCTGACAAGACGGTGAAGGACGTGAATTGACCTGTTCAAGATTGATGGATGGTGGGGGGACCACTTTCTTGCCATAGGGCCTGAAGTGGCCCATTTGATTGACCCACATCTGATTGTGAGGCTGTTGGAATTTCCCGAGCAAATCAGGAGCATGGCTCAAGAGACTATGTTGGGCAGACTTGGCTGACTCTTTTCTGTTCTCTGCTCTCTGTGGTTCTTGGGAAATCTGAGGTATATGTAAACATGACAGTGCACACCAGGCAGCCTCATCAACGCCTGCCTTTGTTGTGAAGTCACTGAGCTGGGCTACGTGTGTAAACGGCTTTTCCCTTGTACTGAGAGAAGCCTGTTTGCTAACACTTCCTCCAAGACGCGGGGCTTTCAGAGTCCAGGCTCCTGGGTAACCCCGACCGTCTCCAAAAAAGTGGTTATTCCAGGGAAGGCCAACTTGATGAAATTCATCACATTTCATTTTCTGGCTAGGGTTCTTTGTAGGAAAAGCCGAAGGTGGTGTTTAGGAACTCTTTCCAGAGGGGACTTGGCCTTGAGGGCAACCTGGTGACAGGTGCAAGGAATGGGGTGTTATGAGCGGTTCGGGGGATTCGATTGGAGACGTAAAAGAAACTCCACTCCAAACAAATGGACTGAAGGTATATCTTATTATACAGAGGATAGTAAAGGCGGTAGTCCTCCAACAGATCAGAATAGGTCAAATAATAAGAGGGAAAAACACCAGCTCCATCAGAATGGGAAACCCCTGATCAGCTGAGATAGCGGCAGATTCGAATAGGTCATATAATAAGAGGGAAAAACATTGGCTCGATCAGAAATGGAAAAACATTGGCTCGACCAGATCGACTGAAGGGAAATGACACAAGGCAACCGGAAAGAGAAACACCAGGTTGACCGAAAAGAGAACACATCAGATCAATTACTTCACAATAAATCCATTACTCACAACATCCACGCCCCAGTACCGAGAGAGTCCTGTCAATCGACATGGGTGTGTGGGAATCACACGTCCTGGGCAAGGCGTCCCTTCCACAAGTGGAACTCTCACCAGGCCTCGCTTTCCAGCAGTTTATATAAGCAGTTACAGAGTTTACAGAGCAAGCATTCAGTGTTTCCATGCACAAAAGGTTATCAGTGGCGTACATGCACTGAGCACCCTGGCTGTTGTCGCAGCCCAGTAGTTGTGTACGTGCGTTGGTTTGTGGTTATCGTCCCAGCCCAGCACAGATGGTCAGTCAGGCCCAGGCTGTGGCGCCCGAGGGCCTTGAAATTTTTACACATTGCAACTATGTTCATGGGAGAAGGGCCAGTTCCCACCACTCAGAAAGCAGCTTTTATATTTCTTTTTGTGCTGGTGGCTGTAGGTCAATGGAGTGGCCAAACATGGCTGTACTCATGTCAAGACAAGGGGGTGCTGAGTCCTTTCACAGGAGGTGCTCGCCTCTCATGGAATTCCTGAGAGGCAGAACGAGGGCCCAGAGGAGAAGCAGAGGGAAAGTACAGGTGGCCCAGCCTGTTGCAGCATGTCTGGACCCCAGCATGCCTGGAGGTGTGCCTGCACTGGCTGGGAATATTGGAGAAGGAAACCCAGTGGCAGTTGGGTGAGCAGTTGGACTAGGACCACTTTCCAGACCCCCTTCCAGTCCTGACATTCTTGGGTTCCACACACCTGTAGAACTGATTTCATTGGTGGTGGTATTCTTTAGTCTTCAGCCTGGCAAACAGCTATTACGGACAATGTGGAAGGAAGGTGGTGGAAAATGAACCTTACAGGTGAGTTCCCACAAGGACTACCCCTCCCCAAGTTGTGTTGAGCATTAAACATCTCTGGAGTGATTACTGTGTGATAGAGTCACAGAGCAGTACCAAGCAAGGTTCCTCAGGCCTGAGAGGAGCAGTGAGCGCTCCACGGAGAGCTGTGGAGAGTGTTGTTCCATCTCAGGGGGAGCTCCGTGCATCAGCCTGGTGGGAGGGCAGGTGCATGAGCATTGATTGGGATGGCTAGACCTTCTTTGGATTCCTTCTTTATTTTTAGCCAAATTGATTAACTTCAAAAATTCCTCTGTTTCAGTTCTATTTCTGTTGGTCTTTAAAAAAATTTCCCTCTAGTTCCTCGCGTTATGCTGGTGGGTTTAAACACCAGTCTCAGCTCTGGCAGCATATTAAAATCACCAAGCGATTTAGTTTGTATTATTTTACCTTTGCACCTGTGTCTAACTCTGCCTTCTTTTTGACCTAGAGAGTTTCCCTAACAGTTACTATGTGTGTGTATGGGGCCGCCAGTGAGGAATGACAGAGGAGAGGCCAGAACCCCACAATGCTTACCGTGACCATATGTCTTGCTTCTCCCCAGATTGCCCTCAGCCATTAGCAGAAGTCACAAAGTCCATAGAACGCAGGCCTTCGATGGACAGGTGGTCCAGGTAAGAGGCGTGGGCTGAGAGCTACTCATTCTGCCCCTTAGGGCACTTTTGAAAGGGGGAAACTAGGGGGGGGTGATGGGAAATTTTTAGGCGGATTTTCTGAATTAATAAATTATTTTATACAAATGGTCGCCTGGCTACTGTAGGCCAGGATGTTCAGTACTGGAACATGGGGTACCAAGTTGAATAAGGTTTGGGGGGAAAACACTCTAGTGGGAGAGACAAGTTGAAAAAACTAGCTGTACCTGAGTGTGCCCAGGCTCTGTGTGTGTTTCAGGCTGGCTTTATCTTGTTCACCATTTATTCCCATGTTTGGGGCAGTTCCTGGCACATGGTAGATATCTATAATCAATACTTAAATACATAAATGAATGCATACCGAAAGTGCTATAAGAGTAGCAAAGGGGAGTCATTAAGTCTTCCGGGGATGGAATGGAAGGCACAGAAGGCATCGTGGAGGAGGTGACAGAGGAATTTACCAGATAGACCAGGAATGGGTGGTGGGAAAGGTTTCATGGCAGAGGGGAGGTGGCAGGTGGAGCCTTTAACTGCTGAGAGCATGTGGGGTGGCTGGAGTTTGGTATGCTTACAGGGGAGTGCTGTGGCATAGGCTGGAAGACAGGTGGAGAGTGAGCGATGCAGGGTTTTCTAGGGTTGGGGGAGGAGGTGATGAAGGCCACTTGGGAAGGCGTGGGGAGAAGGGACATGTGGAGAGACATGTAAGGAGGATTGACCAGATTTGGGGCTTGATAAGAGGTCCAGGGAGTGAGCTAGAGGGAATGGAGCCTGACTCCACTGGCAAATGAGTGGCTGCTGATGTTCTCAACCCGGATGGGGGAGTCCTAGAGGAGGAGGCTCGTGTTGAGTGGGAGACAGAAGCAAGGAGGAGGTAGAGAGTGAAATTGTTTTTAGTATGCAGTAGAGTATAGTGCGTCTTGCACAGACTTGAAAGTCCCATGGATGCGAATTCAAGTCCCTGCTTCCCCACATATTAACTGGATGACTTTGGGCAAGTTACCAACCTTCTCTGAGATTCAGTTTCTTCGTAGGTGTTCTTGGTTATTGACTTAGCACAGTGCCTGGCATAATAAGCATTTAGTAAACGGTGCTTTTCATTAGGCAGTTAGAAAAGCAGGTCTGGAACTCAGTAAAGTTGTTGGGAATGGAGATAGCAGTGTACAGGTGACAGAGAAAGCCTTGGAAACGGATGCAGCCTCCCAGGGGAGTGTGAAGAGGAGGAGAGAAGAGGGCAGAAGACAGACCTTGGAGAAGGATTCCAACACTGAAGGGTAAGGAGTAAGGCTGAGCTAGGGAGCAAGACTGGAAGCTATGGGAGAGGCAGAAGAGAGAGATGGGGAAGAGAAAGGCTTGTGGAGAAGGGAGTGGTTCTTCAGGGATGGACTGGGATGGAGGAGCTCTTGGGTCTTCTCCTTAGGACATCTGGCCCTTTCCTTTAGCAAGAGCCGCATCAGTGGAGGGGCAGGCAGAAACCAGGCTGCAGTGGAGTGAGAAAGAATAAGAAGTGGAGGTTGTGTGGGGCAGCCTGCCTGGACTTGGCCCCCTCAGGTTCAGGAGCAGTAGGGAATGCTCCCGTGCTTTGGGTCCTCTGAGCAGGACACTGGGCTGCCAAGGATTTCTTCTCATCAACCTTCCCTCTGTTTGTCTGATAGATCGCTTGTGGTCAGGACCATAGTCTGTTCCTAACGGATAAAGGAGAAGTCTATTCTGATGGATGGGGCCCAGCTGGGCAAACAGGTAGTGGACCTTACACCTCCTTGGGATGGTGCAGTCTGGAGCTGTGAGCAGTGGGGCTCTCATGGGTTCGAACCACCTGCCTTCATTTGACTCTTACCTCTCTTATCACTTCCTGGGGACACTGTTCTGTTTGTCCCTTCCCAGTTCCTTCATCCCCAGCTCCCATGGAAAGGAACCAATAAAGGATTGGGTGGAGGATTAGAGCCACCCCTCAGCAGAGGAGCTGTGAGCCTTTCTCTCAGCAGAGACAGGAAGCTGTGTGAGGCTTTCAAAGAGAAAACAAGTGTCCCCTAAAAGGAGCTTGATGTTCACTGATTTGAGAAGAATGTGATTAATGCAGGGAGGAATGATTGAGACATTTTCTCAAGCTTGTATATTTAACCTTTTTGTTTCTGATATTGGTCTGAAGAGAGGGCCATTAATATAAGACTAAATCTTGTAGAAATCCTCAGTAATCCTACCAGCAGATGAAATCATCTTTGTTCATTGTCTACTGTTTTCTTCCAATCCTCGTTCATATGTGCACATTTTTTCCCCCAAAGCCACAGTAGATAGTTGTATGTCATAGCTGCACATCCTTCTAGTTGCTGTATGTGGGACACGGCTTCAGCATGGCCGTAGAAACGGTGCGTCGGTGCGTGCCCAGGATCCGAACCCGGGCCGCCAGCAGCAGAGCGCGCACATTTAAGGGCTAAGCCACGGGGCCGGCCCTTTTTTTTGATGAGAAAGATTCGCCCTGAGTTACCATCCGATGTCAATCCCTCTCTTTTGTCTAACGAAGATTGCCCCTGGGCTAACATCTGTGCCCATCTTCCTCTACTCCACATGGGATGCCGCCACAGCATGGCTTGACAAGTGGTGCATCGGTGCACGCCCGGGATCAGTACCTGGGAGTCCCAGGTCGCCGCAACGGAGCGTGCACACTTGACCGCTCCGCCACAGGGCCGGCCCCCATTTGTGCACATTAGTATACAGTAATCACAGCATAGGTGTGGTTTTATATGCTTGTTTTATCATTTATACTTACATAAAGCATTTTTCCATGGTGGTAATATTTTCACAGTTACAGTTTTTAATATTTGTATGATATAGCATCAATTTAATTTATCATAATTAATAATTAATTTAACCATTTTATTATAAAATTACATGAGCATTTCCCTGTTGTCAGGTGGCATACTTCTTTGGAGACGGAGTGCGGTGGCCGTTGGAGATATTATGACATTTATCTTGTGTGCATACGTGACTTTTTCTTTCGTTTGGATTATTGCTCTAGAATAAATCCCAGGAGTGTCAAAGGAGTAGGATATTTTTATTCTTGTCAGTATGTATTGTTAAATTGCTTTCCAGAAGTTTTATCAGTTGATACTGCCAGCAGCAGTGGGTAGAAGTACCACTTGAATTTTGTGGGTGAGGCATCGTGGGGGGGCTTAGCTGGGTCTTTGGCTCTGAGTCTCTCAAAGGCTGCAGTCATCGTAGGGTTCCACTGGGAAGGCTCTGCTTCCAGGAGCACACCGATGGTTGTTGGCAGGATGCAGGGGCCCCAATTCCTTGCTGGTAGTTGTCCAGCAAATGGTTGCTGGCCAAGCCTTCCTCGGTTCCTTGCCATGTAGGCTTCTCCATGTGGCAGCTCCCAACATGGCAGCTGGCTTCGTCAGAGTGACCAAATGAGAGGGTAAGACGGAGTGCCAGTGAGACAGAAGCCAGTGTCCTCTCATTTAATCTGGGCAGTGACCTCACCTTCACGTTTGCTGGCCTTCTGCTTGTGAGAAGCAAGTCACTAGGTCCAGCCCCCACACAAGGGAGTACACGTGGGTGTGAACAGCAGGAGACGGGGCTCACTAGGGGCCATTATAGAAGTAGCCTGCCACAACCATGATCTTGACTGTGGCCTGAGCCTCCCTCTGTCAGTGACAACAGTGATTTCTTTCCAGTGGCCCTTGCCAGAGCACAGTTAGGTAAAGAAGCTCTCTGCGAGCCAGGCAGCAGAGGCCAGGCCCCAGCTCTGCCAGCCTCGCTCACCTAGGTGTACACTTTCTGGGTCAGTAAACCCCTCTTTTCCTTTTGAGTCAACTTAGGGACCGTTGGTGTGCCGCGGTCTTCACCAAAGCACTTAGAATCTGTCTTTCCAAAGTTATCCCTCAGCAGAGGCACCAAGATCAAATCCTGCTGGAAAGCTAAGTTGGCCACACTTCGTCCTCCAGACCGCTGACCCTCCCATCTTTCACTCTCAGCAGAAGAACCTGCCTCCTGTTTCATAGGGGAAACAGATGCCGTCAGCTGAGAAAGCCCTCAGTTTCCCACTCGGACTCCTGCACACTTGCCTCTACCTGTCCCCGCCCTGGGTCCCTTCCCTTTACAGTGGTGGGGGAAGCGTGTCTCTTCCTGCTGAAGCTGATGATTCTCTCTGTGCCCTGGATCCCTTCTCCCCCCGTTCCTCAGAAGCCTCACTCCATCTGCTGGGCCTTCTTCCCCACAACTTCAGCCTCTCCCTCTCTACTCGTCCCTCGCCATCAGTCTTGACACCTGACTCAGGTGTCTTCCATCTTAAGAGGCCCTGTGTGGAGCCCTCCACATCCTCCCATTCCCCCAAGTCCCACCCCTTCGCTTCACCTCCTGCCTCCCCTTCTAGGCGAGAGTTCTCAGGAGCTGCATTGACTTACTGTCCCCATTTCTTCGTCTCCTTCTCATTCCTCTGTCCGTTCCACTCAGCTTCCACACTGATCAGTTTGCTGAGTGGCTCTTGCTAGGGCTACGGTGACCTCCATGTTGCTGAAAACAATAATAAAGAACCTGGAGACCATTGTCCAATCTTTCCCTTTCTTGATCTCTCAGCAGCGTTTGACATTGGCCGTGACGTGCTGAGCATCTTGGTGAAGAGCAGTCTTCCTTTCGCCCCTGTGACTGGGCTCTCCGAGGGCTCTCTTCGTTTCTCGTTCCTTCTGGACTCATTTCCTGGCTCTCCTCCTGGGCCAGGCCCTCCCATGTCGGAGGTCCCCGAGGCGGGACTGTGCTCTCCTCCTTTCCTCTGCCTTCTCCTTCAGAAGGTCTCACCCTCACCGTGGTTGCAGTCACCGTCCGTGTGCTCAGGACTCTCCAGCTGGCTGGTGAGGCCAAGCCTGCTGTTCGGAGGTGCGAACATCTCTCAGTGCCACTTGACGTTTTCCCTTGGCCGTCTCTAAGCACTGTGAGTTCAGTGGGTCCAAAAGTGAACCCCTGCTCGTCACCCCCCCCCCCCGCTCCTTCTCCACTGTTTGCCACGTCCACTCACGTTCCCCTCTAGGAATCATGTCCCTTCCCTACTTAGAACCCTTACCGTCTCCCCATTGTGCTTAGAATAAAGACCAGACCCTTCCGTGGTCTACAGCATCCTGCATGACCTGCCCTCCCTGCTCCCCACTGGCGTCTTGCAAATATTCCCCCTCGTCCCCTGGCTTCATCCACTCGGCCCTTGTTTAAACTCCCTCAGTGGGCCATGGCCCTTCCCTCCCTGTGCAGGTGCTGTCTCCCCTACGTGGAATACCGTGCTCTCCCCTCCCCTCCACACTCCTACTCATCCCTCAGACTACGTGGATAGAGTGAAGCCTCCCGACTGCTCCTGCCCATGAACTACATCAGGCTCCCTGACGTTCCCTCACGGAGGCCCCTGTCCTGCCATCCTTGCAGTCAGCACAGATTAACTGGGTGTTAATTTTGGCTGACCTCTGCCTCCTCCACTAGACTGAACTCAGAGAGAGGGACCGGGTCTCTTCCTTCCCCTCATGTTCCCATCACCAGTTAGATGTTTAGCTTATGTTTACTGTTTGGGACATATTTGTGGGGTGAATGAATGACCTGGCACTTATCTGCTCTTTCCGTTCACCAGAATCCTTCCAAGTTCTCACAAGTTTGTCTTCCTAACAGTATGGACCCTTCCTGTGACTCGGGTGAATGTCCCCCGATACTTGCCCTTCTCAGGAGTGGGGACGGTTAAGCATGTGGCATGTAGGGGCACAGGCTGTGCTGTATGAAATGGTGAGAGCCTCTTGCAGGCAGGTCATTGGGAAGGTGTAGAGGGGTCGATGGCGAAGGGTCGGTGTCTGTTGGATTCACAGGCACAGACCTCAGCCTGAGGGAGGGAACGTGGCTGTGGGAAGACCTAGTTAGAGTGAGTTCAGTTAATAGAGGGTGAGGGTGACGTTCCTGACAGAACGATAGTAGCCCTGGTTTCTCTGTAGACAAATAGCTAGCCCAGAGCTTAGTAATTCTGTAGTAAACCTCTGGAGTGGAGAAGGAACTGCTTTCTCCCCTCCTGTCGCCTGGGCCAGAGACTCTGGCCCTGCCTTCTCCAGAGAGGCTGCACCAAGAAACAGAGACAGAGGGAGAAGAGCCTTAGGGTTTCGACGCTGAGGTCCATGCCCCTGGGATGAAACATCTGGCACCACTGATGAGTATTCCACTTTTTATAAGCAAAACATCATTTCTGAGAGTTTTCAGCATCTGGCAAGAAGTTGTTTTATATTTGGCTTGCTCTCCTGGTCAGTGTGAAACTTAGAGCTGTTAGTAGGGGGATAACTGCCCTTCTGAGGCTCTCCTGTGTTCACATGGGGTTTCTGGGTGATTTGTTGACTAGGCCCCTCCAGGTTGCCCTCCAGGTGTGGGAAGTTTGTATTCTGAGCTTGGTTTGTTTGCTTGACATACGCCAAGAGTAAGAATTTAAAAGAGGAGAAAAGAAACTGATTCTTTTCCAAGTGTAATTAACGTGATTTTGCCAACCAAGGAGGAGAAAACAATCCCTGTGTATCGAAAGCATCCGAGCGGTGCAGTTTGAATTTCTGGTGAGGAGAGCTGCACTTGGTTTGACTTACTGACCGCTGTTTTTACTGTCATGTAGAAGGACATGTTTTTGTCTGAGGCTACGGAATTCTTGGCAACGGAACAAACCCAGTGGAAACCGCTCTTCCGGAAATGATTCCACCCACTCTCTTCAGCTTGATGGAGTTCAACCCAGAAGTCCAGGTTTCCTGCATTTGCTGTGGACTCAGCCACTTTGCTCCCCTTACCAGTAAGTGGCGAAGCCTGTGTGGCCCCAGTGACGGGCCGAGCTGCACTCTCTTGGGTTCATCCTAAGCCGTGGGCAGCTTTCAGTGTCCATCCATCCAGTGGAGGGGCGCCCCGCGTGGATAATTACAGTGAGCAGCTCATCCAGATGTTGTTTGGCTTGAAGTTGTATAATGTGTGTCTTTTTTCATCCTGGAGTTTTGTTTTTGGTTCCTTTGGTTTGTGGTTGGGCTCATGTGAAAGTGAATTTTCTCAAGAGGATGCCAGTCGGTGGTAGGAGGTGGACCCTCGAGAATGTCAGGGTGCTGGGGAACCCAGCAGAGGTTTGATGAATCCCCGGGAGAGCCATCGGGAAATGAAAGTGTGGGGCTCATCCCGCTCCTGGCCAAGCCCAAACCCTGACCCAACCCAGGAATGAGGGACGGCAGGACGCTGATTTGTCAGATACCCTGGGGTTTTGTGGAGGGAAATATGCCCCATTTCTCCAAAGTGCCAGGACAGAATGATCAAAGCCAAGGCTGGAATGGAGCTGTTCTTGAAGGTTTGCCCAGTTACAAAGCCGTCAGACACCCAAGTGCCTCCCGCCCTCGGATGTGCGCTTTCCTTGATTGCCTCTCCCGTTCCACCACAGTAACTGTCAGGTCAGTCTGCTGCTCTTTAGTTGACCTGACTGGTAAGACTGAAGAAAATTAATTTCATTTTGTGGGGATCCTCACGTAAATTCGCTATTTCCTTGCACCTAAGAATGTTAATTTGTAAATCTCAATTACTCATCTCTGGTGAGTCATTGTTTTCTATTTAGGCGTCTGGGCCGGGACAGAGTGGGGTCATCCTCGTTAGTGTTCTCTGGCCCTACGCTACTGTGAGGACTATCCAGAGGCCCCCCCGACCCAGAGTCCTGACTGCCCTTCAGTTGTCGTCTGAGGTTCAGATCTCAGGCCTGTAACACACACGGGCTGTGGCGTGGACTGTGGGGGGGTGACTGTGTGCACAGCACCCTCGGTCGCAGTGATGACCGGGGTAGTCCCTCAGCACCGTCACTCGGAGTCAGCACTTCCATATGCTAATGTCTTGAGGGTGCCAGACTCTTCTAAAGCTATTTTGATTTAAAAACTAAGAGTCATTATGGACTCAATCTGGAGGTATCAATGATCTACGGCTTAAACTGTGCAGAGTCACATCCTTGGAAATCCATATGAAATGTGCAAAATATTCAACTAGAGTACACTGTTTTCTGTTTGCTGTCATGCCATGTGGACGTTTTGGGTCACACCAAAATGAAATCCGCTTCTAGATTTCCCCCGAGACCCCACAGCCACCCTCCAGGTGCCGTGACTGTCCTCAGTAGAGGGAGCATCAGAGCTTGGGTATCTCTCCTTCTGTGCCCAGCGTTTGCATGTGGTCAGCTGGGAGTTGGACTTGGTTGGTTTCCCCTGAGATCTGCTAACCTTTTGGGGGCCAGACTGAATTGTTCTATTAAACACGTAAAATCTGAGGGTGGAGTCCCCAGGGTGGTGGTCAGACCAGAGGGGCTCTGATGGATGGGAACAAAAGGATTCCTTATTAATCAGCCAGATTATTTTAGTCCTGGCTTCTCCATGTCTTGTCTACTTCTTCTGCTTCTCAGGTGGAGGTGGTAAAATGGGGCCTCTGTGCCAAGGAGTGCCCAGAGCTGATGTGGACAGAAGTGGGGTCTGAAGGCTGGGTAGCAGGAGGCTGCCCCACCAGGTCTGGGGTCCCGTCCAGAGGTGGGCATTCCCGAGCCCAGTCTAGATTTGTTCTCCTGGACTGTCCTCTAGAGCACTTCATCCGTTCTTGTCCCTCGTGGCACTTTTTACAGTTTGTAAACACGTATATATTGGTTTGATCGTTTGTTTCTTTCTAACTGTTTGACTAGCTCTTGTCCCATGAGGACAGGAACCGTACGTGTTCACTCACTGTCGTGTCCCAGCTCCCAGCACACAGACATCGACCCGGCCCAAAGAGGTGCCCAGTCACCCTGTGTCCCTTGACCAAATGCTCCCGAGATGTGGAAACCCAGACAAGGGATGACGGATGGAGGTCTCCCTCTATTAGGGCATGACCAGGACTGGAGGGTGCTCAGACTTCAGGACGTGTGGAGGGCAGGGTGTGGTCGGATGTGACTGTGGGTGAGGGGTGTGCATAAGGGACGAGCAGAGTGGGCCATGACTGTGGGTGAGGGGCGTGCATATGGGGCGAGCAGAGTGGGCCGTGTCCAGGAGCCTCCTGGGCCTACAGCTCTGTGCATGTACTCTTCTCCATGTGACGGACACACCGTCATTCTGGGCTTGCACATGTCTTTGGTTTGGGGGTAGTATACCTTTCCCTTCAAAAGGAGGCATTAATGCCTGGTAGAAATTGAAGTTTAACATTGGGCTCTGTTTGTACCTGGTTCTAGAAAGCGTATTCTCATGACCCTTCCTCTTCTTGGTGACTTGCCTCTGGCCTAGCCCAGCCAAGCCACCCTTTTCCTTTCTGTGCAGACAAAGGAGAGCTGTTTGTGTGAGGCAAGAACATCCGAGGGTGCCTGGGAATCGGTTGCCTGGAAGACCGGTATTTGCCATGGAGCGTAAGGCTGGACTGGACGGGCGTGAGTGCGTGCCCACAGAGCAGACTACCTGATGTGGCAGCAGCGTCCAGTGTGCGGCTGGGCCAGGACCAGTTCCCTGGGCACTGCTTCCCCTCCCAGGTCCCAGCTGGCCTCCTCCTGCCCCAGCGCACCCTCTGCCAGGGCATCAGGAGAGACCGCGTAGTGGTGAGGAGCCAGAGCGAGCGCCCAGCAGCAGCTTCTCAGGCTGCAGGCTCCCTGGCGCTGCGCTCCTTCCTGGGGCTGTGAGTGAGCAGCCTGTGCAAGCAGGGGGCAGCCTGACCAAGGGTTCCAGTCCCCCTGTGCCCTGGAAGAGGCCCTGTCAGAGGCTGTCCACGGGCACGTGGAGCAGAGAAACAGAGGCCCCCCGGGGCCTCAGAGAGGCAGAAGCTACAGGCCAGGCTCCACAAGGCCCAGAGGGGCTCCCAAGGGGGAAAGATTTGACATGACAAAGCTGGCGTGCCAGGAGCTGTTTGCAGAGGCCCGTTTGGAGGAATGTTTTACATGCATTTAAAAGAAAGCAGGATATTTAATATTTAGAGTGCCTTACCACAGCCACCAAAGTGAAAAATAATGTTTTTCATACCGGGGAGAATGCAATTAGACCAAAAGGCTCATTTCAGTGTTAAAGTGTTCTTTCTTAAATTGTAGTTTATATTACTGTTTACTAAATCAGTTCTTCTAAACAAAGCTATTGATGTTTTTGAACACGGAACATACGTACTTGGTACAAAGTGTCTTATGAAAACTAAGTCTCCCGTCTCTTGTCCCAGAGGCACCACCGGTTCTGGTTCTCATGTTGCCTCCAGAGACAGACTGCGGAGAGTGCGTGTGTGTGCCTGCGCGCGACCGTATGCACGCACAGGCCTAAGTATTTCCTTTGAAGGCTGGATTCTAATAATGTCTTTTGAAATTGTGAGAAGCATTTTTAAAAAACACTTGTAAAAATGCAAAAAAAAATGTATAATTTAAATACAATAAGGATTTATCTTTCAAAAACCCACTGCAGAGTGTTTCGAGGCACTTTGGTGTTTCAGGGGCTGTTTCCATCGGGCCTTCCCTCTGCCGCTGGCTCTGTTGGTTCCCTGTGACCTCGGCAGGCCCACAGACACAGAAACTGTTTCCACCATTAGCTTCGTTGCTATAATTTATCCTTTTTTTCCCTGCGAAAAGTCTGTCTGCAGGCTCCGGGCTCCTGTCACTTCAGCGAGTGTGTGAGGACACCCTGAATGCAGTGACCATGGGCCACTCCGACGTGTCTTCTGGCTGTCCTGACTTCTTACACTCAGGCTCTGTCCTTCTGCATGTATTGGGGTCTGTAGAGGAGGCCAGTGCACAGCCCGAGTGGCAGGTGTGGCCTGAGAAGGTGGAGGGACTCTCATCACACGGTGGCCACCATTATCTCCCTCAGTGGATAGCCGTTCCCAGGGGCATAGGTCTCAGTCTTCTGTTCCCTGAGCACCCGCCAGGTGTACATGCTGCCAGTCCATGATGATTTCTGGCGGGGACGGGGGTCTCTTGCTGGCACACAGACCCTGACATCAGTGAATCCAAAACACTTGGCCTGCCATTCTCGTCAGGTCCACCCCTGACTCACTCAGGAGAGTCTTGTCCTGATCATGCTTGTTTCTTGAATATGTGGTTGGCTCGCATTTTCACGAGGTCAGGAAACACCTACTGTGCACTCACTGTGTTCATGTGACACAGTCAGACGCTGAGAACCACGCGGCAGGAAGAGTGCTCTGACTTGGCACAGCGGGTGACAATCTCGCTGAGCACCTGGCACAGGGTAGACACTCGGGCTGCGTTTCTGAAGATCCACACTGTTCTCTCTCCTCATGGGCAGCCCTGGTCAGGTCCCAGCACCTCCTGACAAGCAGCAGAGTTACTCACAACTCTGAGGGCCGTTCTCCCCGCAGGGGCAGCATGGGAGCTGCTCATTGCCTCGGCCTAACCATGCAGCCTGACCTTCCCAGAGACCACTTCAGATGGCCTTGGGGGTGGCCCCCAGCACTGGGGTGGCTCTGTGAGGTCTCCATTCTCCTGGGGCCTGCCCTGCCCCAGGATTGAGCCCCAGGAATGTATCCCCTCCCCCAAGGAGCCCACACTTGCCTTTCTCTCTCCCAGGGTGCATCACCCAGCTACCCTCAGACGCTCATGCTGTGGCGACCAAGAAACCCAGCCTTTCTTCCACACCAACCTTGATATTTCTCATGGAACAGCCCAGATTGAGCTTGAGCTGGAGACAGTGCTTGGAGTCCCTCTTGCTGTGATTTTCTCGGGGCCACACTGAGGGCATGCTGAGCAGTCAAGTTTAAAAGGAAAAATCCCGAGAGTGTGGTCACCTCCTTGAACCAGGAGTCCATTGTCTTGCTAGGGAGGCAAACATGTGGGATGTAGCTGGTGTGGGGGCTGCCCATGAGGAGCAGAGAGACTTGGTCTTGCTGTCGCTCTGGTAGGGTGGTGCCAGCTGAATTGCCAGAGAAGAGCACAGGAATCTGTGCCCATCAGAAAAATGGCCCTTGTGAGTCCACCCTCAGAGACGGAAACTGAACAGGCTCAGGCTCATGACCGAAAGCTGTTCCACAGCTAAGTCATCCACCCTCATTACAGCGGGAGAACACTGAAGATGAAGCAAAGGCCTGATTGGGTCCCTGTTCCTGTCTGACTGTACGCCAGGAGCTGCCAGGTGCAGGGGATGCAGTGGTGAGAAGGACGCGTTCATTCCAGCTGGCGCATCTGGGTGCAGGCTGCCTCTAATGAGTCTGACCTCAAACTAGGGAATCAAGATGAGGCCGCCTGCTCTGGGGGCCATGTTCATGAGGGGATTCCTTTGGGCAGATTCAACCCTTTACCCTGGGCCTCACAACCTTGCCTGTATGATAGAATCATCTGGGAGGTTACTGATTGATTGTTTTGATGTATGCGAATGATCCAAAAAAAATAAAACGCTGGGCCAATGTAAAACTCGTACATGAAGTTCTGGCATTATTCATAATAGCCAAAAAGTGGAACCACCCAAATGTCCACCAACTGTTGAATTCGGTACAAGTGTCTGTGTGAACGTGTTCTCAGTTTTCTCAAGTGTATACCTAAGAAGTGGGATCACTGGTGCCTTCATTTAATTTTTTAAGTTTGGACACTTACCACATATTTCATGACACGCTCGGTGATCTTGAGTCCAAGACACGGAGTATTAATTGCCCTGAAAACAACGCGGGCTGTTCCCTATAGGCTCCTCAGAGACTCTGCCTGCTCTCCGAGGTTCTCCCGGGACAACAGGACCCTCCCGGTGTCCCAAGCTCATCAGGGTGGGAGATGGGCCTGGGTCTCGCTGACGCTGCAGAGCTTCCCGCTGGATCAGATCAGGTCCAGAGCTCCTGGAAAAACAGCTCAAATGAGATGCTCCCCCACCAACATTTGCGAGGTGGGAGCTCCCGGTTCTTGCCTCCGTCCTCCTCCTTCTTCTCTGTGCTGCCTCCACCATGTTGATAGGGACTTCCTCTAACCCTCAAGAGTGTCAGAATAACTCATATTCTTTCTTGGCCATCCTTCACGCCCAGCATCCATTCCTGTTGTTTTTTCTACCACATCGATATTTTTAAAACATTGACATGTGAGTCACATGACGTAGGACCATTTTAAAGTGTACAATTAAGTGGTTTTAGCGTATTGTCTATGTGGTGCAACCACCCCCACGATCTCATCCCGCACATTCCCTTTGGAGAGCTCGTTTTGACCATCATGAGCCCCCTGCCCCCCCAGAGGAATGTCACATGATAAACCCGGGGGGCCATGTGACCACAGTTGTTACTGTTCTGTGGCCCAGTTCTTTACATTACCTTTTAAGAGAGGGTGGGGGACGTTTTACACCGATATTTTATCCAAGAGAAACTGAATCAGACTCTTGGGGGTGGAGTCCTGGCATGGGTAACCCCCCTGGGGGTCTGAATGTGAGCAGTGGTGAGAACCTGCCACAAGCAGCCAGAGCTGCTCCAGGAGGAATTATGCCCTGGTTAGGCGAGGGGCACAGTCATGGTTCTGAGGGCTGGCTGGACATCTGCTGGTCCCCTGATACTCCACTGCCCCCACAACCCCAACTCTGCACAGGGACGACTCTAGAACCAGCCAGGGGCCTCCTCCTGAGAACTGAGACCAGGACCCTGGCAGTCCCCCTTTCCTGCTCCTATCAGCCCTCTTCATAACCAAGACTCCCACTCAGATGCTAAGTTTGGTCCCCTGCGTGGAAGTCCTCAGTGGCTCCCCATGGCCTATAGGAGGGTGAGGCCCCTGGCGGACCCGAGCACCCACCTTGCATTTCAGCCTCATCCCCTACCTGCCGCATCAACTCCTCCCTCCCCCGCCGCACTCCTCCATTCCAGCCAAGGTTCCCTCTGGCCCTCTGCGCCTTTGCTCCTCCCTCTGCTGGGTCCCCATCTTACCAAGCTCAACCCTAATGTCCTGGCTTCTTGTTCTGCCCCCTACTACTGGACAGTGGTCATTCCCTCCCCCTGGGCACAGCACACCCTTGTGGTCTAGCCTGGCCTTGCACTCTTTGGACTAGCTCCTTTCCCTGTCTTCTCACCTCCTAGAGAGACGCAGGTCCAGGGGCCACAGCCTGTTCCTCGGGGTCCCCAGCACCTGGCACAAGGTCCAGCACCGCCCAAGTGACAGTGACTGTGAGTGAGTGGTGGGAATGGGAGATCGGGCCCTGGAGTTCTTTGTAACTTTTGAGATTTTGGGGGAAATCAAGAGTCCCCGTGGATGTCCCAGCTCCAATGGGGTCTCTGAAGGAATGAGGGGGGCGTAGTCTGAAGACCCCAGAAGGGAAAGCATTCACAGTATCCAGAACTTTCTTGGGCTCAGGGTGGTGAGTGAGCTTCATCCTGATTGTCACTCCCTTCAATCCTCAGGTCCACTTTTCCTGCGGGCAGGGGTGAGACAGGTGGGAATGGAGGTTGGTGGGGTTCAGTGCAGGCTCAGGTCTTCAGCACTGCCTTGGTCACACTGGCCCTCTATGGAAAACGTCAGAGAGGGGCAGTGAAGGGTGTCCAAGGTCCAAGACCTCTGTCCTGCTTGGGCATCCTGCGTGCCTACCTGTCAAAAGGGCAGGAACCAAATGCCAGAGCCCTGTGTTAGGGACGCTGGGCACGGAGCCCTCTCTCGTGCCCCCAGGGTATCTTGTAGGGAGGCGTCAGCTCCTGGGCTTCTAGCACCAAGGACCTTCCTGGGGGTGTGACATCCACAGCACGGCTCCAGGCTTGGGCCAGAGGCCCTGTGGCCCGGAATCCAGCCCCGTATCCTCCCCATGCACCAGCAAGGCCCTGTCCTGCTCCGCAGGCCCCCTCACCCCCAGGCCTGCCTCTGCCAGAGGTTTGGGAGGAATGATGGGCACAGTAGCCGGTCTCCAAGATGACCCCAGTGACCTTGGCCTCTTGGTTTCACACCCTTGTGTGTTCTCCTCCTGTGTCAAATCAGAGCAGGGCTGTATGGTGACAGAGTATGGTGGAGGCAGAGGCGTGTGAATTCTGAGGCTCAGGGCCAAAAAACCATTTTGGTCCCTACACTGGCCCTTGAATCCCTTGTCCTGGGGGAATCTGGGCACCGTATTGTGAGGACACTCAAGCAGCCCCATGGGGAGACCCATGTGGAGAGGAACAGGCTCCCTGCCAACAGCTGAGCCCAACTTGCCAGCCCTGTGAATAAACCACCTGGGAAGTAGATCCTCCAGTCCCAGCCAGGACTTCAGATGATTGCAGCCTCCCGAGGGACCCTGAGCCAGCTGCTCAAACTGCTCCCGAATTCCTAACCCACAGAAACGGTGACACGTAAACAATCATTTTAATCCATTGCGTTTGGGGCAACTCGTTACCCTGCATCAGGTAACTAATACAGCCCCTCTTGCTCTGGGGATGTGTCCTCTCTCAGCCGCTGAGTGTGGACGGGGAGGCTGTTCTGCCTTCCTCCCAACCCCTGGCCATGTTCCCCGACCATGGAATGGAGAAGGAAAGAGATGAGGTGTGGCCCTGGAGCAGCACAAAATCAGACGCCCTCAGCCAACATATTTTTCTCCATTTTAATTAACACTTTACAAAGTACAAAATACATTGTATTTTGGGGGGAACAGTTGGTATTTGTTTCTCTCCATCACACAGTACGTGAATCTTGAGGGTCTTGTGTTTCTTCAAGAAAGAAAGAAATCGTGAGGGTCCCCACCAGGGTGTAAGGCTGCCCAGTTCTCCCCTCTCCAGACTTTGGGACAGATGTAAGTGCCACTGCTACTGCTGGTGACCTTGGGCAGGCCAGGTGAGGGCCAGACCCCCGAAGACGAGGTCCTGAACAGGGCAAGGCCCCCCAGAATACCATTGTACCCCCAACATCCACTCACCCCATCTCAGGGTGACGGAAATGATCTTTGCATAGAGGAGGAGGTTGGCTTGAGATTTTGTTTGTTACCGCCTGACCCCAGCTTTGGAGCTTACCCTGCCCAGCACTCTGGAACATTTCCTGAATAGGTAAACTGAGGTAGGGAACAGGGAAATTCACTGGGCTTAGCCTGTGACTTGGGACATGAATTTGGCCTATTTTTCATCCCCCCTTCCCGCCCCATCTCCAACTTGCTGGACCCTCTTCAGGGACGAGCCCCAGTAGGCGAGGGGGCACCAGCACCCAAAACCTCTCCCTGTGAACAGTATCCTCAGGACTGGATGCTTCTGAAGAGCCAGCTCAGCAGGTCTAGCCCCTTTGGGCTGCATGGACTGCCAGGCCTCGCGCTGCACAGCAGAGCCCCTGCTGGAGACACCTCTGCCCCCTCCACAGAGCAGATTTACACAGTCAAGTGGGCTGGGGCAGTCCTGCATGCAAGGCCTGCCACACCACCATCAGCTCCACATGTGGCCCCCGGATAAGAATGCTACCGAGGCCTCAAAATACGGGATGAGCCAATCCCTCAGCTAGGATTTGGGCTCTGCACACGTGTGCTGGCACACACCCTATTGTGGATGACACAGCACATGCTCACACTTACATGTGTGTGTATGAACACACGTTTGCCGTGTACAGAACACTGTCCTGCCCCCAGGGCAAGGTCCACCTTGCACTCCTGACTCTCACAGCCTCCCACCTCCTTGAAGCAAGAGCCACAAACTCCCTCACCACCAGGCTGCCCACAGACGCCAGGGGCCGGGCCGCAGGCTCCTACCTCCCATCCAGCCGCTCCTGGTGCCGCCTGCCTCAAGGCCAGAGGCTGCCTCAGCCACCAGCTCCTGCCTTTACCTTCCCAAGAGAGCAGGCGTCATAAGAGGGGTGGACATCAAAGCTGAAGGTATGGAAAGGGGACGAGAGACAGTTAAGCTTGTCCTTTTGCTGCCTCTAATTTGAAAATGAAAGAAAGAAAAGAGCCAGATGAGCTCTGAGAGGTAGGGAAAGGTCTCTCCTACAGCAGGGCTCCACTCCCCTCAGGACAGCCCCGCCACTCTTCCCAAGCCTGCCCTCTGCTGGGCCGACCACCGTCCACCACTCTAGTTTCTCCCCTCCCAGGAGGCCTCTGTGAATGGAGGGCTGCTGCCCCTCCCTCAGCACAGTATCCAGGAACCTGAAAGGCCAAAACTCATGTCTTTCCACTGCTGGGAGACTCCATCATCCTCCCCCAGGCTCCTCTCACTAAGCCAATCACCAACTCCATTTCTCAGTGGATGTGACAGCAGTGACTGGCTGCTCCCTGCCCTGGCTTACAGTGGGCACACATATATTGGGGGTATTTTCTTCCTAACCCTGCCCAGTGTTCACTCAGAGAGTGGCACCAAAAATTTCTCAGTCCCAGGACTGGAGTGCTCTGTTCTCATATGGGAGTTCCTCAAGGTTCCCTGTCTTAGCCGGGGCCGGCAAGGGCCCTAGTTGTCCCCACCTCCAGATCCAGAGGCTCAGAGAGGTGGCCCAGGGTAGCTGTGAGACTCCTAAAAGTCTTCCTGGGAAATACTGCCAGGAGGGGCTGGTGGTGGGTGAACAGGTTCATATTCGATGATCAGGCAAATGGTGCCTTGGCATGGGGTGGGGGCCTGTCCCTTCCTATCTCCCCAGAGCCTTCTCTCCTGACCTCCATAGCCTCCTCTGTCACCACAAAGGGCCAGGCTCCACCAGAGCGTGCATCATCTTCTGGACACCACACTGGTCTCTGAGGCCATGCTGACTGGTGGGGGGAGGTCACAGTGGGCGGCTCTGAGTCACCTGGCTCCCTCCCTTCCCTCCAGGGGTCTGTGGCCTGGGGTTGGTGGGAGGGGGAGAATGCTGGTTCTTGGGGGGCTCTGGACCCTCTGAATCTTTGGGAGTAGAGTTCTGCACACCTCTCCATCTTGGATGAGTACTCTGGGCTGAGGGCAGTGGCATGGGTAACACCTCTTGGGGGCTTTGGAGACCCCCATGGAGGAAGGAGGTGCAGAGTTGGCACTGCCCATCTCTCTCCTGGGTCAGGACTGAGGTCTGAGGGAGAAAGATGTTTCTTGGGAACCAGGGGAACCAATGCCAAAGGTTGAGCGAGGTCAGATTTTTCTACTTGGTGGGGGAGGGAAAGGGGTGGTCAGGGCTCCCCCTACCCCTCACTCTCCTCTCCTGGAGCTCTCACCACTCTGGATGGGGCAGGGAGGAGCGAGGGTGGTGTAGAGGGTTTGAGCTTTTCTCACCAGGGGGAGGCACGGAGGCAAAGACACACACGGGAGTCCAGGTGGTGGATCTGAGTGCCCGCTCACCCTGCCTTTTGGCAGCCTGGCCCAGGAGCCCCATTTCCCTCCTGTGCCACCTGCCTCCCCAGTCAGTGCCCAGAGATCCTCAGCCCCTACAGGGCATCATCCTCAGGTCTCCCTGAGCCATTGGCTGCCCTTAGCACCCACCTTCGCCTTCAGCCGTTGGGAAATGTGGCCTCCAGCTCTTCTGCTGGGGCATGGGGTCAAGGATCATGCAAGACTGCAGTGCCCAGCATGGGTTTTCTCTGAACTTTTCTCTGCATGACTGGCCTCTATTTTCAGGTGTGGATTTCTGGTGCTCATCACCCCTGGTACCCCCAGGGACTGCCCTCTTTTATGTCACACAGTGGACGTGAGCTCCACGTGAGCAGGGACCACATCAGGTTGTGCTCCCTGGTGAAGTCACAGTGCTTGGCACACAGCAAGGACTGGAGGATGTTGGCTGAATGATTGAATAAATGAACCAGTGAATGAACAAATGAGTGAATGAATGAGTGATGACTGAATGAATGAGTGTAGGAATGAATGAGAGAATGACTGAGTGAGTGATTGAAGGAATGAGAGAATAAACGAAACAATGAGTGAATGGGTGAGTGAATGAAAACACAGAAGCAGGTGTGATCCAAACAGGAGGAGCCTTTGTTTCTTCTCCTCTGGACTCTGCCCATCTCATGGGCCCGGGCCAGTCCCTGTCTCTCCTGGCCTCAGTTTCCCAACTGTCTCCTGAGAGCCTGCTCTTGGAACTGCATCAGCCAGCTCAGTGTGGACACGGCTTGTGCTCTCCCCGGCGTGGGGGCGGTAGGGACGCGCTCGGGGCGCACGGGCCTCCCTCCAATGGGCGGTCGCGGGTGGACCCGCGCGGGGCAGCCGGGCCTCACGTCCCCAGCCGGGCACGCTCTCGGGGCCCACGCACAGCGCATGCACGTGACCCCGCTCCTCCGCGCACATGCGCAACACCAACAGCTGCCACAGGGCTGGTCCCGAGGGTCCCCACTCCGCCGACTGCTCTGTGACCCCCACATCGGTTGGGGCGTTGGAAGAGGCCCTGGATCCAGTGTGGGGCCGGGTCGTGGGTGCTGTGGGGTGGAGGACAGCGTGTGGGGACTCCTGTCTCCCCAGAACTCCCAGCCCCTCGTCTCGGTACAGCTGGCGCCCAGGGAGAGGTTTCAGAAGAGGCTGCGGCTCCCGGAGAGACTGGCCTCCGAGCCCGAGAGAGACCCGCCTTTGGTTCCGCCTCCGGGTTGCACGCGGGGGGACGGTGAACCCTTTGCTCTGTGTCCCGGGCCTTTGTCACGGAGGCCTGCTTGTTCGTGTGTGCAGGGACAGCTGGAGACCTCCATCGCCTCGGTGAGGGAGACGGGCCCTGACCCCGCCAGCCTGCAGGTGAGAGAGCTGGTCCCAGTCCCCAGAGGCAGCACCGTCCCGCCCACTGTGCCCGCCCACTGTCTGGGCACCTGTGGGAGAGACGGGACCTGGTGGCAGGAGCATACCTGTCATGAAGGTTGATGCTACTTGGCCGAGGAGACAAACGTGTTTCGGCTCATTGATGCTCATTCATGACGAGCTGATACATTTATTGTGGGTCGACTATGTGGACTGAGGGGTCAGGACTCCAGTCAATTTGTTCCAATCTCTGTGGGGATGAACTAAAAATGGCAACTTGCCCTAGAGTTTTCTCTTGTCCAGTAGCCTGTTTTGTTTCTGTGTCAGGGAAAGAACTAAAATGATCCTATAGGGCTGGCCCCGTGGCTCAGCGCTTGAGTGCGCGCCCTCCACTACTGGCGGCTCGGGTTCGGATCCCGGGCGCGGCCCGACGCACCGCTTCTCGGACCATGCTGAGGCCGCGTCCCACATACAGCAACTAGAGGGATGTGCAGCTATGACATACAACTATCTGCTGGGGCTTTGGGGGAAAAATTTTTAAAAATTTAAAAAAAGGCAGCTTTCTTTGAAAATGTCCTAAGGATCAGCCCATTTCTGGCATAGAGAGGAGAGTTCTTCGTGGCTCCCCAATGAGAAAGTGCCCTGGACCAGAAGTCAGAGACACTCCCAGTGTGTCCTTGAACCCTCCCTGGGCGTCAGTTTCCTCATCTGTAAAATAGGGCTATTGTGGAGGTCGTAAGTGGTTTCCAGAAGTTCTTACAGCTCTGAGAGTGATGCCTTAAGCTACCAAATGTTCCTGAAGCCATGAAGGAGGGGTCACAAATGGTGTTGTTACCGCTTAACAGTCATAAGCTAGTAAATATGAAAATGAGAGGGGCCCAGCTCGCAGATGGATGATTCCAGTGAAACTCCTTCACACCTTGTGTGTCATGGAAAGTTCTCCTTTACATGCTCCCTGCGCAGGTCCTGCTCCTTACCTATCGCCAGAGTTCATCGTTGACCTTGGGCACTTTCATTGGTCTTTTGGGAGGATTTCTGTTCAACTTGATGAGTTCCTGAATATCGTACCCAGTGAATCACTCCCAATATTACTCATTAATTCCAAGTCCTATTTTTTAAAATCCCATCTCCAGCCCTGTTCTGGGCAAGTTGTCTAAGCAAACCTCAGTGTCTTGGTCCAATTGAATTGTAGTGAAGATATCCCCGTGTACACTCATGTTTTCTCCCCTTTGATGTATTTCCCACATGGAATAGCTGCTTTGAAAATCAAAAGATAAAATTTCCTCTCTGTCCTCTGCCAGCTACCCTCCTGCCAAGAGAGACACTCTAAGCTGCACGTGCTTCACCTTGGGAAGATCAAGGCGTAAATTCAAGGTAAAATTTCATCAGTGTGAAGGTTAGGGTTAGGGCTGCTCGTGCCCATGCTGCTGGCTGGACCAAGTCTGCACCCCCTCCTCTAGTGGCCAACTCCTCCATCCATTCCTTCTGAGGACGTCTTTCCCCATTTCCCTGGGGGTGGGCTTTGTGAAGGTGGGTTTTGTGGGGTTGTGACCCATATCGTTTGCATGGGTTGGGTCTTTGTGCTATAGCAAGTGCCTAGTCCGGCTGCTCCTGGGACCAAGACACATCTCCAAGTTGAAACAAATTATCTTTCTCTGTATTTTCTTAAAACAGCTGTATTGAGATATCGCTCACATGCCGTGTAAGCCACCCATTTAAAGTGTACAAATCAATGGCTTGTAGTAGAGTCACAGAGTTGGGCAACCATCACCACAACAGTGGAACATTTTCATCACCTCAGAATGAAACCCTGGACCCATTAGCAGTCACTCCCCCTTCCCCCATCGCCACAGCCCTAGACAACCACTCCTCTACTTTTTCTCTCCCTCGATCTGTCTATTTTCGACCTCTTATATACACAGAATAGTACAATGTGTGTTGTTTTGTGATAGCTCCTTTAATATGTCATGTTTTCAAGGTTCATCCTTGTTTGTAGTGTATCGGTAATTCTTTCTGTTTTGTGCCAAATGATTTTCCGTTGCATAGATATACTGTATTTTATTGATCCATTCATCGGTTGAGGGACATTGGACTTGTCTCCACCTTTTGGCTATTATAATAATGATGCTATGAACATTCACGTACAAGCTTTCATGTTTTCATGTCTGTTGGGTACACACCTAGAGTGGAACTGCTGGGTCATATGAAAACTCTCTAAATTTTGAAGAATTGCTAGACTATTTTCCATCTTTATTCCTGCCAACAATGTATGAGGATCCCAGTTTCTACCTATCCTTGACAAGACGTCTTAATATCTATATTTTTAATTTACAACCATCCTAGTGGATGGGAAATGATACTTATTGATTGTGGTTTTGATTGCATTTTCTTCCTGGATAATGGAGTTGAGCATTTTTCATGTCTTTATTGGCCACTTGTATATCTTCTTTGGAGAAATGTCTGCTCAGCTCCTTTCCCCATTTTTAAATTGGGTTATTAGTTTCTTTATTATTGAGTTGTAAGCATTCACTCTATCTTCTATTTGCAAGTAGCTTGTTATATATATGGTGAGCTGGTATAGTGTCCCATTCAGCAGGCTGTCTTCTCACTTTCTTGATACTGCCTTTTGATACACACAAATTTTTAATTTTGATGAAGTCCAATTTGTTTATTTTTTATTCGTGTGTTTTTGGTGTCCTATCTAAGAAATCATCACCTAACTCAAGGTCAAAAGTTTTATTCCTAGGGCCTGCCCAGTGGCGCAAGCGGTTAAGTGCCCGTGCTCTGCTGCGGCAGCCCGGGGTTCGCTGGTTCGGATCCCGGGCGGGCACCGACGCACCGCTTGTTAAGCCATGCTGTGGTGGCGTCCCACATAAAGTAGAGGAAGATGGGCATGGATGTTAGCCCAGGGCCAGTCTTCCTCAGCAAAAAAGAGGAGGATTGGCATTGGATGTTAGCTCAGGGCTGGTCCTCCTCACAAAAAAAATAAATAAAATAAAAGTTTTATTCCTATGTGTTTTCTTGTAAGAGTTGTATAGTATTGCCTCATATTTAGCTGTTGGATCTATTTTGAGTTCATTTTTGTAAGTACTGTAAGCAAGGAGTCCAACTTCTTTGCGTGTGAAAATCCAGTTGTTTCAATAACATTTGTGGACAACATTGTTCTTTCCCCATTGAATTGTCTTTTCACTCATCAAAAATCAATTGACTGTAAATATGTAGGTTGATTTCTGGACTCTCAATTCTATTCCATTGGTCTGTATGTCTATTTTTTATGACAGCACCACACTGTATTCATTATGGTAGCTTTGTAATAATTTTTGAAATTGGGAAGTGTGAATACTCCATCTTTGAACTTCTTTCTCAAAATTGTTTTGGCTCTTGTGGCTCCCTTGCATTTCCATATGAATTTTAGCCTTGGCTTGTCAGTTTCTGCAAAAACAGGCAGCTGGGAGTTTGCTTGGAATTCCACTGAATCTCTAGTTCTATTTGTGGAGTATTGCCACCTTAATAGTATCAAGAGTCTTCGGATACATGAAGATGAAATGTCTTTCCATTTATTTTGGTCTTCATTAATTGCTTCCAATAATGTTTTGTATCTTTCATTGTACAACTCTTGTACTTCTTATGATAAATTTATTTCTAATTATTTCATTGTTTTGGATGCTATTGTAAATTAACATATCTTCTTACTTTTATTGTCAGATTTTCCTTTGCTAGTATATAGAAATAAAATTGATATTTTAAAACTTGACATATGATATTATATTAGTTTCAGGCATATAACATAATGATTCTATATATGTATATATTACCAAAGATCAACACAATAAGTCTGGTTAACATCCATCACCTCACATAGTTACAGATATTTTTCTTGTTATCAGGACTTTTAAAATCTGTTCTCTTAGCATCTAACAGATGTACAATACACTATTGCTAACTATAGTCACCATGTTTTTTGTTACATTTCCAGGACTCATTTATTTTCTAAGTGGAAGTTTATACCTTTTGACCCCTTCATTCATTTGCCCAACCCCCACCCCCTGCCTCTGGCGACCACCAAGCTGTTCCCTGTATCTGTTAGCTCAGTTTTTGCTTTTTTTTTAATTTTAGATTCGCCATTTAAGTGAGATCATATGGTATTTGTCTTTCTCTGTCTGACTTATTTCACTTAGCATAATGCCCGTCTATGTTGTTGCAAGTGGCAGGATTTCTTTCCTTTTTATGGCTGAATAAGATTCTGTTATATATATATACTTACACCACATCTTCTTTACCGGTTCATCCATCAAAGGACACTTAGGTTGCTTACCGTGTCTTCACTATTGTAAATAAATGCTGCAATGAACAGTGGGGTGCAGATATCTTTTTGTGTTAGTGTTTTTATTTCCTTTGGATAAATATTCATAAGTGGAATTGCTGGATCATATGGTAGTTCTATTTTTAATTTTTTGAGGAATCTGCATATTCTTTCTCATAGTGGCTGCACCAATTTATATTCCTATACAATGGATTTTTTAAATTAATCTTGTATCCAGCAGCTTTGCTAATCTCATTTCTTAGTTCCAATAGTTTTTCCATGTATTCTCTGTGATTTCCTCTATATGTGGTCACATCATTTGAGAATTGAGATAATTTTACTTCATCTCCTCCAATCTAGATACCTTTTACTTCATTTTCTTGCCTAATTGACCTGGCTAAAACCTCCAGCAAAATGTAGCATAGAATTGGCAAGAGTGGCCAATGCTCATCTTGTTCTTGACCTCAGGGGTGGCGTTTCCAGTCTTTCCCCACTGACTATGACGTCGGTGAGCTGTGGACTGTTCACAGATGCCCTGGACGAGGCTCAAGATATTCCCTTCTGTTTCTAGTTTCTTGAGTGTTTCTATCACGAAATGGTGTTGGATTTTGTCATATGGTTTTTCGCACCTAGTGGATATTAGCTTTTGCAGCAGCTTTTAAACCATGAAATTGTCTTCCCTCCCCTCTTCCTCCATCTTTCTCCCTCACACAAACACACAGAACCTCTCTGGAGGCAAACCAGAACCCACATATTAAATACTTGCTGAAAGCCAGTCGAATGACTAGTCTAGACCTCTTGATCCCGTCATCCCTGCCCTGGCTGCTGTGTAACTGGGGGGTGGGCCCACTCCAAACAGGTGACGACAGATATTCACATACTCATGGTGATTCCGAGGATGGTGGCTCCCTCTGGATTGCGTTCTCCGTCGTGTTCTCTTCTCTTTACTGACTGTAGAGTGAAAATATTTAGCATGAAGGGAGATGATTGTGCAGGAAAGAGCATATATCAAGTGTGTGTGCTGAAAGGTAACAATAAATAGGCAAAAAACTTGACTTCTTCAAGAAATGTGTTAAAGGAAATATGACATATTCTCTACAGACCTTCCTGGCATGGAAGCCCACATTCTGAAAATATGGTGTCTGGTTAATTTTCTGAGGCCTCGTGTATCACTTTTCTCTTGCAGGAGTCTGGGTGCTGACCCTGTTGTCGGCCGGCCTCACGAGGGTGAGCTTTCTGTTCCACATTTTGCCCGGTTTCAAGTAAGAGGCCTTTGGGGTCATTTGCATGTCCTCAGCAGGAAAGCGTCAGCCACGCTTTCTCAGAATTACCAGGCAGTGCCGGCAGAGCCCGACATGCAGTACGAGGTCTGGATTGGACAGACACTTCGTCTGCAAACTTCCTATGGCACTGAGTTTCCGAAGCCCTTAAAGAACAGTGATTCTAAAGTGGAAAAAGGAAGGACAAAGGCATTTCAGCATTGTGTTTGTCAGAGTTCTCCAGAAAACAACCAACAGGATACATATGCACGTGCACACATACACACACACACACACACACACACACACACACAGATGTGTGTATATGTATGTGTAGAGAGAGAGAGACTGATTCTAATATATTGGCTCATGTGCTCATGAGGGCTGGCAAGTCCAAAATCTGTAGACCAGGCTTGCAGACTAGAAAGTCAGGCAGGTGTCTAGATGCTGGAGTCTCGAGGCAGATTTTCTTCTTTGAGAAACCTCAGTGTTTGCTCTGAAGGCCCTCAGCTGATGAGGCCCACCCAAATTATTGACAGTAATCTCTTTTTCTTGAGGTCAACTAATTGTACGTGTTAACCACATCTACAGAATACCTTCACAGCAAGACACGATTAAATATCCAGTTTGATTAAACAGCTGCATACTATGGCCTGGTCGGGTTGACACACAAGACTAACCATCAGAGCCCACGCTCCCTCAACTTGGCGCCCACTCACATCTCCTTTAGCCGCATTTAATCTCCAAATAAGGACAGGAAGAAAGTCATTCTTCCCTCTAACATGGTACCCCTCTCCTGTGGACAACTCAAAACACAAATACTCTCCCCAAGGAGGATGCAAAGTTCTTGGGTGATGTGCACTCCTTTCCTTGATATCCTATGACTTACATACTATCATGTGAAGTTAACTGTTATTGATACATCTAGTTACATATGATGTTCTGTGATAAGAAGATAAGGAACAGAAGAAAAAAATTTATTTGATACATGCACACTGTCTACAGTCTGGGAAGGCTTCCTGGAAGGCTTCTTGGATCCTTGGGCTGGGGCTTCTCTGGAGGGCAGCGGGGCGTTTTCTGTTTTTGGAAAGGCACGTGGAATGGCAGTCATGTTGCTGAACATTTGTCCTCTCGAAGCACCAGTGCCCGCTCTAAAACAAGCTTCAGAGCTAGTGCCAGCTCCACCACCAGCTCCACAGCTAGCACCGCCTTCAGTGTCAGACATCACACCAGCTCTAGTACCAAATCTGAAGTTCGAGCCATTTCTTGCCCATGTCCAAGAGCTAGATGTAGTACTAGCCACAGAGCTAGTGCCAACTCCAGAAAACGGTCAAAAGCTGGGGCCAGGTCCAACACCAGCTCCAGCAGCAGCTCAAGAGCTTAAGTGTTCTCTGGAGCCAGCTCTAGCTAGAATCCTGACTCAGAGCCATTTTCAGGACCAGCTTCAACACCCAAGCCACTGCACGAACCAGTTCTATTACAAGCTCCAGAACTAGAGCCAGTGATAGGTCTATAGCCAGAGCTAGCCCCAACACCAGCTCTACCAACAGCTCTAGCACCAGAGTTGGGGCCAGCTCCATAGCTAGAGCTAACCCCAGCTCCCACAGTTGCACAAACTCCTGAGATAGAGCAAGCTCCACCTTCAGCTCCAGTGCTAGTTGCAGGGTCAGGGCCGGGGTTCTCTCATGAGCTAGAGCTGGCTTGAACACTAGCTGTAGCATCAACGCTGGAGATAGAGGCAGCTCTATCACCAACTCCTGTGCCAGTCCCAGTGATGGTTCTAGTGCTCACTTTAGAGTGAGAACCAGGTTGAAGCTAGTTTACAGTCAGTGCCAGGTTCCAAGGAAGAGCGAGCTCCAGCATCAGCTCTAACACTGGCTCCAGAGTTAGAGCCATTTCTGGCACCAGCTCGAGAGCTAGAGTCAGCACCAAGTTCAGAGGCAGAGCCTGCTCCAGCAACAGATCTAGTACCAGCTGCAGAGCTAGATCCCCCACAAGTGCTGGAGCAAGAGCTGGCTTGGGTACCAGTAGCAGACTTAGAGCCAATGCCAGCTCAAGAGAAAGAACCAGCTCTGGCAACAGCTCTAGCACCAACATCAGAACTAGATCATGCTGTGCTACCAGCTCTACCACCGATTTCAGAGATGGAGGCATCTCTATCACCAACCACCCAGCCGGAGCCTGTGCTGCTCTAGTACCAGAATCTGCCCCAACACCAATTCCAGAGGTGGAGCCGGTGCCAGAGCTACAAACCTAATCCACCACCAGTTTTAGCACCAGCTACAGAGCTAGAGCTAGGACTGGTTATACAACTAGAGCCACAAGAACCAGGTCTAGAATGAGAACCACAGTTAGAGCCACTTACAGCAATAACTCTACACCAGCTCCAGTGCAAGAGTTGGAGCCAGCTCAAGAGCTTTATCAAACTGCAGAAGCAGGTCTAGATTATCTCTGGAGGTAGTTCCAGCTCCAGTGCCTTCCCCAGAGCTAGAGATACTGGCGGCTATAGAGATAGCGCAACTCTAACACAGGCTCTCGCATGAGCTGCTGAGATTGAACCAGCTCCAGCTTCAGCTCCAGTTCTAGAATCAGAGCCATGTTTTGAGCTAAAGCAAGCTCCAGCACCAGCTCTAGCACCAGCGAGAGGACTAGCACATGACATCACCATGATGGGTGGGGCCAGGTGTTGGGCTGAGGGGTGGGACATTTTCTGCCAGACAGCTCACTCCCAAGTACCTTGATCACATCCACTGCCAGCTCCTCGTCCTCCCTCACTCCATGAGGTCCCAGCCCCGGGGTCTCTGTGGCCCTGCTTTCCCAAAGAAGGCTCAAAGCTGACAAAGAGCCCTCTGGTGTTGGAAACTGGGGCCAATTCATTAAAAACAGTATACATTTTGACCCAGAAACTCCACGTCATGGATTCTGTCCTAAACAGAGATTTGTGGTTGCAGGTGTTCCCTTCAGCACGATTCAGAGAGTGAAAAACTGGAAATGGCCCCTGGTCCAAGCAGGGGGTCTTCATAAATTCTGATGCCAGGACAGAGAAAATACCAAGTGGAATAGGATTGCCTGGCAGTGGCCATGCCTGGACAAATCAGGCTCTAGAAGAGCACACACCCTGGAATGCTCCGTTCCTGACACCCACAAGTGCACACACACATACGCACGCATGTGCACACACGTGCACACACTGTACAGACTTTCTGTGGGATGAAGTCGTGGGATCAGCACCGCCAGCACAGGCGTGCCCCTGGGGGCTGCGATGGGTCCTGCAGGCTGGTCTCCAGAGAGGAGTGTCCTTTCACACTTGTCTCTAGGAGTCTGCTGGGGCCTCTGCTTCCTCACATTGTCACCAGGGCTGGTTGTCACCACACTGGAACCCTGCCCATCTGATGGGGCCCAGTGCCCTCTCCACAGTGTCTCCATGTGCGGGTGTCCCCCTCGTGGAGCTCGAGCTTCTCTGACACATGCTGCCCCTGTGTATCACCTCTCATTGGCGTTGAGTGTGTTTGCTCTTTATCTCTTATTAAAATACTGAATTTCAAGCATTTTTTGGAAGCGAGGGATGTGTAGCCTTTCCCTGGCCTTGGGTTATGAGGAATGCTTTCCGGTTTGTGGTTTGCCTTTCCAGCTTTTTACCCTTGTCTTGTTTTTGTTTTGGCCACAGGCGTTTCATGCCTGGCTTCTGGCTCTGGTGTCCCACTTAGAACAGCAGTCTGTACCCCAAGATTATGCACATATTTACCGAAAGGGCTTTATTTGATACATCAAATCTAGAATCCACCTGGGATTTTCCTATCAAATTAGAGAAATTCTATTTCAAATAAAAACAGAAAAGGAAAACCTATCAGGCCCTGTGAAAATAAGAAGGCAGACACAAATGGCCAGTTATGCCATGATTCCACTTATAGGAAACATCCAGAATAGATTTAACAAAAAACAGTGACAGAAAACAGATTAGAGCGGGCCAGGGCCTGAGGAATAAACGGGGAGTGAGTGCTTTTAGAACAGGATTTCCTTTTGGAGTGTGAAATTGTCTGAGCCCAGATAGCGGTGATGGATGCACAACAATGTGAATGTCCTTAATGCTCATAAAGTGTACAATTTAAAATGAGAAAACATAAATTTTAAAAAATCGAAACATTTAATTTAAATAATTATTAAGAACTAAACAATAAAGAAAAATCAAAAAGAGCAACTAAGAAGGAAACAAACACATTAATGAGGGTAGGGAAGGAAA
This sequence comes from Diceros bicornis minor, assembly GCF_020826845.1. Taxonomy (NCBI): domain Eukaryota; kingdom Metazoa; phylum Chordata; class Mammalia; order Perissodactyla; family Rhinocerotidae; genus Diceros; species Diceros bicornis. The sequence goes on from NW_026691046.1 coordinate 747,363, forward strand.
TTTCTGGTGAGGGAGCAGTTTGAATGGGTGGTACAGGAGCTGCTGATGAGAGACATTGCAGAGCCAGCTCTCCCAGGCCAGATGGTTTGGCTTCAGGTGCCTCTTGGTCTCCTGCAGGACCCTCTTCAGGGGATGTGTCTCCCTGCTTGCATGGTGGGGCCTCAGTTGCCTCCTGGTCTTCTGCCGGAGCCCGTGCATGGGATGGTTCTCCCTGCACGGTGGCTGGAGCCTCAGCTGCCTCCTGGTCTCCTGCTGGAGCCTGTGCAGGGGATGGCTCTCCCTGCACGGTGGCTGGGGCCTCAGCTGCCTCCTGGTCTCCTGCTGGAGCCTGTGCAGGGGATGGCTCTCCCTGCACGGACGCTGGGGCCGCAGCTGCCTCCTGGTTTCCTGCAGGAGTTGGTGGTAATGATAGTTGTCCGGGATGGATGATGGGTACTGAGGTAGCTCTGAGGCTTGTCCAACAGTCAGTGCAGACGTTCTCCCCACAGCTGCTGATGCAGTCTTGTGTCACAGCTGCTCACCCCTGGGGGTGAGGGATTGGATGTCCCCTTCTACCAGCTCCTCGCTGATCTCCTGTATGGAGCTCTGCAACGGCAGTGACCGGCAGCCGACCCAGAGGCATCCGAGCCCTGCCAGCTGCCCAGCTGTCCTTGTGCTGCTTCTGTCCTCGGGACCTAATTCTCCCAGATCAGGCACATACCTGTGTCTCCACAGAATTCCACCCCGGATGAAAGACATACACCTCAGGCAGAAGGGTGCCACTCTAGCACTCCACATCCCACCCAGCCGGCCTTGACCTGGGCTGTGAACATGACCCACCAGGGTCATGTTAGAAGCCCACCAGGCTTCTAACACCTCAGCGACCTGCTCCTGCTCACGGTGGTCCACCCTCATGAAACCGCCCTTCCACACACACACATGGGGAGGGGATGTAGGGATGCCCAGATGGGACAGCAGTGCTGGTCTGGTCTGGATTGGCCTTCCCTAGGACTCCCTGTGTTACCTTTCTGTCCCTCCGGTTAAACGGCCACAATTGTCGGCCATGAGAAAGGAACCAGCATCTGCATTGCGGGTGGTCTTTGGGAGCTTTCCTGGGGCTCTGGCCCCTGACCATCGAGAAGAAGCAACTAAACACGTTGCTCCTCCTAGACAAGTGCTAGACAAGTGAGCTGGCTTGGGGGCTGTCTCTAGGATGTGGGTGCCTAGTTACCAGGGTTCCGAGTACTCTTGGGCTCCATGAGGGTACTTCCTGGGGTCACCTTACCTAAGCTCCCTCCTTACACAAGACCTCCCTAAGGGCTCCCGGGGCTGCTGACTGCTCACTCTCCATCTCCACACCACGTCCAGACACAGTCACACCAACAGAGTCCACCCCACAGCCTCTGGGGATGTCTGAACGCAAGCAGGGCCCCAGCTTTGAGGACACAGTGTTGAATGCAGTCCCGCTCCTGCTTCTTGCCAGTGATGTCACCCTGGACAACCACGTGCCTCTCAGGGCCTCCCCAGTGTCCCCATCTGTGCAGTGGGGGTCATTCTAACATCTACTCCCTCGGGATGTCATCAGGTGCGATATAAGATATTTTATGTTTTCAAGTATATGTGGAAACCATTCTGGTTGGAACCTGATTTGGCCTGAAATTTATTTGAAGCAAAGAAACCTGACTCATGGCTTGTCAGACATGCATTGTCTGTGTACTTTAATCGTTACCCTAAAGTAAAGAATGTACTCTTTGAAGAAAAAAAAGCATCCCTCCCTTCCTTTGATGCCAGCACCCTTTCAAGATAAGACTGAATGCCTCATTTCCTCCAGCGCCGAGGCCATGGTGACTTGCTGTCTATGTGCTCATCAATAGCAAAATATCTCCTTGAATGCTTGAGAGAATGTGCACCTGTCATGCTTGATGTGTGTCTCTGTCTTTGGAAACGGGATGTAACTCTGCTGAAAACCACTCTTCTTCACAGCGCTTTCTTCCCTTGCAAAGATGTGCTCCGGGCTAGAGTCCTCAAATGAAATTGGGCTCAAATAAAACTTTGTGCTACAGAACGATTATTGATTATTTGCGGCACCTTTTCCTGGCAACCACGAAGGGACTTCTGAGACACCCACCTGAGACCAGGTGGAGCCTACTTTCAACCAACACTGGTACCACAGGGGACCGTTGAGCTCCACTACCCCTCCTCCCCCCCGGGTTCACTGCACTCTTCAGGTGGTCTGGTGAGTGCTCCCGAAATCTGGACCTCCTTATTTAAGTTGACAGTCCTGACTTGTTATTCCAGCTGTTTTGGGTCTGAAGACTTCAACATCTTAAGGGTGTGTTGGTACTCTTCCTAGGTAAGAGGAACCTGGGGGGGACATTTCCTAGGTGAGGGGAGCCAACAGGGAGACATTTCCTAGGTAAGGGGAACCAAGGGGGAAGTTTGGAGTGAACTGGGTTAGCTGACCTCTTTAATTTGGCTTTCAATTGAAAAAGAGACATGTTGATAAAGTCTGAACAAACTGACAGCAAAATGAGAGACTGAATTTGTTTCGTTCTGAAGAAAAGGGGCACTTGCTCTTTCCAGCCACAAGTTGTTCTCAGGTGACTGAGAACCTGGTGTAAGTGTCTGAGGACAATCTCCATGACAAGCGGCAGTCGCATAGGGAACTCAGTCACCATCATTCACTTTAAATAATTAATGTCTTGTCGAGGGGCCCGCACACAAGGATTGTTCATCCAGTGCTCTGCACCCCTACGGTAGTTGTAGACTGCCCGCAGGAGAAGCTAAGACACGTGAGAGAGTGTTCATCACCTTTTAGGAAGTGACACTCACAAGCAGCACAGTTTTGACCAGCTACACTGTCCTTAGAAATTGTTCAGACTTGATATTAAAATGAAACTAAAAGAAAATGAGAAACCACACTTTCAAAGCCAACAATGCCAGATGGGCACCCACCCACTGGAACTCTGGCTGGCTCTGTGTACAATATGTATGGAGCCTTTACTTGCAAGTACTTAACCAAATGGGGATAGCTGTAATTGGCTGAATCTTTGGATCAGGATAACCTGGGATAATTTAAAATTACACTGGCCACCTTTGGGGATCCTTTGAGCTTCCAAAACTTGTCTTTTTGTGCACTAGATTTGAGAACCGTGGAACAGACAGATTAAATGCAATCTTTAATCTCTAAAGAGTTAAGCATGCCACCTTCCAGCACACCTGCTCGAAAACTAAAGGTTGCAGAAGTTGTAAATATTTAAAACAACAGCAAAATCTTGCTACGCTTGTATTGTGTCCTGAGAGCTTGGCTTAGTAACCATCAGGTTGGGCGCCCCAAAATATGGTCAGACAGAATTGCGGGTTGCACCCAATTTGCAGTCAGGTATGGTTGGACAGAAATATGGGTTGAACTCCATTTGTGGCTAGGGTCCTACCAAAATGCCACCAGCTTCAAGGGTGTTACATTGGCCATTAGAAGGAATGATCTAATTAGATAAGATTGCTTAAGATGTGCACTTAAAAGCAAAGCCTTCAAAATTCCAAAAGAGCCCTACTGAAAGTTTGGTTGCAAAAAGCTAATAAAAAATTAAGCTATAAAAGGTACCTAAAAGTCTATTAAATTATTGCTTTACAGACACCCCCATAATCGACATTCAAAGAGGGGCCCAGTATGAGCCCCTCTCAGAGTTAATGAGATCATAAGAGATTTTCTGGGAAACTTAACGTTATTCCCTTAAACAGTCAATGGGAAACTTAAATTAAAAATTAATAGAATTGTTTAATACTGCCAAAAACACAGTTTGGATCCAACTATTCTTTTTTAAATTAGTGAGTTTTGTATTGTACCTGATTCATAGGAAACATTTAACGAAAACCATTTAAGGTCTCTGCTTGTGTCTGTCTGTGTATCTATGTATGTCTATGTGTACGTGTTATATATATGTGATATTTTTCTACCTCTGGATGATGTAATTTCTAAAAGAGCTCCATTAGCAGGCTTAAAGTAAGCATTTATATAAATTGTTTCTAAATGTAATGGAAACTAACCCAAATGTTTTTCAAGTTAACATGATATCATCTTTAGTAAATGAAAGCTTATTTAAGTTTGTTGGTTTGATGAAAATAAGCATGTTTTCAGTATTCTAAAAATTATATAAAATTCCTAAAAATCTGATATGTCTTGGTATAATTCTAGTCGTTATCTTAAAATGTGGCTTATAAAATAACCAAATTTCCTTGTAATTACATTATCATGTTAAGTCTTTTGTCATTGCCAGATCGTCACTATTTTACTCCAGTGGTTTTACAAATACATTTCATCTTCAGAGAAATTCGCAACAAGGCCTCTGACACATCCAACATTTGACACACATGGACAGAAAGCTTCTACAGTACGTTGGTTGTGTGATTTATCCTTTTTTGCTGTGAAAAGTCAGTGTTGGCAGGCTCCAGGCTCCTGTCACTTCAGCAAGTGTGTGAGGACACCCTGAATGCAGTGACCACGGGCCACTGTGACGTGTCACCTGGCCGTTCTGTCTTCTTACACTCAGACTCTGTCATTCCACCTATATTGGGGAAGAAGCGAGGCCAGTGCAGAGCCCGAGTGGCAGGCACAGCCTGAGAAGGTGGAGGGACTCTTGTCACACGGTGGCCACCACCGTCTCCCTCAGTGGACGGTCGTTGCCAGGGGCCTGGGTCTCCGTCTTCCATCCCCTGAGCCCCCGCCGGACGTGCAGGCTGCCACTCCATGATGATTTCTGGAGAAGGGGCTCTTGCTAGCACACAGACCCTGACATCAGTGAATAAAAGACACTTGGCCTGCCGTTCTCGTCAGGTCCGCCCCTGACTCACTCAGGAGAGTCCTGTCCTGACCACGTTTGTTTCTTGAATATGTGGTTGGCTCACATTTTCAGGAGGTCAGGAAACACCTACTGTGCACTCACTGTGTTCATGTGACAGTCAGACGCTGAGAACCACGCTGCAGGAAGAGTGCTCTGACTTGGCACAGCAGGTGACAGTCTCGTTGAGCACCTGGCACAGGGTAGACACTTGGGCTGCATTTCTGAAGATCCACACTGTTCTCTCACAGATTACGCTCAGGTCCCAGCACCTCCTGACCAGCAGCAGAGTTACTCACACCTTCTGAGGGTCATTCTCTCCGCAGGGGCTGCATGGGAGCTGCTCAGGTGCCTCGGCCTACCGTGCAGCCTGACGTTCCGACAGACCACTTCAGATGGCCTTGGCGGCCTCAGCACTGGGGTGGATCTGTGAGGCAGCCATTGTCCTGGGGCCTGTCCTGCCCCATGGTTGAGCCCCAGGAATGTATCCCCTCCCCAAAGGATCCCACACTTGCCTTTCTCTCTCCCAGGGTGCATTACCCAGCTACCCTCAGACGCTCATGCTGTGGCGACCAAGAAACCCAGCCTTTCTTCCACACAAACCTTGATATTTCACACGGAGGAGCCCAGATTCAGCTTGAGCTGGAGACAGTGCTTGGAGTCCCTCTCGCTGTGCTTTTCTCAGGGGCCACACTGAGGGCATGCTGAGCAGTCAAGTTTAAAAGGAGTAATCCAGAGATTGTGGTCACCTTCTCAAACCAGGAGTCCATTGTCTTGTTAGGGAGGCAAACAGGTGGGATGTAGCTGGTGGGGGAGCTGCCCATGAGGAGCAGAGAGACTTGGTCTTGCTGTCGCTCTGGTAGGGTGGTGCCAGCTGAATTGCCAGAGAAGAGCACAGGAATCTGTGCCCATCAGAAAAATGCCATGTGTGCATCTACCCTCAGAGATGGAAAGTGAACAGGCTCAGGCTTGTGACCCGAAGCTGTTCCTCAGGTGCAGTCATCCACCTTCATTACAGCGAGAGAACACTGAAGATGAAGCAAAGGCCTGATAAAGTCCCTGTTCCTGACCGACTGTACGCCAGGAGCTGCCAGGTGCTGGGGATGCGGTGGTGAGAAGCATGCATTCATTCCAGCTGGCGCATCTCGGGGCTGGCTACCTCTCATGAGTCTGGCCTCAAACTAGGAAATCAAGATGAGGTCACCTGCCCCCAGAGCAGCCGAAGGAGGCCGTGTTCATGAGGGGATTCCTTTGGGCAGATTCAACCCCTCCCCCTGAGCTTCTCAACCTTGCCTGTATGATAGAATCATCTGGGAGGTTACTGATTGATTGTTTTGATGTACCGTATTCAACATTTGGTGGACATTTGGCTGGTTCCACATTTTGGCTATTATGAATAATGCCAGAACTTCATGTATGAGTTTTACTTGGCCCAGCATTTTATTTTTTGGATCATTCGCATACAAGTGTCTGTGTGAACGTGTTCTCAGTGTTCTCGAGTGTATACCTAAGGAGTGGGATCACTGGTGCCTTCATTTAATTTTTTAAGTTTGGACACTTTTACCACGTAATTCATGACACGCTCAGTGACCCTGAGTCCAAGACACCGAGTATTGATTTCCCTGAAGACACCTCGGGCTATTACCTACAGGCTCCTCAGAGGCTCTGCCTGCTTCTCCGAGGTTCTCCCTGGACATCAGGACCCTCCCGGTGCCCCATGCTCATCAGGGTGGGAGATGGGCCTGGGTCTCGCTGATGCTGCACAGCTTCCCGCTGGGTCAGCTCAGGTCCAGAGCTCCTGGAAAAACAGCTCAAATGAGATGCTCCCCCATCAACCTTTGCGAGGTGGGAGCTCCGGATTCTTGCCTCCGTCCTCTTCCTCCTTCTCTGTGCTGCCTCCACCATGTTGATAGGGACTTCCTTTAACCCTCAAGAGTGTCAGAATAACTCACATTCTTTCTTGGCCATCCTTCACGCCCAGCATCCATTCCTGTTGCTTTTTCTACCACATCAATATTTTTAAAACATTGACATGTGAGTCACATGATGTAAGACCATTTTAAAGTGTACAATTCAGTGGTTTTAGCGTATTGTCTATGTGGTGCAACCACCCCCACGATCTCATCCCACGCATTCCCTTTGGAGAGCTCGTTTTCACCATCATGAGCCCCCTGCCACCTCAGAGGAACGTCACATGATAAAACCAGGGGGACCATGTGACCACAGAAGCTGCTCTTTCCTCCTGTGGCTGAGTTCTTTATGTTACCTTTTGAAAGAGGGTGGGGGAGGTTTTAAACCGATATTTCATCGAAGAGAAACTGAATCAGATTCTTGGGGGTGGAGTCCTGGCATGGGTAACCCCCCCCAGGGATCTGAATGTGAGCTGCAGTCAGAACCTGCCAAGAACCAGCCAGAGCTGCTCCAGGAGCAATTATACCCTGGTTGAGCGTGGGGCAAATTCATGATTCTGAGGGTTGGCTGGATATCTGCTGGTCCCCTGCATGCGCCACTGCCCCCACCACCCCAAATCTGCACACAGAAGACACTTGAACCACCAGGGACCACTCCTGAGAACTGAGGCCAGGACCCTGGCAGTCCCCCTTTCCTGCTCCTATCAGCCCTCTTCATAACCCAGATCACCACTCAGATGCTAAGTTTGGTCCCCTGCGTGGAAGTCCTCAGTGGCTCCCCATGGCCTGTAGGAGGGTGAGGCCCCTGGCGGACCCGAGCACCCACCTTGCATTTCAGCCTCATCCCCTACCTGCCCCATCCACTCCTGCCTCCCCCTCCGCACTCCTCCATTCCAGCCAAGGTTCCCTCTGGCCCTCTATGACTTTGCTCCTCCCTCTGCTGGGTCCCCATCTTACCAAGTTCAACCCTAATGTCCTGGCTTCTTGGTCTGCCCCCTACTGCTGAACAGTGGTCATTCCCTACCCCTGGACACAGCACACCTTTGTGGTCTAGCCCGGCCCTGCACTCCCTGGAATAGATCCTTTCCCTGTCTTCTCACCTCCTAGAGAGACTCAGGTGCAGGGGCCACAGCAGGTTCCTCGGGGTCCCCAGCACCTGGCACAAGGTCCAGCACCGCCCGAGTGACAGTGACTGTGAATGAGTGGCGGGAAAGGGAGGTTGGGCTCTGGAGGCCTTTGTAACTTTTGAGATTTTGGGGGACATCAAGAGTCCCCGTGGATGTCCTAGCTCCAATGGGGTCTCTGAAGGAATGAGGGGGACATAGTCTGAAGACCCCAGAAAGGAAAGCATTCACAGCATCCAGAACTTTCTTGGACTCAGGGTGGTGAGAAAGCTTCAGAGCCATTGTCACTCTCTTCAATCACCAGGTCTGCTTTTCCTGCGGGCAGGGGTAAGGCGGGTGAGGATGGAGGTTGGTGGGGTTCAGTGCAGGCTCAGGCCTTCAGCGCTGCCCTGCTCACACCAGCCGTCCATGGAAAATGTCAGAGAGGGGCAGTGAAGGGTGTCCAAGGTCCAAGACCTCTGTCCTGCCTGGGCATCCCAAGTGCCTGCCTGCTAAAAGGGCAGGAACCAAATGCCAGAGCCCTGTGTTAGGGACGCTGGGCATGGAGCCCTCCCTCGTGCCCCTAGGGTATCTTGTCGGGAGGCATCAGCTCCTGGGCTTCTAGCACCAAGGACCTTCCTGGGGGTGTGACATCCACAGCAGGGCTCCAGGCTTGTGCCAGAAGCCCTGTGGCCCGGGATCCAGCCCCTGATCCTCCCCCTGCCACCAGCAAGGCCCTGTCCTGCTCCGCAAGCCCCCTAACCCCCAGGGCCACCTCTGCCAGAGGTTTAGGAGGAATGGTGGGCACAGTAGACAGTCTCCAAGATGGCAGCAGTGACCTTGGCCTCTTGGTTTCACAACCTTGTGTGTTCTCCTCCTGTGTCAAATCAGAGCAGGGCTGTATGGTGACAGAGTATGGTGGAGGCAGAGGGGTGTGAATTCTGAGGTTCGGGGCCAAAAAACCATTTTGGCTCTTGTACTGGCCCTTGAATCCCTTGCCCTGTGGGAATCCGGGCACCGTATTGTGAGGACACTCAAGCAGCCCCATGGGGAGACCCACGTGGAGAGGAACAGGCTCCCTGCCAACAGCTGAGCCCAACTTGCCAGCCCTGTGAATAAACCACCTGGGAAGTAGATCCTGCAGTCCCAGCCAGGACTTCAGATGATCGCAGCATCCTGAGGGACCCTGAGCCAGCTGCTCAAACTGCTCCTGAATTCCTAACCCACAGAAACGGTGACACGTAAACAATCAATTTAATCCATTGCATTTGGGGCAACTCGTTACCCTGCCTCAGGTAACTAATACAGCCCCTCTCGCTCTGGGGATGTGCCCTCTCTCAGATGCTGGGTGTGGATGGGAAGGTTGTTCTGCCTTCCTCCAAGCCCCTGGCCATGTTCCTTGACCATGGAATGGAGAAGGAAAGAGATGAGATGTGGCCCTGGAGCAGCACAAAATCAGACGCCCTCAGTCAACATGATATTTTTCTCCATTTTAATTAATACTTTACAAAGTACAAAATACATTGTCTTTTTGGAGAAACAGTTGGTATTTTTTCTCTCCATCACATAGTACATGAATCTTGAGGGTTTCATGTTTCTTGAAGAAAGGAAGAAAGCGTGAGGTTCCCCACCAGGGTGTAAGGTTGCCCAGTTCTCCCCTCTCCAGACCTTGGGACAGATGTAAGTGCCACTGCTACTGCTGGAGACCTAGGGAAGGCCAGGTGAGGGCTAGACCCCCGAAGATGAGGTCCTGGGCAGGGTAAGTCTCCGCAGAATCCCAGTATACCCCCAACATCCCCTCACCCCATCTCAGGGTAACAGAAATGATCTTGGCATAGAGCAGGATCTTTTGTTTGTTACCGTCTGACCCCAGTTTTGGAGCCAACCCTGCTCAGTTCTTCCCTGGACCATTTCCTGAATAGCTAAACTGAGGCAGGGGACAGGGACACTCACTGGGCTTGGCCTGTGACTTGGGACATGAATTTGGCCTATTTTTCAAACCCCCTTCCCACCCCTTCTCCAACTTGCTGGACCCTCTTCAGGGATGAGCCCCAGTAGGCGAGGGGGCACCAGCACCCAAAACCTCTCCCTGTGAACAGTATCCTCAGGACTGGATGCTTCTGAAGAGCCGGCTCAGCAGGTCTTGCCCCTTTGGGCTGCATGGACTGCCAGGCCTCGCGCTGCACAGCAGAGCCCCTGCTGGGGACACCTCTGGCCCCTCCACAGAGCAGATTTACACAGTCAAGTGGGCTGAGGCAGTCCTGCATGCAAGGCCTGCCACACCACCATCAACTCCACATGTGGCCCCCTGGTAAGAATGCTACCGAGGCCTCAAAATACGGGATGAGTCAGTCCCTCAGCTAGGATTTGGGCTCTGCACACGTGTGCTCACACACACACTAATGTGGATGACACGGCACATGTTCACACCTAACATGTGTGTGTTAACACACGTGTGGCTGTCCACAGAACACTGTCCTGACCCGAGGGCAGGGGCCACCTGCACTCCTGGCTTTCTCAGCCTCCCACCTTCTTGAAGCAAGAGCCACAAACTCCCTCATCACCAGGCTGCCCACAGACGCCAGGGGCCGGGCCGCAGGCTCCTACCTCCACTCCAGCCACTCCTGGTGCCGCCTGCCTCAAGGCCAGAGGCTGCCTCAGCCACCAGCTCCTGCCTTTACCTTCCCAAGAGAGCAGGCGTCATAAGAGGGGTGGACATCAAAGCTGAAGGTATGGAAAGGGAATGAGAGACAGTTAAGCTTGTCCTTTTGCTGCCTCTAATTTGAAAATGAAAGAAAGAAAAGAACCAGATGAGCTCTGAGAGGTAGGAAGAAGTCTCTCCTTCAGCGGGGCTCCACTCCCCTCAGGACAGCCCCGCCACTCTTCCCATGCCTGCCCTCTGCTGGGCTGACCATGGTCCACCACCCTGGTTTCTCCCCTCCCAGGAGGCCTCTGTGAATGGAGGGCTGCTGCGCCTCCCTCAGCACAGTATCCAGGAACCTGAAAGGCCAAAGCTCATGTCTTTCCATTGCTGGGAGACTCCATCATCCTCCCCCAGGTTCCACTCACGAAGCCACACCTACTTCATTTCTCCATGTAGGTGACAGCAGTGACTGGCTGCTCCCTGCCCTGGCATAGAGTAGGCACAGATATATTGGGGGTATTTTCTTCCTACCCCTGCCCAGTGTCCACTCAGAGAGTGGCATCAGAAATTCCTCAGTCACAGGGCTGTAGTGCTCTGCTCTCATGTGGGTTCTCCGCAAGGCTCCTCTCTTTGCTGGGGCTGGCAAGGGCCCTAGTTGTCCCCACCTCCAGATCCAGAGGCTCAGATAGGCGGCCCAGGGTGGTCGTGGGACTCCTAAAGTTCTTCCAGGGAAATGCTGCCAGGTGGGTGAGCCGGTTCATCTTTGATTATCAGGCAAATGGTGCCCTGGCTTGGGGTGGGAGCCTGGCCCTTCCTATCTCCCCAGAGCCTTCTCTCCTGACCTCCATGGCCTCCTCTGTCCTCTCAGAGGGGACAAGCCCCACAAGACCAGTCGTCTTCTTCTGGACACTACACTGGTCCCCGAGGCAGTGTTGCCTGGTGTGGGAGACCACAGTGGGCAGCTCTGGGTCACCAGGCTCCCTCCTTCTCCTCAAGGGGCCTGTGCCCTGGAGTTGGTGGGAGGGGGAGAATGCTGGTTCTTGAGGGGCTCTGGACCCCCTGAATCTTGGGGAGGAGAGTTCTACATGCCTCTCCAGCTCAGATGTGTGCCCTGGGCTGAGGGCAGTGGCATGGGCAACACCTGCTTGGCGGCTTTGGAGACCCCCGTGGAGTAAGGAGGTGCAGAGGTGGCACTGCACGTCTATAATGGATTAGCTTTGGGGGCTGAGGGAGAAAGGGGTTTCTTGGGAACCAGGGGAGGCCATGCTGACGGTTGAGCCAGAGCACATTTTTCTAATTGGGGGTGAGGGACAAGGGGTGGTCAGGGCTCCCTCATCCCTCACTCTCTCCTCCTTGAGCTCTCACCACTCTGGAATGTACAGGGATGGTGTAGGGATGGGCGAGGCGTGAGTGTTTTGCAGAGGGTCTGAGCTTTCCTCACCAGGGAGAAGCACAGAGGCAAAGACACACCCGGGAGCCCAGGTGGGGGCTCCAGTCACTGACCCACCCCGCCTCTCGGCAGCCTGGCCCAGGAACACCATTGTCGTCCCGTGCACGTGTCTGTCCAGCCAGGGCCCAGAGATGCTCAACACCAACAGGACACACTCCTCAGGCCTCCCTGAGCCATTGGCTGCCCTCACTGCCTTTGCCTTCAGCCAGTAGGAAACGTGGCCATGGGCTCTTCCACTGGGGAGTGAGGGCAAAGGTCATGCAAGATGGCGGTGCCCAGGAGAGCTGAGGCATGAAGCAGAGAATGGCACTGGCAGCCCTGGCATTTTGCTGAGTTGGGATTTCCACCCCTGCGCAGATGGCTGAGCTTGCCAGATGCAAGTCCCCTTGTCAGCCCAGCAGAGTGAAGGAGAACAGCCTCAGATCACTGATGGTCCAGCTCAGGGCTGCCCCAGGTGTCCTGCACCAAGCACAGAGCAGAAGGGACTGGGGACCTCCCTAACCACCACCCAGATGAGAAATCTCCGGGAAAACCTTGGCCCTGAGTCCCAGAACTCCCTGGTCCCATGAATGGCGCAGAGTAGAGTTCACAGGGCTGTGGGGAGGACAGGATAGGGGCTCAAGGTGGGCGCTGGTATTTTAGATGAGTGGGAAGGCATGAATTTTACCACATTTTATCCTTAGGAGTGTTGGAGGAGCAGGTGCAGTCGTGTCTCCATATCTGCCCTCCCTGCGTTGATTCTACTCACCTTGACAACTACCGCTGCACTGCCTGCTCCACATGCACTGATCTCATTCAACGGCACAGAATCCCCACCCTGGGAGCAGCATTGTCCCCATGTCATATGGGGAATTGGAGGTGCAAAAAGTGTCACCAATGCCCTCCTTCAGCTAGCAAGTACACCTGGTGTGGAACTGACGGTCAGGAAAAGTGTTCCTGGAGTTTCTACCTGCTGAGCTTGGCCGGGTTCTCACACTGCCCTGGGCGGCACCGTGTCTCCCGGGTTTTGGGAAATCTGTGGAGGCTCTTTGGGCTGTGCCAGCGAACGGGGGAGACCACTGTCATTTAAGGAGGCAGAACATGCCACAGACTGAAGAATTGTCGCCACCCCCAACCCACACCCAGGGTGCCCAGGTAAGAACCCCTGGGAAAACTGGGGAAGGACATTCTAGCTCTGACCTCGCTTAGTCACTGGGGATAAAGAAGGTGCTCCTAATCAGCACAGGTGGCTGGTCCCTGAAGGCATGGGCACTCTGCACTTGGAGCATATTAACAAAGACTTTGAAACACTTAGAGCCCCAGAGTGTTCTGGTCCTTTCACCTTCTGTAAGGAAGGATCCCCTTGGCCTTGGAGCTGGGTTGAAGGCCACAGGGTCAGGGGCCTTGTGTGACCTTGAGGGAGACTCTTGTCAAGGGCAGCCCTGGGAAGCTTCCTTGAGCCCCACTGACCCCACTGTGCTCCTTAGCATCTCTCAGACATAGCCCTGCCCCTTGTCAACCCTTGGTTCATTTGCTGGGACTCCCTCCCAGGCCCCTGCTCTTCTTTGCCCCAGCCCCTGTCCAGCCTCCCACCACCACTCTCCAACTGAGCTACCAACCCTCCTCGGTCCTGCCCACCTGTGACCAAGATCACAAACTAGGTCCTGCTGGTCAGTCAGAGGCCACCACTCAGCTGGGCTTCACCCTGATGGGGGCCACCTGCAGCAGGAGCTCTGCAGCCACACTGGTGGGGCCTGGTGGACACCTGAAAGGCTCTGGGGAAGGAGAACCTGGGCCAAGCAGGGTCAGGGCTGCCTGCACTGCCCACTGTTCTCCCTCCAGCCCTCCTGGGGCCAGGAGGGATAGGGGTGCACGATCTCATCTCTCCACCTTTTGTTGTGACTCACAATTGCTGCTGGTTTTCTCCTGGTGAAGTGAATGTGCTTTTAAAAAATGTGAGAAATTGAGAAAGGTGTAAAGAAGAAATTAATAATCGCTGCTAATCCCTGCCCGTGTAACCGAGCAAAGGCTCCTTCTGCTTGCTGCAACCTTGAAGCCAATCAATCACAAGATGAGTCGGTGGTGAGGAAAGGGATTTACTCGATTAGCTAGCAAAATCGGAAGATGATGGACTCATGTCCCAGAGACCATCTTAAACAAGCACATAATCTGAGGCAGTTCTGTAGGGACTAGTGGGCTGTGAAGGGGGCTCAGGAACATTGACCATCTGGCATCGGAGACTGGAGACATCACACCAGGTCTTTCAGTTGTCATCGATGATGGATGCCGGCATAGACGATCTTCCTGAGGAGGTCGTCATGTTCCTAAGAAACTCAAAAGAATAAAGTAATCATCGATCACTCTTGGGATGTACGTGTGTCAGCCAGGATTATTTCCGAGAGCTGTTTATCTGCTAGGCTAAGTGCAAGGTAAAACACACAGAGCTTGAGTGAGCTAGTCAGACGTTACTCTAAGTTACAACACGGCTTCCCTCGAGTCAACTTGCTCTAGGCCAGTATCACCCACGGGTAACATTTGGCAAATTTTCTCCCAGGCCCTGCTGCATTTGTGCTTTCACTTCTTGTTTTCCTCATTCACATTAATTTGTAAGCATTTTCTGAAGTCAGCACAAATATTTTTCCAGCTGTATTGAGGTACGATTAACAAAGAAAAGTTGTATATATTGAAGGTGTACAATGTGATGATTTCATGTATGTGCACATTGTGAAATGAATACCACAATCAAGCTAATGAAGAGTTCCGTCACCTCCTGTAATAACTCCCCCTTCTTTTAATGCTAAGAACTCTTAAGATCAATTCTCTTGTGTATACAATGCATTATTATTAACTCTGGTCACCTCGTTCTATATTAGATCTTGAAAACATCCTCATGTTATAACTGAAAGTTTGTACCCTTTGACCAACATCTCTCATTCCCCTCGCACCCACCAACCTCCATCCCTTGTAGGCACATTCCACTCTCTGTTTCCACGAGTTTGACGTTTTTAGATTCCACTTGTAAATGAGATCATGCAGTGATTGTCTTTCAGTGTCTGGCTTATTATGCTTAGCATAATGTCCTCCAGGTTCAACTGTGTTGTCAGAAAAGGCAGGATTTCTCTCATATTGAAAGCTGGATAATATTTAATTGTAGATACATGTAATGTTTCTTAATCCAATCATCCATCAACAGACACTTAAGTTGTGTCCATATCTTGGCTATTGTTGTCACCAACTAACTGCCCCGAGTAATTCAAAGGCAATTTCGAAAGCACTTAACTGTTTCTTTTTTGTTGTTTTGGTGAGGAAATTTAGCCCTGACCTAGCATCTGTTGCCAATCTTCCTCTTTATGCTGAGGAAGATTTGCCTTGAGCTAACATCTGTGCCCATCTTCCTCCATTTGATATGCGGGACGCCTGTCATGGCATGGCTTGATGAGCGGTGCATAGGTCGGCACCAGGGATCCGAACCTGCGAACCACAGGCTGTTGAAGCGGTGCGCCCAAACCCAACCACTACGCCACCAGGCCGGGCCCTTAACTCTTTCTCAAAGTTGTTTCTCTGTTACGTTAAGAGACGCAATCACCAACCACCCTGAACCAGTCCAAACTGCACTGCAAAAGCAACGCCTGCACAGATGGGCCAAGAAGTCTCCAAAGTTACGTTTGCTTCATTTTAATGTTAAGATCTCCACCCCAGGAGGAGCTTAAGCCTTATTAGCATAACATGAAAGGTAGGGGAAAGCACGTTTTCAAACTACGCCTGGGCTGGCTTATACCCACCTCTATACGTGAGGACGAAACTTTCCTTTTGAATATTTATTCCCTACCAAAAATAAAAGGCACTTGTTTTCCCTTGCTGAGAGGGCCACAGCTTTGGAAGTGATTCCCTATGGTCCCCTTATTTGCGGCAAATGAATTGTACTTTGTGTGAGAACAACTTCTAGTAAAGGCTTTGATTTCAACTCACCAAATAGGGAACTCATTTTGGTTCGGTAACATTGTGACAAGTGCTGCAGTGAATATGGGAGGGCAGATATCACTTGAAGATACTGATTTCATTTCCTTTGGAACTATACCCCGTAGTGGGATTGCTGCATCATATGAGAGTTCCATTTGTAATCTTTTGAGAAAACTCTGATCTTTAATCTTTGAGAAAACACTGTTTTCCATACCGGCTGTACCAACAAAAATCAATTCCAGGTGGATTTTAAATCTAAACGGGGGTTTCTACAACAACTTCTCTAGTAAGTACCTTAGAAAAACAGTTTCAAGATCTTGGGGCAGCCAAAGATTTCGCAGAACACAAAGAACAGTAAACATAAGGAACAAAAAGATAAACAGGAAATTATTGAAAATGAGAACTGTCAGTGAAAAGAAACTTTTAAGAGAGGAAAAAGGGCAGGCACAAAGGGGATAAACACTTGCCATGTATTTATCTGACACAAGACTCTCATATAGGATATTTGACTAACTGGCATAAATTTATAAAAATATTACAGACAATCCACGAGAATAAAAGGGGAGATTTCACTAGGCACTTCAAAAAAAAGATAACCAAATGGGAACAATGAAATGGAAAAGGGCTCCACGTAATTACTCAGGAGGAAAATGCAAATTAAAACCACAATGAGCTACCACTACACATACACCACCACGGTTAAAATCAAACCTCTGACGGCACCAAGGGTTGGTGGAGATGCGGAGAAACTGGAACTTTTATACACAGCTGGGAGTGCAAACTGTTTAATCCGCTTTGATACTCTTTGATAGTATCTCCTAAAGGTGGACGTACACATACTCCATGACCCAACAATTCCACGCTTAGGTATATACCCAACACAGATATGTTCATATGTTCACCAAAAGATGTACAAGATGTCCAGAGCAGCATTTTTTGGCATATCATCAAATTGTAGACAACCCATTCCGCATCAGCAGTGGAATGGATAAATAAAATGGGTTATATGTTTTATAGTGGAATACTATACAGAAATAAAAATTAACTACAGCCACATTCAAGAATATTGATGAATCTTACAAGCAAAATGAAAGAAGCCAGACACCAAAGAAGACACTCTGTATGACTCCATTTAAATAAAGTTCAAAGACAAGAAAAACAAATTCAGAAGTTAGAATATTGGTTCCCCTTGGGAGAGAGAGGGAAGTGACCTGGGAGGGGCGCATAAGAGGGCTGTTGGAGGGCTAGTCATGTTCTATTTTTTGTGGGTACTGGTTAGCGGTTTTGTTCCCTTTGGATAATTCACGGATCAATGCAAGTATGATTTCTGTACTTGCTGGTATGTATGCTATGCTCCAACTTGCAAATCCAGTCTCATGATTATAAACTTTTTTACTGATTAGTCCCAAAGCACACGTGTTAGTGCGAGACTCCAGACTTATGGGTCTACATTCATATCCTGGATGTAACCTCTTCCTACCTCAGAGACCCTGGCCGTGAGATTAACTCTCTGGGCTTCAGTTTCTTCATTTGTAAAATGGGTGACTTTTGGAACCTCTCTCTTACTCGGTGAGATAATTAACTCCTTGCTGGCACAGGGCAAGAACTCCATAACTAATGGCTCTTGTAGTTGTTCTTGCCACCCTTAACTCTTTGGACTGGGGAGCTGGTGAACGATGGCCTGTGGTGGAGGGTGGTGCAGGATGGGGATCCAGTCAAGACACATGCTCCAGGTGAGGGTGAGGGGACAGAGCAGAGCTGATGCTGAGGTGCAGGAGGAAGGGCCAAAGGCCTGGGGCTCCTCCTTCCTTCCCCATCTCGGTTCCTGCCCCTCTATAAATACAGGAGGTTAACTAATCGGGTGATCTCTAGCTGGTTAGTCCTTCCAGCGTGGACATTGGAGAGTCGGAAGGGTGATGGAAATGCCATGAAAAGCCAAAATCAAATTTCCCAGTTTGATCCACACTCAAACCCAAGGAAACAGACCTGGGAGTTAGGGGAGGTGGATATAGTGGTGGGATTATGGGTCTTGTCTATACTCTTCATTGTACTTTTTTCTATTGGGGACAGGAGCCACCTGAAACAAGGAGCCACCTGGGTGGCTGAGGGCCCAGGGGTGGTCCCCTTATCTGAAGACACCACATGAAAGGGGGTCCCTTGGCCCGGGAGAGCAGAGACTTGCCCTCTGTGGATGGGATGGTGTGGAACTCCCTGGGCTCAGGGGTTGCTCTGTCCACCCTGCTACAGCCCCTCCATAGGGACATCCCTGCATTTGACGTCTTGCAGGGGGTCCACACCAAGAGGAGGGGGTTCAGGCTGTCAGTGCCCGGCCTCCAGGAGCCAGTGACCTTACACTCTCTTCCCCCTCACCTGAATCAGCCCCCAGCCTCCACTCCTGAGTGGAGTCCCATCTTCCCAGCTTGGCCCATTAGAACCTGAAGCCCTCTGAGATGTTCATCTTGGAGAGGGGACAGTCTCTTGGTGTGGCCCTTGTCCCTTCCAGGGTGTCTTCCCCTCCCTGCCGCCTGGGCCTGGCCTCTCCCTGGGGGAGTCTGAGTCTCAGAAGCTGCACCTCAGCCCTCTCCCAGCTGGCAACATGTGTGCACACCATGCCCACAACCTGCTCCACCGAACCGTGCACACTGCAGTGTCCACAATCCATGCACTGAGCCTTGTTAGCGGTAAAGGTTTGTCCTGCACAGGGAAGCAGGGGTGGATGGTGAGGAGAGAAGGGACATGTGAAATGCACCTAGAGCGGGGAGGAGTGAGGTGACCCAGGGACACTGGGAGGGGTGTGGGCAGCACCGTGGGACCTTGTGGTCTGCCGTCATGATGTGACGGTGGGACCAGCCCTGGCTCTGCACCAGCCTCTGCCCCTCTCACAGCTGGGGCAGGTGCAGAGAAGGTGCAGAGCTGGGTCCCAGGGTGGATTTCACCTGGCCAGGACCATGGAAGGAACAGGACAGAGCTGCAGGACAGGAGCGTGGGGCTGTCCTGGAGCTCAGTGTGTGCAGAGGAAGGAAGGACGTGACGTAGGGGAAGGAAAGCGAACGTGGAACAAGGTTGGCAGACGGAGACCCAGTGGGCTGAGGACTCATCAGGGGAGGGAACCTCCAGTGGGTGGGCTGGAGAGACACTGGTGGGTACTAGCTAGAATGGGCTGGCCATAAATGGGGTGTCGGTCATGGTGGAGATGGTTAAATGCTCAGAGTGATGCCAAGGCAGTGGGTGGTGGGAGTTGAGTGAAGGTGGGCGGAGGACAGGGCCTGAGGGTCCAGGATGTCAGAAAGATCATCTGGGTGGATGCAGGGTGACAAAAGGGGTCGATTCACAGTGGTGGTGGAGAGACAGACAGTGCGGCCTTACACCCACACCTTGAAGTGCACACACAGGTGAACACACAGACACACACTCCCCCATCAGTGCACAGGGTGCAGTTTGGCCCATAGGCTCAGTGCAGCTGCTAGATGTGCTGGCCCAGGTAGGTATCCCACTCTGTGTGGCCACACCACTGCTTTTAAGGCCCCTCCTGCCCTGTGGAGACCCCCACTGAAGAGCTTCATCATCTGCATGTCCTGGTTATTCATCTTGTCTTGGAAGTAAGCAATGCCATGGTCCCTCTCCAGGATGAACTAGGTGTTGATGATGGGTCTCCACCCTGGAAGCAACATGGGTTAGGGCCATTTGGACTTGTTGGGGTTCATGCAGTTGGGGAGGGTCTTAATGCCTGAAGGCGGGAGAACAGAGTGGGGGAGGCCCCAGTGCAGGGAGCTGCGAGGTCAGGAGGGATGCAAGCTCAGATCCCCAGCAGTACAGAGTAGACGTGTCCGGTGGCTGGCAGGGATGCTGTCCACCCCAGGTCTCTCTGCTGGCCTCAGATCACTGTCATCAGCCAAGGCTTCCTGAGGCTTGTTTGGACAAGTATTCCCATATGTTGCAGGGAGCTTAGGAGCAGCTGACCTGAACCCCAAACTTCTTTACTGGGTCTCTGGATGGAATAAGAGAAGATGATGGAACTGTATCAGCATGGTGTCATGTCCCCTGAGGGTGATGACTCTGTGAGGTAGAGGAAGCACAGGTGTCCTGTCCCTGGGGATGGGGCCAGTTTCAGTGAGAAAGGCTCACAGGTGGAGGGGTGCCCAGCAGAGTGTGTCTGGGCTCTGGGAAACTGGAGAAAGTCAGTTCGTGGATATGGTGTGGAAAGAACACGAGCTGCGTGTGGGGACCAGCCGGAATAACTGATGGCTCTGAGCAGTAGAGGGAAAACTGTCTCCCGAGGTGATGATCTGAGGTTTTCAAGGGACAGGCGAGGGGGGCTCTATCACATGAGTCCTCATCCAAATTCACAGTCTAGGTGGTCACCTGGCACATTCCTGCAGAAATGCTGCCCCCTGGAAGCCCAGGCCCTCCATGCAGCTGAGCCAGTGGCCACTTACAGGTTTTGAATTTCGAGGTGATGATTCCACAAAGGGCACTTTAAGTACTTTCAATCCACTGGGCTTCCTGGACAACAGAAGCCACCTTGGAGCCCTGTTCTGGTGATGGAAGCATCCCAAGGTCTCCAGGGGGTGAGCCCCGACTGTTGAAACCAAAAGGCACCCTCCTCATTCTTCACTCAACGCCCATCCCGCCTCCCCCAACCCAGGGAAGCGCCACTAGCCTATCCATTCGGCCCAGCCCCTGCCTGGCCTGGGGTTCTGAACCATCTTTACTCAAACAAAATTAAAGGATAGGGTCAATCCTGTAGCCCCTTCCATCACCTCTCATCAGCCTCCACTACCATGATCTTCTGAGCTCACGGACCCCCATGACCTCCCCCACCAATGTCCCCAGGAAGTACCAATGTGGCCACATAGAATGAACGGTCAGGAGATTGTCCAATGAATCTTGCAAACTCCTCCTCCCCCAATCTCAGCCAGGAACACACTCCTTGGTGAAGTCCTCGCATCTCAAGCATGATGAGGCTGCGGGCTGCAGGTGGCAGGACTGTCATTCCTCTTGGGACAAGCTTGTCCACCTGCTGCTCAAGGAGACGGTGAAGGTTGGGCTGAAGACTCCATCTGATTTCTCTTTGTGTCTCCAGAGACCAGGATGTTATAAAACAACACCCAGCAAGTGTGGTGGGCGGAGAGAATGAT
This sequence comes from Diceros bicornis minor, assembly GCF_020826845.1. Classification (NCBI taxonomy): domain Eukaryota; kingdom Metazoa; phylum Chordata; class Mammalia; order Perissodactyla; family Rhinocerotidae; genus Diceros; species Diceros bicornis. The sequence continues at coordinate 768,364 of NW_026691046.1, forward strand.
CTACGGAACATTCAACCTCCTGACTAATTCCTCTTGTCCCTGAAGGATGGGAATTTTGGCCTCTCATTAACAGATTTCAGAATTGCCCCCTCAAGCCTATTCTAAGGACTTATAAAGCTCATCTTGCTGACAGCGCCCAACAGGATCCTGAAGAGGCTGTCAGCCTACTGTGGGGAATATCCCGCCCATCGCCCCCGCCCATCCCACTTACAGTGCTGAGCCGACAGGTGAGCCTACCTGGGCCGCACCGGCTATAGCAGGATGACAGTGGTACTGTCTTCCCCTTGCCCATTTGCCCACCTGTCCTGTAGACAAGAGACCTCTGTTCCTTGTCTCAACAGAAGCCAGTCCGAAGCTTATATTCCAGGCTCAGAGATCACCAATACCTATCAATCTATCGAATTTCTAGCTCACATGAGAAGTACAAAGACTCCCCTTCCTCAAGCACCCGCAGCACAGGGCTTTTGCAAGATGTGAATGAGGTAAGGTGGGTAAAGCATTTTTCAGAGAACCACCCCAGAATTAGTTCTCAGTACACAATGGTGACTCACGGTTACGTTCGTTACCATCACCACCATCTTTATTGTGTTGAGTCTGCTAGAAAAACCAGCACATTAATAATGTAGAGGATGTTGGATCAACTTGGCAGGCTGCGGCCTGGCTCCAGAGCACAGGTGGGGGGTGAGGTCTGTTTCCAGGACCCCAGCCTCAGGATTGGGGAGCTTGGAAGTAGGAGAGGAGGGAAGTACACCCACATGATGAGCATCTTGAAAACCAAATGACCTTGAAGTTCATTGTGAAGCTGAAGGGCAGCAGGGCTGATACCACTTTTCCTCGAGGTTACTGCTCTAGCCCAGGGCTTTCTATACCATTTTCCTCAAAGCTGGAATAAAAGGATGTCTGTAATAAGAGCTTTAGGGAGAAAAATGCAAAAAGCTGATAGAACTGAGCCCAGATGTCTCTAAAATGACTAATATCGGAGCAGATGTGCATAGCTCAAGGAATATGGACTGTGAAGTTGGATGAAATAGAGAAAGAGAGATCAAATGGTTGAGGGAGCTGTGGGAGACAAACAGCCATGTGTCCCCACACTTGGGTTCACCCTCCCATCTGATCAGCATAGGAAGCTGACACTAATAGGAAACGTCCTGTAAGATTTCCATAGGAGCTGCCATGGCCCTAAGATCCTGAAGAGGAGGGGCAGTTAATGGGCCCTTTGAGAGGAGAACTCCAAAAGAAATTGGATCCCTCTCAGAACTGAACATGCCCCCAATCCAGATCAAGGAAGGTGTGAGCAAGCAAGAGGAGAGGATGGAGCAAATGTGCATGGAGCTCACAGTGATGGTCAAGTGGATCTAGACCCCATTACCTTAGAAGTGTCCATGTGTGCTTTAGTAATCCTGGCCTCATAGGTATCCATCGATCCATCTATCCATCCATCCATCATGCATCCACCCATGATCCATCCATCCACCATTCATTCATCCATTCATCTATCCCTCATTCATCCATCCAACGGTAAACCACACATCCACCCACCCCTCCATCCATCCATTCACACATCCACTCACTATCCTTGCATCAACTACCCTTTCATCCAACCATTCATCATCCATCCATCCAGCATCCATCCGACCATTCATTTAATTGAGGAACATGGGATGAAAATTATAATGATTATGTGTCCAGACCTTCCTTTGTCCTGACACCGTTGAAGGCCTCAGGTCCTCTAACCATTACTATTGCCAAACCGTTTCCCCTGAAATCAAGTACAGTTTCATTCTGATGATGAGCACACATTGCATGATATTCCCCAGGTTTTGGGTGTGACCAACCACCAGGATCTGGTTTCCCAGCACCAGCTCCCACCTCACTCCTGGGTCTGCTGGGAATCACTTTCCTTGAGAGGCTAAGGACAACTCTCAGAACTGAATGAGACCAGTCTTTTCAGGGGTAGGGGAGAGGGAGGACCTAGACATGGGCATTTAAGAAGGAAAAGGCAAAGAGAGGGGAACTTGGGTCCTCAGGCCCGGGTGGACAAGACTGAGGCCGGCATGTTGACCAGCTCCGAGAGAGGGACAGTGGGCATAGGGAGGCAAATGGGCAGACAGGGGGCAGGAACCTTGTACTGTACAGTTGGGGATGCCTGGAGCCCAGGCCTGAGTGTCAGGGATGTCCAGGTCACATAAGTACCAACAAGAGGCACAGAGGGCTCACAAAGAGGTGAGGCTGTGATGGTCCCTGTGGGAGGGTAGTGACTAGGGACTGGGTGGCACTTAGATATTTGCAGACCTCAAATATTGTTCCAACAGCACCATGGATTTTTGAAGTTGACAACACGTTTTGTAACAATGTGTTTGATTTTTAATGGCAACCCCAGCGCAGTAGTCTTGCAAAATATAAACACATAATAGGGACAACAGTCCTCACATTTATAGATGGGCTTATAATATGTAAAGTTTCTTCCAAATCATGACTTTAGCCTCTGAGGAAACTATGTCTTGGAAAAGCTACCTGACTTGCCTATAACTTCACCAGGAGTAAGGGGTTAGCAGGGACCCATTGTGGATGGAAATCTGTCCAAGGCCTCACTGAGTTCCCCTTTCCCCTGCTGGGCAGGAAGATGTCCCGCTCTGCCTGGGAGACACCATCAAAGACACAAGAGAGCAAATTCTGGCCCAAGTCCACCTGGGGTTCTGAACAACAGGACTGAGACCCTAACCCAGTGCAGGTGGCTGACCTGGGACACACACGTGCCCACTGCCCAGCCCTCCCAGAGACTCTCAAATGACCTCCACAGTGTGGGTAGGAATAAACTGGGTCCCTCAGCTCACAGCACGAAGAGCAGACTCAGTCCAGCAGTCACAAGGGACAGCTGCAGGGCTGGGTGGGGGACCCTACACCTCCTCCCTGCTCACCTGTCTGGCCCTGGGCTGACCTGGAGACAGGATCCTGCCCCTCCCTCATCTTCATAAAGGCCCCTCATTTTGACTTGTAGGTGGTGATTAAATCATTTTTGGGGGGGATCCTGTGAATTTATGTTCTTAATTTTGCATAATTAGCCATCATTACTCTTGGGTTTGATTTCTTCTGAGAAAGCTTATCTGGAAGGGAGAATGTTATCAGAATGGGAAGCAGTACACCTCTGCATTAAGAGCTAGCAAGATAAAGCAATGGCTTCCTCGTATGTACCCCCTACTCCCATGGTCTTTGCTGCCCTAGCCCCAGGGATCCTGGACCAGCCCTGGTCACTCCAAGCTCCCCTGAGAGAGCTGGTCCTAGTCCAGGCTCCAGCTCCAGCCTTGGAGCTGATGTCGCCACCCCGCCCTTTCCTACCAGACCTCTTGAACTACAAGCAAAGTGTCCAGCCTGCTCTAAATGCCCCCACCAGGATGCCCATGGCTCCCATTGCAGCCCCCTCACCCCTTGCAGGCTGAATTGATCTCCTTTCCCTCAAATGTACCCTGGCTCCTGTGTTCTGTACTCCCATCAGTGCCCCCAGTGACCCTGGGAGACCACATTGACCTTCATGTCTGCTACCCATACCACCAGGTCTGCTGGCCCCACACACGCCCCTAATCCACCTCCTCCCTCTATTACTGCTGCTCTTCCCCCGTTCCAGACTTGTGAGTACTGGGGTGACTGCACTGACTGACACACCCTGAGTGGTCTCTGCTTTCCCTGCCCCTCGTTCCTACTCCATTCTGCTCCCAGAACTTTCTACCAAATGCAAATGGCATCATCTTGCTCCTGTGCATGTGTGGGTGCATTTGTGTGTTTGTGTGCATGTGGGTATGCCTGTGTACACATGTCTCTCTGTGCATATGTTTCTATTTGTATGCAGCATGTGTACACGTGCATATATGTCTTTTGTGCCCACACATATCCATGTGTATGTGCGTAGACGCATGTGTGCATGTGTGTTTTTTGAGTGTGTGCATATGCAGAGTTGTGTATGTGTCTCTGTGTGTGCATATTGTGCTGCATATGTGTCTGTGTGTGAGTGCATGTGTATGTGTGTGTGCCAGTGCATGGCAGGGGGAAGGCTCCAGAACATTCCCACTGCTACCAAGTTCTTGCTCCAAGGGGTGGGTGAATCCAACTTTACCAGGCCCCATAACCTTCTGTGAACCCTCTAGCCCCAACCATGCTGCACCCCTGCTGGGGTGCATCACGCATATGGGAACCACAAAGCTCAGGGCTCTCTTTTTTGAGACTTCTTCCAGCTGCTTCTGAGGAGGGTCAGCCACCCTGTTGTGTTCCCCTTTCATGGCTCCTCACACACCAATGACTCCATCAATGGCTGCTGTAGGCAGGAAGGTATATTTGCATTCTGTGTTCACTGCCCCACCCAGAGGCCCTTGGAATTGTTCATGTCAGAGAGACGGATCCTCACTGATTCTCTAACAACACTACATGCAATGCCCTTCCCATCCAGTCAAGGGCCAGAACCTCTGAATATGTTAGGTTTCAAGGCAAAGAGACATGAAAGTGCTCATGGATTAAGGGGCTGGTCAGCTCACCTTGAGATGGGAGACATCCTCGATTGTCCAGGTGGGCCCGGAGTAATCATATTTCTTACAAGTGGAAGAGGGAGGCAGGAAGGTCAGAGGAGAGAAGACGTGAGGACGGAGGCAGAGTCAGAGTGATGTGATGTGAGGAGGACTCTGCTGGACACTGCCGGCCTTGAAGTTGAAGGAAGAACCCAGGAGCTAAGGGATGCAGTGACCTCTAGAGGTTGGAAAACGTGAGAAAATGGATCCTCCCCAGAGCCTCCAGAGGGAACCTGCATGAATTAGAAAAACAACACTGGTCTGTTGAAATTGGTGATTTGAGCAGCACCACTTCAGCTGAGTCAAGAAGGCGTCCTGTTGTCCAGTAGACAAGGAGGCAGGGGTGGTCTGCACAGAAAAGGTACAGGAGGTGTGTCTATGTGAAGATACCTGGCCCAGCCCCTGCAGGACCACAGGCAGAAGTTGTTCTCCAGTCTTCAAGTGGGCGTTTCAATGGGTTGTGATTCAGCCTGAGGTGGAGAGCACTACCCCTGGGCATGAGATTGGCCTGTGTGAGTGTGTGTGTGTGTGTGTAAGTTTCTTAGGACTGTTGTAACAAATCACCACAATGTTGGTGGTTTAAAATAACAGAAACATTCTCTCACGGTTCTGAGACCAGGTGTCTGAAATCAAGGTGTTGTCAGGGAGCTGTGTTAACACAGCGCAGATCCCAATGAGTGATACCTGTGGCCTCAGCCCCATGTCTGAAGGCCTAGGGTCGCCTACTGACTGGGCTCTTCCTAGGGTGGGGCTGGGGTGTCCCATGGCCCCCTGCTTCCTGCACATTCTCCAGGCCGATTGTCCAGACATTTGTGAATTCTGTGAACTACAGGATCATCTCCTTGTAGTATATTTCTGCTTAAATTAGCTAGAGTTTCCTCTGGTATTTGTAGTCAATTACCCTCATTGGTCCAGATGCTCATAAAGAAAAAATTCACCCCTGTGACCCTTGCACTTTGAGATCGATGGCAAAACTAGCTTTCCAGTGTCCTTGGACTGGGTCTGCCAGACAGTAGGACAATGAAACGTACAGCTTGTGAAGGGAAATAGAAAACTCCTGGAAGGTGCATTGAGAGCCTACAAAACTTGTGTGATCCAAAGAATTGCGACAGGGACTCAGACAAGTCCATGAATGAGCATGTTCATTGCAGCATTATTCACAATAGCCAAAGGGTGGGAACAACCCAACTGTCCACCAACGGAAGAATGGATAACCAAAGGTGGTCTCTCCATGCAATGGAATATCATTTAGCTATAAAGAGGAATGAAGTTCTGACACACACTTATAACATGGATGAACCTTGACAACATCATGCTAGGTATTTTCATATTGTAGGATTCCGTTTATAAGAAATGTCCCAAGTCAGCAAATCCATAGAGATAGGGAGTAGATTAGTGTTTGTCAGGGGGTGGGGAAGGGAGGGAGGAGTGAGAAGTGACCGCTAATAGGCATGAGGAAGCTTTATAGGATGATGAAAGTATTCTGGATTAAGACAGTGGATGGAGGAGGTGTGGCCGGGGGCTGTGCCTCTCAGAAGGGGCAGTGGAGGAGTTGAGTGGAGTTTCTGAACTTGATGTGGAGCAAAAGTGCAGTGATCAGTCACCTTAGCTGGCCTAGTGGCCTTTGCAACCCCCACCTATGGCTGGGACCTCTCAAGGCTGACCCCAGCAAGGTTACGGTTGAGGTCAGTGAGCCCCCACAGGGCCAGCTTCTTGGCTGTGGGTCATTTCCTTCTGCTGAGTTGGATGGCAGGGCCTTTGAAGTGCTGGGCAGACTCAAACTGAGTTCCTCTGGGAGGAGACCAGCGTGACTCCTGCTCCAGATGGTTCTTCCCAACACTTTCGTAACTAGACTTCAGTGGGCAGGCAGCTCTTATGTGCAGACCAGTTGCTCCTAGGCATAGTGATCATGAGTGGACATGCACTGCCCTCTTGACCAGCGTGTGAGCAGAAGGAAGTCTGGCATCACCCACCCGGGGAACGACTGAGATGAGGGGGTCTCAGGGTGAGTAGCATTGAGAAGGGACAGCTGAGGGGAGGCAATGACAGTCAGATTGGCCCCAGGACCAGCTGCAGCAGGTCGGGGCTGTGGTTTGACCACTGACCTCCCTCTTCTGAGTGTCCCCTCAGGAGGGACATTTCCTGGACCCGGAGAATCTGCTCCCCAAAGGTGAGCAGGGGCATTTACCTGCACACACGACACGGCAGATGGGCTGTGTTGTCCTCACAGAGCACCGCTCAGAGCCTCTTCACAAGAGAGCTCTCCACTGAGCTGCAAGACCAGCAGCTAGCTGAAAGCCACCAGTGGCAGTGCCCCAGGATGGAGCACATGGGGAGATTTGGGGAGGAGGGCGCTGGGCTGGGCTTTCCAATCTGCAGGCTCCTCCAGGGGCAACCATGGCTCCCACCTCCCTGCTGGGCCAGTGAGGCTCCTGGGAGGGTCTCCTGCCTCTTTGGGCTTCCTTCTCCTTCATATCAGGCATCAGCCCCCACACCCCTCTCGCTCTCCTACACAGCTCAGCACCCACTTCCCAAAGGACCCAACTGAGTAAGAAACCAAAAAAAGGCGCCAGGGGTAGAAAGGGAGAAATAGAAATGTTGTGTCTGCAGGAAAGATGAACTCTACATGGTCAAACCCCTTGGGGTCCCAGTGTCTCCATGATGAGCTCTCTGGATGTCATGTGTGTGCCTGGAAAAAAGGCTTTGCTGTATTGCATGTGTAGGGAGTAACTTGTTCTTGCAGACATAGCGTGAATGTTCCAGTATGGGAATGAAGAGTGCGGCCAAATGGGGCGGCCACAGAGCCCTCGGCCCCAGCATTTCAAAAGGCAAGCATATGCTTTGGTTCATACTTTTTGAAGCTGAGGGCCAAGTTGTCGCTGCTAGAAAAAGTCCCACCCCAAAAATAGAGAGTATGGGCGTTGACACCAAGTAGGTCAAGAAAGGATCGGATGCCCATAGACAGCACGTGCTAGCAGTGTGTCCTGCCCAGCCAGCAGGCTCAGAGCCCCACATCTTGGCATCTGGGTCCTCAGCCACTGGCAGCAAGTCTGGTATTTCTCAGGCCTGGCACTCGATCAAGGCCCTGCAAAGATGAGACCCTCAGATATGGAAACCCGTGAACACAATTCCTACAGGGTTATTTTGTCATATTGTTTTAATAATGCGGCACGTTAGCACCAAAAGTCTGTCTTATTTAAGGACATTTGGGGACAAATATTGTAAAGACTCAATCCATTCCTGAGAACTCCACCCTCTACTTTTCCACGCCTCTTGAGTGATGCCTGCGATGGGTCTAAAGTATTCCTTAGCATCCTTTTCATCATTGCCCCTCTGGCACCTGCCACAGGCAGACACTCCATAGATGCAGGTGCACTGAATCCAGCCCAGCGTCTCGTCTGGGGTGGGGAAAGACAACAGCAATCAGAATAATAATAAGTGAGCATCGGCACATACTATGTCTCCCTGAGTCCCCCTATCCAGGAGGCACTGGGCCCATGGTCACATAGCTGGTCGGACCCGTCTGACTCCTAAGGCCCCAGCCTTGGCCCCTGCTCCCTGGGACTTCAGAGAGCCCAGAGCTGAATGGGAGTGAATGGGGTCACAGGAAGTGTGCTCTGGTGTTTCTCACACCGGCTAACCCAGCAATAGCTGTCATGCATCTCCAACATCCCCTCTCCTCTCAGGACTCCTTCACCGTCCATTTGGTCTCAGTTGTAAAGATGAAATGTGTCTAGTCAGGAGCAATGAATGACAGATGGAAGATGTTATTTTCCCCCCCAAAACATCCTCTGTTCTTTTGGAATCCCTGCAGTGCAACTTGGACCAGCAGGTTTGGGGAGCAGGTAAGCACCCTACTGGTTGCTGGTCTCCTCTTCCATCAGGCCGAGTGGAGGTGTTGGGGACAGGCTGGACAACACCTAGTGTGGGCCAGGGACTCTGACACCCACTGGGGCCTAGGAGCACCCTCCTTCACCGTGCATCCACACAGACCAAGGCAAGGAACTGCCCTTGAGGATGGTGTCCAAGTCTTCATGGCTGGTTTCTCCTAAATTTTAAATGGCTCCAGGGGCTCAAATATTCCCCCGGTGGCCCTCCCATGCCAGGGTGCAGGGTTTTCCAGTCTGATGTCTACAGCCTGCAGGGCTGCGTTTGGGCTCTGGATGGTCACCTGGATCCCACAGCAGCAAGTAAATCTCAGAAGGAGGTGAGGAGCTGTAAGAACAAAGGCTTATTTTTGTTCTGACATGTTAATTTTGTAAACGTGTATGAGCTGTGCATTAGACACCAGCTTTTAGTCACTCTCATCTGATCTTTCCACGTTTTTCTCCCCTCCAGATAACTCTTGTGTTGTCAAGCTACCAGACCATAGTAGTGTGTTTCCTTCTTCCAGGAGAGATTCCTCTGCTGTGGGGTCCCACATTGCCTATGGGTTCAGAAGTCCAAAAGAGAGATTGTTTTTTGAGTGAGTTGTCAGTGTCTCTGCATTATGCCTCTGTCTTCCCTGGGTGAGGTTGAGCTGAGGCATGTGGAGCATCCCTGGGGCTCAAAGTTCACAGAGACTGGTACCCGACACCTGTCCCAAGGCTCTAAAGGCAGAGACTGGCCAACTCCCAGGTCCTCAGGGCCACAGCGAGCTGTGTGAGGCTGTGCATGCTTCCCAAGCACCAGGCGTGAATGCTGGGAGGAGGCCCAGGCTGAGCTGTCTTCAGGGGGACTCTGCCTATGATGAGAGTGGACCTCAGAGGCCAGGCCTGAAGGGCTGTCACAAGCTGTCAGCTCAGAGCACCATCACCTCTGTCCGGGGCTTGAGGACAGAGACCATCAGCTGGGGGGAGGTCTGAAGACCCACAAAAGCACTTCCTTAGAAATGGGGTAAGCATTTGGACCTCCACTGAGCCCAGTGGACACCCAAAAGAAGAGTCAAGAAGGATTTTGCTTCTCTCTAGCCTTTCCTCTGTGGCCTGTGTTGGCCCCACAGGCTCATTTGGAAACCTGGTACGCGTGGGTGAGGGACAAGTACAGCAGCTGCAGCAGCACTGGTCTTTCCTTCTGTCCTGCTCCCTGCCCAGCTCCTGCCTCTCTGGTAACAGGACTAATGGGGACAGACTCTGTTCTTCTGCTCCCTGGTGTGGGCATTGGACTGGAATCATGTTTTAAACCTGTTACTTTCCCAGTAAATGACCAGGTTAAGTATCTGAAGAGGTTGGAAGGGACTAACGGCCAGACATAGTTGGGTATGAGCTTGGACTTCTTCCTCTCTTCCTCCTGCAAAACTCACAGTGGTGGTCCCCAGGCTCACTGGCAGAGCCCAGGCAGGAGTCTCTGCAGGCTGGGGTGGGTGTCCACTACTCGCTCAAGGAGAAGGGTGGAAACCAGGTTGGCATCCAGGCAGGGTGAGCCACCAGCCAGATAGCCACCATGGACAGGCTGCTTAGAGCTAATGCCCCAAAGTACGTGATCATAGAGCAGGGCGCCCTTGAAGACTCCAGGGAGGCAAGGCCAGTGTGCGCTTCTCATTGAGCTTCAGGTGCTGAGAAAGACAGGTGGATGGCACCCACAGACGCAGATGTGGCAAGAAAAATGAAGAGTCGAGAGCCAGGCAGGGCAGGGCACACTCAGAACTGCAGGACAAATTCCCTTTGATGCTACTACATGCAAAACAACATGTATCAGTTTCTCTGAGACTAAAACAAGCGAAATCAGATGTTCTGTGCTGCTGCGGCTCCAAAGACTCTCTGAGGCACCACATGTGAAATGTGGCCTACAAAAGGCTGCTGCTGGCCTTTTGTAGGCCTCTCCAACCAAAAGTGAACTCGGGTCACCCATCATCATAGCTGCCATCCTGGGTGCTTGAGCCCACCTGGGGGACTGTGGGGAGAGGGAGGCACCCCAGAAGGAGGAAAGAAGGAAATAACTCCACCCTAAATCTTGCAGTTCTGCCCAGAAACCAGTGCTGAAGTGATATTTGCCATGACCGGCTTGCACGTGCAGCCTCCACCCTCATGCCACACACACTCTGGGAAAAGAGGGGGTGTGCATTAGGAAGATCCCTTCTACTTGTTCTAAAACTGATCAAATCTCTGAAATCACTTAGCGAAGGCTAACTGCTCTAAGATTTCTGATGGATTTTTCTTTATTGTTTCAATCTCTTTTGTGAAAAAATTCCTGATTTCATTGAATTGTCTGTTTTCTTATATTTCATTGAGCTTTTTTATGATAGCTATTTTGAATTCTCTGTCATTAAGGTTATACACGTCTGTGCTTTCAGGGTTGATTTCTGGGTGCTTGTCATTTTCCTTTTGGTCTGGAGATTTAATATATTTCTTGGAAATCTTTTCATGTCAGTACATGTGGATCTACCTTATTGTTTCTAATTGCTCTATAATATTCCACAGCATAGAATTACTATAATAGTTTTAGTGTAAAACTGTCATAGAAATAGTGATATTTTTGAAATTTAATTTTTTAATAATATTTTCTTCTTTTTAATAACGTTTGAGTGTGGTTTTTTTGGTTTGTTTCCTGGAAGTTGGAATTTTCTTTTTCTTTCTGTGTTATGGTTGGTTTCAAGGAGGAACATGAAGCTTCTTTGGTCATCTTCAGCCAGGTGTCTTCATTTATTTACTCATATCTTTGCATAATCTTATTCCAAAGAAATTATGTTGTATTTGGCAGCATTTGGTAACTGTTTTATTGAAGAGATTATGAAATGTAGATTGATTTGTACTATTGTAAGCAGTCACTTGTATGACTGTTTTTGGAAATTTGTTTTGTTTTGTTTTGTTTTTTTGTGAGGATGATCAGCTGTGAGCTAACATCCATGCCAATCCTCCTCTTTTTGCTGAGGAAGACTGGCCCTGAGTTAACATCCATGCCCATCTTCCTCCACTTTATGTGGGACGCTGCCACAGCACGGCCTGAGAAGTGGTGCCTCAGTGTACATCCGGGATCCGAACCCAGGCCGCCAGCAGCGCAGCGCACGCACTTAACCACTATGCTGCGGTGCCGGCCCTGGGATAGTCTTCACTGTACACATACTTGTGCATTGAGACTTTTGAACTTTAAAATTATACCAATTTTGATTGTTACAGTGTCTTTTCAAACAGAAACATCAATTTTAAGCAGTTTCTATGAGAAAGGAAGCAGATACCATCCCTACTGGGACTAAGCACTGGTAACATTTGATTTAAGTTGCATGAGAAGTTGATGATTGTATCTAAAGTACCATTGTTGCTACTAATATTATTACTACTACACTTACAACTCTGATAACGATACTAGTAGTATAGTAACAAAAATATTTATTAAGTATTTATGTGCCAAGCACTTAGCATAGTGGTATCTCATATATCTAAATAGGCATTTTTACAATATCATCATTTACTTTCTCATTATTGATATTACACAATAATAGTCACGAATAGTCAAACCATGGTATAAGCAAAAGGTTAGAAACAAGCATTAGATTTACAAAAAGGAAGCTTTCCCATTCCTTTGGAGCTTCCTTAACCCTTCTTGAAGGAAGACAAATGCATCCTCCTGTAGGTATCACCAGTACTGCTTCGACTGGCTGACATACTTAGCTGTGTGACTTTGGGATATTAATAAATGTCTTTCAGCCTGTTTCCTTACAGTAGAATGGAGACAATATTGCTTACCTTGTAGGAATGTTAGGGTGAAATGAGAAAATATACCTAAAGTGCCTGAGAACTTTTAGGTATTTAAAGTGAGCAACTTGAATTTTACCCATGTATAGCAATGATTGTCAACTGAGTTGGAGGAGAGGACATGTTCTCCTATAGAAGCCTATCAGAATTTCTTTTTTTAAATTTTTTTGGTGAGGAAGATCGGCCATGAGCTAACATCCTTTGCCAACCTTCCTCTCTTTCTTTTTGGTTGAGGAAAATTGGCCCTGAGCTAACATCTGTGCCCATCTTCCTCTATTTTGTATGTGGAATGCTGCCACAGCATGGCTTGATGAGTGGTGTGTGGATCTGTGCCCGAGATCCGAACCTGCAAACCTGGGGCCACTGCAGCAGAGCATGCAAATCACTACACCACTAGTCATCAGAATTTCTGAGTGAGGCCTTTTTAAAATCATATATGATCTCCCCCAAATGGACATTCTTTTCTCCTCTTTTTCTTTCCTCCCCCTCTCAACTCTTGAACTATGGCTATGTCAAACAACTTTTCCTGATGAAAGACTTTTATGTTGGGATAGAGTGGAAGAAAGCTTGAGAACTTTTGATAAAAGTAGTAGTTTCCAACTTCCCTGTATCAGATCACTTGGGGATCTTTATCTAAGCAGATTCCCTGGCTGAACTACCTAACAGAAGTTCTCAAACTGTAGTATGCATGCACAAAAAGTGCAACTTCCTTTGGATTGCTGAGAGTGAAAGGGAGAAGGGAGGGGGAGAGAGGAGAGAGATGAGTTTTGTGTTTAAGAATGAAGAATCCAGTTGACTTTCTGTAAATTTTTAAGGGTCGCATTCTGCTTTACTATGTCTCCTTGTAACTAACTACTCGCATTTATGCATTGTGAAAGATTGGATCTGTGAAGAAAAAATCACAGGGACTGACGCCCTGTTAAGGGAAATGCTCCTGACTAATAATGCCAAAAACCACTCTCTTAAACAACTCCAAGAAGGTATAGTAGATTGATACTCCTTTTTCCCCTTTAGTAGTGCAAAGAGATGTTAGGCTCATTGAAATCTTAAAATCATGCAGAATTTCCCTGGGGATATTAATAATGTTTTCGTGAATATAATTTTAATAATTCTCTTTGAGTTTAAGGAGTTTTAACCATTTATTTCTGATACGCTTGTATCTGTTACCTCATAGGTCCTACGTTATATCACTGAACAGGTTGTGTGAAAGGTCGATAGAAAGAAGTCAGAAATAAGTGCCACGGAATAGAGCAACGGACTTGCGGTTACTGGATAGTGTTCTAGATCACCACTGTCAAATAGAAATAAGACGCAAGACACACATATAATTTTAACATATAATTTGAAACTTTCTATAGCCACATTAAAGTAAAAACAAAGGCAAAATTAATTTTAATAATTATTTCATTTAACCCAATATATCTAATATATTATTTCATCAGGTGCTCGATATAAACAACGATTAATGAGATATTTTACTGTTGTTCCATACTAAGTCTTAGGAATCCAGTGTATATTTTATACTTACTGCACGTCTCATTTTGGACTAGCTACATTTCAAGTGCTCAACAGCCAGATGTGGTTAGTGTCTGTTCTATTGAAGAGCACAGGATTGATATTATTGAATAACAGCAATCTGCTGAGTGCTTATAACCTATAAAGGGGGCCACCCTTATAGGTATCAACAAATTCCAATCTTTCAAATGAATGTGACTACCAAAGGCAATACTTGTGTATATTTTCATATTTCAATCAATTTTTAAAATCTTTCTGAATCACCAAAGAAATGAACCTTGTCTTTGGGTCACTAATGTGATTTCTTAAATGAGATATGTTTTGTTCTTTGTGAAATAACTACACCTAAATTAATTTTTCTTAAGGTCCTTATTTTAAGTATGGCCAAAACTATGGCTAGGATTGAAAGTTTTACGTTTAGAGCAACGTTGTTTTCTTGATTTGTTTGGCCTGTAGTCTGATAGAGAAATGTTACTTCTTCTTTGGTAAGCTGTATAGAATTTAGATTATGACTGCTAAGTTTCCCCTTTAGCATTTTCAGCTGTCCCAGTAAGACATATGGAAACGATACAGATTCTAGAACGCTTGACTCTACTCTCTGCCAGTGAACTTATACCATAGGCAGAAGTATTAACATCCAATATGAACCAGCTATTGAATTCAGGGGTTCTGTGGAGAATGCTTCAAACAGTCAATAAACTATGGATGGTTCTTAATACTGTGATGCCTAGAAGGTAATTTCAGTGTATTGTTACACGTAATAGATAAGTGTATAGCAGTGATTATATACAGTAACCTAAACATAATGGTTGAAAAAAATTGTTGAGTGTTTAACAATATAAATCCCCTCTGAAGACTACTAATTAAAGAGTCATTATAACTTTCAGAAAAAGCATAAATTTGATCTTAAGAAACAGAGAGAAACTATAAAGTATTTCCAACTTGAGAAACTTCCTTAAAAGTGAGTTCTCCTCTATAGGCATCTGTCATTTGTGGCTAATTGTGATTTAAATCACTGTGTGTCTTGCATCATTGTGGTGGCTCCCAATTTTGCTGCACATTAAAATCACCTGGAGAGCTGTTAAAACTCTTGATCCCCAATTGTAACCCATGCCAATTAAATCAGAATATCTGCGGTTGGGAGTCAAGCACTAGTATTTTCTTTTTTTAAGATTCCCCAGTTGATTCCATTATGCAGCAATGTTTAGAGAACACTTGATTAATTATTTCTTTAGTCAAATGGGTCTCTGCTGGTCCATAGATTGCATCAGAAACACCTGGTCAGCTCTGAAAACCAGGATACTGGGCTGGCCTTCCCTGAGATATCAGATGCTTAATGTTCAATCAAGTAAGTTCGATGTGAAAAATAAAAGCATACACTTAAAAAATACTGTAAGAATTTTCATATTTTTAAACAAGGCTGTTTTGTAGTCTTCTAAGATTAAATACAGCGGTCCTGTGTTCTTTTGTTTTGTTTTATTTTAAACTGAGGCTTTGGAATATTTTATGTGAGTAGGAAACCTCTAGGAGTTCAAAAAAGGTTGAAATAAATGGTTTCTAACTAAATGCAGCGCACATTCTTGGATCAGTTTTCAAAGGCTGATCAAAACCTGCTGTGTTTAAATAACAACATGCTGTTTTTCATCACATCCGTTGATGATGTAAACAAAATGTGTAACTATATTAGTAAATGTTAATATTCATGTATTTTAAGTTAAGGTTACAAAATTTGTCACAATGTGATTTTTTTATTCAAGTGAAAACAGATGTGTGCAGCTATTTTGAATATTGGTTTATAAACATGCATATTCTTTATCAAATGAACTTGTAGTTTTTTTATGTTTTCTTTCACTACTGTTCACCTGAAAGGAACAGTTCAAGGGACTGGAATCCAGGACTGTCTGGCTCCAGAGCCTACGTGTATCCACTTCTGTTAACGCCACACACGTCAAATGGCCATACAAGGCTAGAGTCGGTTGGGAGCCTTAGGAATTGAGTGGAGGAAAATCGAAAATCGTAGTAGTTTCCCTGGAGCAGTTACTTAAAGGATTTGATATTTAAAAAAATTGTAAAAGCAGAATAAAAATTTGAAGATATTTTTAAGTATTGATAAATTATCCTTCATTCCACTGTTTTAACAGTAAGTTACATTTTTTATACTTTCCCTCCATCTTTGCTTATGCATATATATTTTCACATAATGGAATTCATAATACCCAGTAGGGAGTCTGCTTTCTTTCATTTAAATTTATATGAAATCTTTTTTGCAAGTTGTTTACTTTTGATAATTATTTTATTGGCTTCCTAATGATCAAACTGATGTATCATAACCGTATAGGGTGCTATTACTAGACCGGGAGGTTGATGACTTTTTTCAGGATTACAATAGGCAATGTTATCAATTTAGGTATTTTTACTTTTTCTTTCTTTTGGATTACTCTTTTAGGATGAATTTTTGAGCCTGAGATTACTAAATTAAAAGGTAGAATTTATTTTTAGCACTGTACATTTTGCAATTGGGGAAGATGCAGTAAAACTGAAAGGGAAGCAAACAAATCCACTCTCCTCCCGCTGCTCCCCCTACAGCAAACCTCTCCCCAAACTAGTTGCTCAAACTTGAGAAACTGTCTCACGTTTTACTTTTTTGAGACACTAGTATCGGAGCCAAGCTTAGGCTATTCAGAAATTGACAAAATCACACTTTGGAGAGATCACGATTAACTCCCTACCTTTGAGGAAACTGAAGTGTACTTCGTGGCAAAGAATAACAACCCGGTTTTAGGAGGGACAGAAGACGGATGAGCCTTGATGGAGCAGAAGTGACCGGGGCGGGAGCGCTCTACAGCGTTGCTCTGGTTGAAGTCGCTATCCGGGGAAGCCTGGAACATCCTGAGGGTCTGCGGCCACTCGTCAACCAGCCTTGTCGCCTGGCCGGGCTCAGGCTTCTGGCAGTTCCCGCCTCCGTCTGTGCGACACCCGGGCCGACGTGAAGTTCGGAAACGTGAGCTGAGCGGCACTGACGGGCGCTCTGGGAAGAACTCGGCAAGGCTTTCCTTTCGCTTGGTCTACAGACCTGAAGAATGAGACTGCGAGTTTTCAAGGAAACGGATACATGGGTTAAGTCGCCGGTTTCAAAATCTCAAAATGGAGAAGACTTTTCCTTTAAACGCTGCGCTCTGCTCCCACCCTTCGCTGTTCAAGCGTTCGCCTCCGGGCCACGAAATACTTTGCGTTGGTTTTTATTGCGGAGGCTTCTCTCGGGGGCCCCCTAACCTCACGCCGGGACTGGTTTCTTGGTTTCTGCTCTGGCGGGTGATTGGGTGCTGGGAGTCGAGGGGGCGGGAGGCAGGAATTCGTCCGCAAGAGCGCTTGCGCGCGGCCTGGAGAGAGCGGAGGAGGGAGCGGGTGAGGCGCCGGGAGTCCGCACTCGGCCAGGGTGAGGAGGCGAGAGGTTTGGGGCTTCTCCTCTCTGCCAGGCTCCGCAGTGTGTGCTCGCAGATACCATTTCATTTTCTCCCGGGACTCGGAGCCCAGGCAGCGCTGCCTCGGTTTTCCTCAGAACAGGCCAGCCTGTCTCTCCTGGGGTGGCGCGCAGCCTGCCCGAAGAGAGCCTTCTGCTCTCGCCTGGCCGCCATGCGGGCAGTCGGGGTGACCGCGTCCACGGGCCTCGGGGTTCTGAACACGCGGAGGCCAGAGGGATCCTGTCCTGAACCCCGAGGAGAGGCCCCGGGCCCCCTTGAACCTCCGCTGACTCGTGGCAGCGGGGACGATGGCGGGAGGCGGATCGGGGCTCGTCCTTTATCCCCTGGGGGGTTGTGGTGAATGCAGGTGGGATGGATTTCTAGGCTGTATCTGAGGAACTAGCTGGCGTTGCGTTATTGGCTGGGGTGAAGGGGTTAGAGTCCACCAAATCTCTACTCAAGAGTTGCACAGATAGAATCACAGAATAGTAGAACTGGGAAATGCCTCAGAATAGTGGTTCTTAGCTTGTTTTGGAACACATAGGCTAGGGGTCAGGGTATAATTGGCTTCATAAGCTGTTGAATTACTCTTTTAACCATCCCTCTATCCCCAGGTCGAATTTGCCGTTTTTTTCCACTATTGCAAGGAAGTCCTCAGTTGATAACAGTGCATATCAGTCTCCCCTCTGTTTTCAGTTATTTTATTAAGATATAGTTCTGGGAATGAGAAATCCACGGACTTTCTCTTCAGAGAAACACAGTCATGTACCAAGACTTCTGCATGCAATAGCAAGAGAGCACAGTCTCTGACTTCTGTCTCTGGATCCTAGATTAAGCATAGGTGGTTTAGAAGAGGTGGGGATTAATGTAGATCACCTCCTCTGTGTCAAATACTGGAGTTTAGGCACGTTCTATCCATTAACTTACTTAATTCTTAACTCAATGCCTGGCTAATTTTCGTCAAAACTCTATCGGGTAGATAATCTTATCTCCATTGCACAGATGAAGAAACAGACTGAGGTTCAGTGATTCACACAGTGGGACTCACACTTAGGCTTGCTTTACTCCAAAGCCCATCTTCTTTTCATTATACCCTTCTGACCTTTAAATCAGAATTATCAAGCACCTACTGTGTGCCAAGGCATTTTCTCCCTTACAACAGTTTTTCAATTAGGGATTATTACAGATGAGGATCTTAGTCTAGAGAAGTGAAGACATGATCAAGGAAACACATCTGAGTTGTGGGAACCTGATCTAGAACTCGTACTTCTACCTCCTGGTCCACAGCTTTGGCAGAGTAGGGATACAAATCCGGATTTGTCAGATTCCGAGACATGTTCTCAACCACTGTGATGGTTAAGACTAGGAAATTCTTTTACTTGCATTTGTTTTGTTGATACATTTAGGAATCCCCTTTTTATTTCTAGACTTCTGTCCTAGTCTAGTTGGGTATCTGGTTTTCTTTGAATGGCATTGTTTCAGTCTTGATTTTCATTTCTGCTGCAGTTAGGAATCTAAGTAAACAGGAAAGCATGACTCTTCAATATGGTCTGAATGTACAGTTGGTGGGGTGAAGATGAACTTTCCTTGTAAAGCTTGTCCATCATAGCTTGCTATAATGAATTCTGCAAGTATTTTTCAGCAGTTAAGTCTTCATTAAGATAAAGATGCCGATAATTCATAACGTATACTGAATCTGTGACTACATTCATTTTCTCAGATAGTAAATGGATTGCAAATATTTGCTGGGTTCATGGAAGAACATGTAACCTTTCAAAAAATAATCCTAATCGCTATGAACTGTATATGGTTAGGAGGCAAAGGAGAGTATTCTGAAAACTATTCTCAGCTCATTTGGCACTTCTATTTACTTTACGGAATTACTACCTTCTACAAAGTATTTACTGTCTTTTACACAGAATACTATATTTCTCACCATATTTTTTGAGATGTTTCAATCATATAGAAAATTAATAGACCAATGGGTAAGCCAACTTTCCAGAGTTGTTCAATCTTAATATTTTGCCATATTTACTTTATACCTTCTTTGCAAGTAACATTACTAGTATGCTGAATTTATTCTTTTTCTTTCCTAGACGTGTTGTTATACTTTTGTTACATATGTATGTATCCGTAAACAATATAGAGCATTACTTTACCTGTTTTTAAACTTTGTACAATGATATGATACTGTACCCATATTTGTTCAGAAGTGTTTTTAGTTGCTTAACATTATTTTTAAGAAGTAGCCTTATTGATTGTTCATCTATTTTAATTGCTGTGTAGTATTCCATTGTATGAATATACCAGAATTTTTTTATCCATTTTCCTTTTGACAGACATTTAAGTTGTTTACATTCTTTTGCAATTCTAAACAATGCTGCTATGAACTTTCTTATGCATGTTTCCTTATGTTCCTGTGGGAAAGCTTTTGGATATATACATAGGACTGGACTTCCTGGTGTTGGGTATCTTCAACTTTACTAGAAATTGTTAATATCTGTCCAAAGTGGTTGTAGCGATTTACACTCCCCCTAGCAGTATCCTCCATTAAGTTTTCATCCAAGATATTAGTGTACTCTAGTTTTAAAGAAATGACGGTGCTTGCATCATTAAGGCACAAATTGCTTTGTTCATTTCTTTTATGCTTATATGCTTTTAAGTCCAACATAATTTTAGGGAGAAAGATAAAGGAATAAGGTCTAGATTGAACTAAATACTAATTCTCCCTTCTGCTATTGCTATGTTCCCTCAAGTACAACCTTACTTCTTGTTGTGTTTGTACTTGTGATGGAGACAGACCCTAGTGAAGTAAATTGTTTACTGATTTTTTTTATTGTTTTTGTTTCAATAGATTGTCCGAGGATTAAAAAGTAAGCAGCATTGTTTGTTGGAGAGCCCTACAGAAAGTGGGAAAAGCTTAGTCTTACTTTGTGCTGCTTTAGCGTGGCAACAGTCTCTTCTTCGTGGTAAGTATTTGGTTGATATATTCAGCTTGATTATTGGGACTTGAAAAAAATATAATAAAGTACTTTTTATCCAGAATGATTCATTTAAAGAAATAGCAGTAACTAAGAATATACTTTTGGTCTTTCTTTTAATCCTCCCTGCTTGATATTTTAATGTCTCAATATAAACGAATACTCAAGTGGTTGTGCCTTTATTACATTATTAATCTTTGACTATTAACTATAAAACTCTTGGAAGAAACCGACCCTCCTTTATGTGAACTTGGAGACAGAGGCCAAGGTGAAGCCTTGGTGCCCCTCCACACTAGTGAGCTGCAGAAGGGCTGCAGAGTCCTGTGAATCTTTGGCGCCCCTCCTGGCTCCCTCCGGAGTTGGCATTGCCTGCACAGAGGAGCCCAGCTCCTTACAACGTCATGCTGACGTCACTCATCCAGGCCTGTTTTGAGTGGTGGTCTGTGCTCCTGTCACCCCTTCTTGTTATTCTCCCATCTCTAAGTTTGTGCCTTAGGTTCATGTGACACCAGCCCACAGAGGTAATAGATATTATGTCATATACACTGGGCGACATCTCTAGGAAGTAGATTCTAGCCTGATCCCCATGGTGCAGGTTTAGAGACTGGGGAGGACCTGAGAGGTACAGGGACTTTCTCAGGATGAAGAACTGGTAAGAAAAAGGAGGTCTGCATTCATCTCTGTCTCCTCAAAGCTAGGACCCGACTTAGGGTTCCAGGGAGCTGTGGCTAGGGCTGTGTAGGCTCCTTGTGTACAGCTCAGGAGATGACATGGGGAGGAGGGTTAGCAGCCAGGGCACAGGGGGCAGCTCTGGACAAGTCTGATTGAGGGAAGGGGCCTAGGTAAAGGAGTCTTGAAAAAAGACCTCACTTCCTTGGTCATAGACCTCAAAAGATCTTAGAACTCTGGTAACCAGGCACCCACAGCCCCCCATCCAGCTCACTTGACTGGAGACAGTCAACAGGAAAAAATATTTTGTTGTTGTATCCCAACTTTTGGAGGATCTAGGCACAAAAAAACCCAGAAAGAGAAACTTTTTGGTCATTGCTGACGTTGGCTCAGCCCTCATCCCCGACGCCTCTGGGTGTCTGGCAGGAGGCAGTGAAGGGTAACATGGGGCAGCCCAGGAAAGGCTAGTGCAGGCCAGGTCACAACTGTGATCCCACCTGATCAGCCCCACACCCCTTGTCCCTCATCTTGTGTGTGTGTGTGTCTGTGTGTGTTTGTGTGGAGGGGAGAAGGCAGGGTATGAGGGGCAGGCCATTCCTGGGCAGGAGCTGCTTGTTAGATGTCGGAAGTGTGGTGGGCCTATCATGTTCATAGCCCAGGTCATGACTGGCAGCATGAGAAGGTGAGCTCCTCTACTCTTATGTTACTGAGCCATAGAGGTTTCATCTCTTTTCCTGCCTGACCATAGTTCTTTGCAGGGATGTCCCTCTGTGCCTGAACTGAGGAGCAGACTTTCTCTTGGGGGATGACCCCAGTGGCAGTGTGCAGGCAGCCCCTGATTCCTTCAGGCCCAGCTCCGGAGCAGTCTTTGCAGATCTCCAGTAAGAAGGTCATCGAGGAGCTGCCCAATGGTTTCAATTTCACCAACTCACTAGGCAAGGGGAAGGTGCCTGAGGCCACAAACACCATCCAGTGCTGCTCTGAGATGAGAACAGGAACAGAGGGTCTCCACACTCAGGACCTTGAGATGACCAGGTTGGACCAGAACTAGGGAGTGACCAGACTGGGGCTGTCCCTTTTTCAAGCTAAAGGGGATGTACATGCAGGTAACCTTGCCTGTTTCGGAGCTGAGCTGCCATGACCCTCTTACCCTTGCCCGGTGTGAGCTTCTGGAGGCCACTGAGGCAGAGGCAGAGGGTAAGGGGGACTGCAGGCTGGATATTCCTGGAAGGGAAGTGGGATTTTTCCTTTGTTCAGAAGGACACATGGAAAGTCAGCTATGTGGGTGAATCTTTCTCTTTATCCCACTGTAGCGCCAGCTGCAGAGCTCCAGTCAGTGGCAGAAGCAGAGCAGTGGGCAGTGGTGGAGGTAGAGCTGGCTCCAGCTCTGTTGACAACACCCCTTCTAGCGTTGGAGCCAGAGTCACCTCCATCAGCAGCGTTGGAGCTAAAGCAAGGGCCAACATTGGCTCCAGCAGGAGTGGGAGCTGCTGAGCTGGAGTCATCTGGATCATCATTTCTAGTGGGAAGTCCGTCTCCACCTGTGGCTGTTAAGGAGCATGAGAAGAAGCCCAACCTCACGGCCTTCTCTCCTAAGCAGGTGGTAGAGCAGTTGACCGTGATGGATGCAGTGAGCAGCTGGGCTCTCAGGGCGGGGTGGAACAGGCCTTCCCTCTGCCATCGTTGCCCCAGTTCTGATCCAGACTCCCATGATCTGGGCCCAAATCCCAGCTCCACCCCTTAGCAACCATATGACCTGGGCAACTCCCGGAACCCTCAAGCCTTTGCTGTCCACATGCAGACCGTAGAGGTGGACACTAACAGGACCTGCTCCACAGAGTGCCTGTGCTGGCTCCATGAGGTAGAAGAGATGGAAAGCTGGGCAGGGCCTGGCCCATCAGTGGTGGAGGGGAGCTCAGTGTGTGCAGCCAGGTCTACGGTGGCCCAGCCGTCTCCTCAGGAGGCTCAACAGCCTCAGGACTTGACACCTGATGTGTGCTTCACTACAAGGGAGACAGACAAGGCCAGTGGTTGTAGCTGCCACGGGGGAATGTGCATCAGAATGGAGAGTGGGACCAGAGTGGAGATCAGGGTGGTGGCAGATGCCCCCTTGGGATGAGCAGAGTTGAGCCATCATCTGGAGCTTGGAGTTAGCCAGGACGGGCTGGGTGCAAATACCCCTCTCCCTTCCCTACCGTGATTGGGCCCTGGGTCATCCTGTGTTGGGTACCCTCGGTGGACAGAGAAGAAAACCCAGGGACTCTCACAAGGCTCAGGCCACATCCTGAGCTTCCTGAGCTCTAGCTGTAAACTGTGAAAACTGTGTGGGACTTTAGTGGCTGTGGACACAGAGGTGGCCTGTGGCAGGGCTGGATGACACTTCCCCTGTCCCCCAGGAGCTCTTCTGGAAGGTGGTGCCCTCTCAGTGCCTGGGATCCACCTGGCACAAGAAGAATAAGCCTGGCAGTGAGCACTAGACACCCACCATCCAGGCCACCATCGACCAGTTCAGAAGGGTGGCCAGCCTCGTCATCACCACCTGCCTCGGTGACGTGAGCATGACAGCCCAGTACAGGGCGAGGGTGGTAGAGCACTGGGTCCAGGTGGCCCAGGTGTACCGTGGGAGGCCCAGTGGAGCCCCTCTCTGGAGACTTGGGAACTGCCTCTCCACCTTTATCAGCTCCCAGGATTGAAGTGTGTGGTCTAAGCTCCTGCAAGTCCCTAGGCCCTTCCTGCCAGAGGCCCCGCTGACCTTGACTCCAGGTCCCAGTGGGAGGATGCTCACTTCCTACCTGGCTCCTTCCCTGGGTTGAGCTAAACTCCTCCTCCTTGTGAGTGTTACTTTCTGAATCCTAAATGTCCTTCTGGGGCTCCCTGAGAATCTGTCTCATCCAGGAGGGGAGATGTAAATAGAAGGGGACTGAAGCTAGAGCAAGCGGGGCTCCAGTGCCCAACCTCACACCTCATTCTCTTCCCTTCCCCAGGAGTGTGAGATCTGGAAGAACTTCTCCTCGTCCCGCACTTTCATCTCTGCTCTGCAGAAAACCTCCACAAGCCACCTGAAGAACACATGGGGGTAAGTTTCCCTGTGGGTAGGCCTCTCTGCATAGGAGGACCAGGATGGATGGGGGATCTCCTGTATGTCTGCCATTGGTGCCTCAGTCAGCCGGGAACTCCTGGGAGGCAGCAAATGATGGGGACAGGGCCTGGGAGTGGGTAGTTGGTCTCTAAGTCTCCTGGTGTCCTTAGTGAACCAGTTCTGCTTCAGGACTCGGTTTCCCTAAATGTCAGCTATTGGGTTGAGCCACATTGGAGATTTCCAAGTGTTTATAGCAACAGAACTCTATGGTCAGTTGAAATTCATAGTGTTCAAAACAGAGCTGCTCTGTAGAGCTGGAGAGTGGAGACCCCAGTGACTAACAGGAGAGCCCCCTCCCAGTCCCATGAGACCTTAGTGCTCAGAGGAGCCCAGTGAGAACACTCCTCCAGGCAGGTTGAATCTCTTGGGTTGTCAAAGAAAAGGGATTTGCACTCAGACCCCTCACATTATCCCTAAATTTATCCTTCCCTCTTTCCCCTCCCTTAAGGTAAAGCTCTGAAAAACTTAAGGAGCTCTATAGCCAAGATGAGTCCTTGAGCAGAGAACTGATGACCAAGATAGAGTGGAGGCTGCGGGTCTGGAAAAAGAGGAAGGGGGAGAGGGGCAGGGTTACTGGGCAGGCTGTGGTTTTGATAGTTTCTCACTTGAACTTTCTCTGAAACATTCCAGTCTATCTTGTCCAGGTTAACAAGCAGAGGGATCTGTTCAGCTCATGGGCAGCAGGGTGCCATTTTTGGGCAGGAGGCCCTGGTCATGGGACACAGTGGTGTTGGTTGGGCTGTTCCAGGAGGAGTTGCTGAGCTGGTGCCATCAGCAGGTCTCTGGCTTCCATGCACGTCCATCCTGCTGGATGTAGCTTCTTCCAAGCTGTTGCGGTGGGTTTAGCCCTCAGCCTTAACCTGTCCTCAGGAAGCCAGGCCCCTGCTGCTCCTTCTGTCTTCACCACGTCTCCAAGGGGAGGACACCCTGCCTGTCCCAGGGACATGCATGGCAGAGGATTCCCATGGTCCAGGTGGACAAACAGGCTGCTCATCCTTGGGCCTGAACGGCTGGACCAGAGACAGATGTGTGTGCTTTCGGGGACCACCCCCGGACCCTTAGAGCAGTCACTCGAGTCAACCACAAGAGTCTCATCTGAGTGCCTGGTTGGCAATGACATATGCCCCCAGGGGCTTATGAGAAGCATCTAGGTAACTCATGGATTCTTAGTGGATCCTGCTGAAAGGACGTTAGGAGCTTCACGTAAATGAGGAAGCAAAGCGTCCTGTCACCACCTTCCCTGTGGATCAGAGGTGGCACATTGGGGGTTCAGTTCCTGAGTGGATAAAGAAAGAGTTCAGGGCAGGGGAATGTCCTGAGGGGTTCCTTGGTGAGGAGAAGGCTTTGGCATGGCCTCTGGCCAAGCCTGGGGGCCAGACACTCCACGAGACTGGGGCAGGCAGGAGCCATGCAACCAGACGCCCAAGACACCCCGTCCTCTCCACTGCTCGGCCCAGGACCAAGCTGTGAGAGCTCAGAGGACAGGACTGTTGTCAGTGGTGGGGCTGCGGGTTAGGTGAGGATGTGGGAACAGGGCATCTGGCTGGGAGGGGCAAGCGGCCTCTCCTCTTTGGGCCCCTGAGCAACTCACTGCCCCTGTTTGGGTCTCTGTCTCCTCATCAGGGAAGGGAGGGATGGTGATTGTGTGGTGCAGGCCTCACAGGGTGGTGATGAGTTAAGAGGGTGGACAGGACTGTGGGAGCTTTCTGCCTGCTCCACCTGGAGGGGTGAGGGCGAGCACAATGATGACAGTCATGTGACACTGAGTCATCAGGAGTACTTGTGAGGTAGCTGGAGTTCTCACACCTTCCATATGAGAAAACAGGCTCAGGGAGGCCAGACAGAAAGCCCAAGCTCACACCCAGAGTGAAAGTTGGAGCTGGGCTTGTTCTAGAATCACAACATCTTGGAGGATGTATTGGCATTGGTACCAGTTGACTCGAGTCAGATGTCCAGGTTCGGAGGCCAGTGGTGCTGGAGAGAAATGGGGTGAGGGGAGTATGGCCCGTTGACACTCTCCTCGACCCTGGCAGGAGGGGCCCTCCACGTTTACCCCCCCGCAGATCAGCCCCAATAGAGTGCAGGAGAAGCAGCAGCAGCAGCAGGTGAGTGTGCCTGTGGGGGAGGGGCTCTGCCCTCCCAGCTGGAGGCCTCAAATCAAGAGAGGACGGTCCTTCCTCTTGCTGCCACAGTGCCTGAATCCCCCAGTAGAAGTGACCAGGAGGAGGGCCTGGGAGATCTGGTGCAGGATGGTTGTTGTGGGGAGGACCAGGGACCGCATACCCTGTGATTTGCCAGAAGCCTCCCCTGGGAGGTGAGGAGGAGGAGTGTGATGTTCTTGGGGTGTGAAGGGAGGAGGAATTGAGGGGAGGCTGCTAAGGGTCCTAGGCTGCTCCCCGTGGGAACCCTGGGGTGGGCCAGGAGGCTGAGGGTGAGGACTTATCAGGGGAGGGTCTGCAGGGGGCCGACTTGAGAGCAAGGACTCATCCCACCCACACTCTGATGTCACAGAGTGTCATCCCCTATATTGGCACTGTCCTTGGTCACCTGCTGATGCTGCACATGCTGATGGGTGATAATCTCGAGGTGGGTGCACCTGAGGACCAAGCATTGAGGCCCAGGATCCTGAGCATTGGGATGTGGGAGCCCCTGAACTGAGCTCTGAGCTCTCAGCACTTGGTACATCTCTCCTGAGAGCCTCACAGCTGCCTCTGGGAGCTGGGGCATCAGGCACATCTTAGGGATGAGTGAACAGAGGTTCCACCTGAGACACCCATTCCGGTTCCCCAGGCTGGGGAAGCTCAGAGCTGCCTGATGGCACAGCTGCGTGAGGTTTTATCTGAGCTGGACTCAGCCTCTCCCTCCCATGCTGCCCGTGGAGGGAGAGAGGATTCGGGCCCCTCCAAGTCAGGCAGCACATAAGTGGCTGAGCAGTCCCCTCTGCCTGAGGCCTCAGACTCCAAGTCTGTCATCAGAGAGGGTTGTGCTGCCACGTCCCTTAGCCTCTCCCCCATGTCCCCCTTCTCTGGATCCCAGAGCCAGGCCTAGGTCCAAGTCCTGTTTTCTCTGCATGCCCGGCCCCCTCTGGGGACCTGGCAGTAGTGCAACATGAGAAGGGGTGGGCATAGGGGGCTAGTCAGGCTAGGGGGCTCTGTCTGATGGACTCTGGCTGTCTGCCTTCCAGGAGAATGAGATCAACCTGACAAGAGGACTGAAGTGAACAGCTGCCGCACCCCCTTCAGGGGAGGGGAAGGAGGAGGAATTCAGAGACCCTCTGGACAGAACAGTCCCTGGCTCCACCCCCTGTATCTTACATTGAGTGGACGAGTTTGATAACAGAGAAGTGGGAGACCCATCCAGTTGGCAGGTGGGTTGAGGGGAGGATGGCATCAAGGAGAAAATCCTGGAGGAGGCGCTGCTTATTCCCATTCTGAGAACAGGTAAAACCTGGTAGGAACTGGAGGGAAGGACAGTTCCCAGGACTGGTCCCTGCCCCACCCCTGACACCCGACAAGGCCCATGCAGCATCCCTCACCCAGGCCCTAACTTCAGCCTCTCATTCCCTCTGGTCCCAGGAATACCCAGTCATGAGGGAGATCCTGCTGCTCCAGGTGGCCACAAAGAATTACAACCTAGAGCCCGAGGAGTGATTTGGGGCCTGGTTCCAGGACATGGAGCTGCTCAACGAGAGTGATAGGTGAGGCCGGGCAGGAGTTGGGTGAGGGCAGGGGTGGACTCTCCCTGTTGGCCAGTCCAGAGATCCTGTCACACATTGTGGAGGGGCAGTAGTTATTTGTTGTAAACAATAAATGCCATATTTGAATATTATATTAAAGTCCTGTTCCCTTTACAGTCTGGGAGTTGTGGTGTGGTTCTCTCGCTTTCTGTAGGCATGTAAGTGAGACACTGAATCTCACATTTCTCCTTGAATCACGAACTCTTCCGGGTCATCAGCTTATTGTATGTGGGAGAAGGGAGAAGGGCCAGCCCCTTCCCTGGCTAGTGGGGACACCCCCAAATCCCCCTAATTCCGAAGACCAGTTCATTTCAGTATCATTCAACTCCTCCGGGAGCAGACATGGCCCCCCGCCCGTTCTCTTGGGATTTAAATGTTGAAGGTACTTTCACAGGCAGAGCAACAACCACTGAAATGTGGGTGTCTTTAAAACAGCACTACCCAGGACCATGTCGTGCCACAGGCAGGGGCTGCCTTTCTACATTCTTGAGGAACAGGGAACATTTTCTGCTTCTCTTGTTGAGATTTCTTTTGACTAAATTTTAGGAACTTGTAGTTTTCTAGTTCAATCTCTGGAATTGCATCAGCTCTAAGTGGGGAAAACAATGTAAAAAGATCAAAACGTGCACTTGGAGAGGACAAGGCCCAAGGAAGCTCATTTGCAAATGGACTAAAGACAGGAAGGATCTAGCTCCTGAGGCCCCTCTAGGGGCTCCCTGTTCACCCCTGACCTGGATTTGAATCCTGCTGTGATCCTTGTCCAAGACTCTGAATTCCTTTTCCTGCTTGTTTTGTATCCAGGCGGAAAGATTTGTGATGCAGCTTTTAAGGCTACTGCTGGGCCTCGTTCCATAAACATGACTGCTCCCTGTGAACTAGGATTTTCAGCACCCCTGCCTTCCTTAAGCAATTCCCTTTAGGGCAGAAATTCCCTAGAAGGTCCCAAGCCTCCTCTCTGGCTTGGCCAGAGGATCCCCGGTGAGCTCTACTTTGACAGTATAAGGGACCATAATCCTGGCCAGTGAGTGACTCTACACTGGCCCTTGCTGTCCAAGGTGACATCTGAGCCCGTGTCGTTCTTAGGTCCGTGATCTTGGACAATCCTCCAGTTTACATAGTAAGTGTTGGTGTTACCAACTCGTCCAAATGGGGCAATTGGGCCCAAGCCCTTAAAATGTGTCACCCCTGGGTGGTTGTGTTTTTTTCCCCAATCCTGTGCTGTGGTTACATTACCACAACCTCCTGGGTGTGAAGACTGTTTGGAGCTTTGAAAGATGAGGTATGACAGGGGTGTGGGGGGCTCCAGCAGGGAATGCCACTGAACTGATGGTCCATGGACGTGCATGAACACAGCCTTATCAATTAAAATACTGAAATGCTTCCCATCTGGTGCTGAACAGACACTGCTCTGAGCTCACACAGAGAACCCACCCCATGACTAGGAGATTTCAAATGGTTACCAAGTGGCATTTTGAACCTCATCACTTGGGAACACCCTGTAAGACAAGGGACAGATGAATCGCTTGGCACTTGTGAGGTATCCCCTCCTTTCTGATGGCTGCAAGTGTCACCCAGACACACAGGCTGCACTCTGCCAGGGAAGCCTTGTCAGAACAGCCAGAAGTTGAGGATGAACCCTGGTTCCCGTCATCTCAAGACCTTCCTGACATGGCACAGCCACCCAGGAAAGTGATTTGGTAATGGAAATACTGGGAAGGCCGTACTTTCCCTCCAAAGAGAAAGAGAAGTGCCAACAGTGAAAGCTTGATCCCTCAAATAGACAACTAAATCCCAACAAGCAGTGGTTTCTTTCAGCATTACTGATGCTGAAAAGTTCTCTTTCGGTAATAGCACGATCCCCCAACTGCCATGTCCATTTCCATGAATCACATTTCCAACACATATGGATCTAAAAAACTGTGGGAAATCTGGTATTTCCTTAGATGCAACTCTGAATTGGCATGCAACAGAGAACAGAAAAATGGAGACCTAGAAGTAAATATCTAATTTGAGAACATAGACACAAAAGTGATTTGAAATAATATTTTGGAGTCTATTGGAATATTACACAAAAAGAATAATCCACTTTATGTAGGTTTTACTGTGACTGTGATGGGAAAAGCTGAATCATCCCGTGACGTTGATAACTGGCTGCTGACTTTAAAATACAAATAAATATTGTACATAGTAAAGGAAAATGAGAAAACAGCATGAAAAAGGAAGATCTTTCTCTCCTCACCTGCAACTCAACCTCTCACCTCAGAAAGAAACCTCTATCTATATTTTCTATGTCACGCAGCAGAGTTTAATACAAGAAAAGTATTGGTATATTTTAAAAGTTCAAGAGCTCAAAGCAAGGAAACATTAGGGACGCAGCCATGAGACCTCACTGAGGTACCTGCTCCATTTCATCTGCTGTCAGGATGGCCTTCTTGGCCCCTCACTTTCTCTGCCTCACTAGCAAGTCTGTCTGCCATCAGTGCTATCACCAGTATCGCTCCTGTGCTCTTCACTGCCCTTTCCTCCTTCCTGATACCTTCTTCAGTCGTCAGAAATTGTTGGCAGTCGAGCTGTGGAATGCCCATAGCAGCTCCTGGAATCATCTCTGCCAAATCTGAAGGCCAGCAGGAGTGCTCAAGGGACCTGGAATGCAGACCACCTGCGAGCACACCTGGCAGGGATTCACCTGTGTGACTAGGTGCAAGTTTTTGCAATGCTTTGGCCAGATTGAAAGGACTTACGAGTTGTCCTGCACTACTGCAGGCCTGGAGTCCTTGCGGTCTCTCGGCCCAGCAGACTTGGTGGGGCTGGTCCAAGGAATCCTCCCAGAGACCCATCATTGCCAGCATGTGATGGCATTCTAGTCATCGTCCTCTTGAATATGTCACTGGACATCCTCAAAGGCATGGAGATGCTTAAACCAGGCTATGGTTTGGACTGGTTTTCACAGTTATGCTGCTTCCTCTGCGAAGACGTGACTGTCATCCTTCTTATCATCCTTCTTTTCCTCTTATCCTACAAAAACCAATCATGAAAGTGGGTCAAATGATAAAAGAAGCCTGCCTTTTTAGGACAATTATCCTGGCTGTTTTTACTTCCACCCCCTCTCTATCCTCTGGGGATAGATCTGACCTGTGTCCTGGGATGTCATCAGGCAGATTTGCATCAAGAACAGAAAGCTCAAGGTCAAAATTCAAGGCTACTCCAGATCATTTCTCCTCCTCCATCCTGTTAACACCCCCTCCTTGTTTGAGTGTGATTCTATTCTCTTCTTGTCCTTGTCACTCTCAACCGCACAAGTCCTGGCACTCCCACTCAGGACAGTCAGTCTCCAGTCCTTACTAAAACCCAAATCTTACCATTTCTGTGTTTTCTGTCTACTCATTTGCTTAATCCATTGACCACTTGTTGTTCATAGAGGTTAAATCAATAGTGATATTATCAACCACCTCCTGTTAACGACTTCCTCCAATCTCCCAGATGTTCACATAATCCTAGTGGTTATGTTCAAAAGTAAATAATTCAGAAAACATATTCACCCACCACAAATTCCTGTTCCCTAATATTTTTATTCAAACACTCATACAGTAGATACCTGTCCCTCAAGATCAGAAGTAATGCCAGATCACCAATCCTCACCTTAATTTCCTCCTACACCTATCTAATCCTGGATTCCGTGGACTACGATCACAATAATTTCCTTGGAAATATAAAAAATTCCTTACCACTCATTTATTTTGTAAACCTCCAAACCCAGAAGATCCCGATTATCTGCCATGCCGCAGCTACTGCTGGTCTTATAACAAGCTGAAGAAAAAGCACGAAACATGACCTTTTGGTACCACTGTAAACACAAAACCGTCTGCATCAACTGGGAAGCACCCATAACGCCTGGAAATTTTGTTCTCCTTTTTTTCTGTTGGCTCAATAACAAAAAGACAAGTCAATTTAAAATGTGGGCAAGAGATCATAATAGAGTTTTTCCAATGAAGATATACAAGTGGCCAACAGGTGTATGAAAAGGTGTTTGGCATCGTTAATCATCAGGGAATGCAAATCAAAACCACAATGAGGTATCACTTCACACTTGTTAAGATGGCGATAATCAAAAAAACTAAAGATGACAAATATTGGTGAAGATGTGGAGAAAAGGAAACCTTGTGGGAATATAAACTAGTACAGCCATTATGGAAAACAGTATGGAGGTTCCTGCAAAAAAGAAAACTAGCATATGATCCAGCAATCCCACTTCTGGTGTATACCCACAGGAATTGAAATCAGGGTCTCAAAGAGATATCTGTACTCTAATGTTCATTGCAGCTAATTCACAATAGTGAAGATATGGAAGTAACCTAAACGTCATTGATGGATGAATGGATAAAGAAATGGAATATTCGTCAACCTTGAAAAAAGAAGGAATTCCTGCCATTTTTGACAACATGAGGGACCTAGAAGATATTATGCTAAGTGAAATAAGACAGACAGAGAAAGGCAAATACTTATATGTGGAATGTAAAATTGTCAAACTCATACAAGCAGAGGCTAGAATGGTGGTTGCCAGGGGCTGGAGGGATGGGGAAATGGGGAGCTGATTATCAAAGGATACAAAGTTTCAGTTATCAAGATAAATAAGTTCTGGAGATGTAGGATATTGCGTAGTGCCTTCAGCTAACAAAACTCTATTGCATACATCACATTTACTACTTGAGTAGACACTAAGAGTTCTTACCACAGAATGATAGTAATAAAGGAGGTGAGAGAAAACTTTGGAAGGTGATGAATTTGTTTGTGGTCTTGATGGTGATGACAGTCTCAAGGGTGTATACTTATGTCCAAATTCATCAAGCTGTATATAGAAAAATATGACACCATCGTTGATTCTTCTGCACCTTGAAATATGCCATGTCCTCATAACAAGAGAAAAATATTTGTAACTATG
Source organism: Diceros bicornis minor (assembly GCF_020826845.1). NCBI lineage: Eukaryota > Metazoa > Chordata > Mammalia > Perissodactyla > Rhinocerotidae > Diceros > Diceros bicornis. The sequence continues at coordinate 801,027 of NW_026691046.1, forward strand.
TATAGACGAATGTTAACTGGACTTATTGTGGTGATCATTTCAATATATACTCAAACATTGAATCATTACGTTGTACTCATGAAACTGAGATAATGTTGTATGTCAACTTTACCTCAATAAAAAAAACCACAACAGACAAAACCATTTGAATATTGTAAATGAGTTCAGTGAATCCCTGAAAGTGCCCCATTCCCATATGAGAGTTAAAGGAAGCAGAGAGGATGAAGTAAATGGAAGAAAGTTGTATAAAACAGTATTCAAATTAAAATCATTTAAGTTGCTATCAGCTCTTTGTGGCAAAGTTCTGTGCGCACTAATCTTCTTTCACATTTTTCCTGGAAATCATACTTTCAGATCCAACCCATAACAGTTTCATCATTTGCTCTAATAAGACAATTTCAACTTAATAAATAAAACCAACAGCATCCCTTATGTATGAATAAAGTTAGTGAACTTTACAGAGAAAAGAGCATGTTTGCACAATCTCAATAAAGGAAACAGAAGAACTGAATGATGATCAAGTCTCATTCAAGCTTATCTTTGAAAATCAGTAAGACCAGGTTATCTTTTCAAGGATGTGTGTAGAGCTGTCAGCCTTGGGAGATAGAAATAGTGGCCTACTCTAGAACAAAGGGCAGGCTTGCTTACTGCCCAGTATAATAAAAATAACACCCTCCAGGACAAAGGTTAGCAGACATCCTGCCCCTTATCAAAGATTTGAGTTCCTTAGGCTCTGAGATCTTGCAACCCTCTGCATGTCACCTGGCCCACTGTGTATCACCCTGTAGGAAGTGAGATTTAGTGAGCCGGTGCAGATGATGATACTCTGGCCACTGCTATTGCTGTGTCATTGAGTCCTTTGTCTCTGACCCATGGGTCTTGTGTCTTTTGTCAGCATCTGCTAAACCATTGTAGGCTAACTTATTAGCTTGCAGGTAAGGTAAAATATCAGACCTTTCACAGTTCCCGACAAGCCCTTAAAATAACTAGTAGTCTTAGGAACAGAGAGCTATCCAGAACAATATGCATGGATGGTCTTCATAGAAGACTTCATGCAACCAAAACTTTAATAAGTCTCTCTAATCTCCTTTATTTCTACCCCAATTAGAAGGAGAGGCACCAAGCTATTACAGACCTAGGGCTTGTGCAAGCCACCTGGAGACCTAGTGACCAGAAACTTCCCATGGGGAGCAAAGACAGATGGGCATATTTCCAAAATGGACCCATATGCCTCCCTATCATCCAAAAGACAGTACATTATCTTAATTTATGATGATTTGAGCCATTAAAATCTTGTGATGGGCCAAAGATACACTTCTAAGAGGAATGAGGCACATAGCAGTTGTAAGCAGATTAACACGCTTGGTGAATATCAAACGCCGAACTAAACGCAGTGTTCTAATCAATTATAAGGTAAAACAAATTTAATAAGGTCAATTAAATGATATTTAACGGTATCCTTGATTATTACTCTGCAATAATGAACAAGAAACTCATGTAGATAACTACAATTGGTCTTACTTTAAAATATGGTAGTCAGGACTGTTTGAGATAAACTGGAGATAAGGAAAGGGAGAAATAGATAAAAGTTAGCTGCTCTGAAGCCACTGTCAAGACCCCTGGATATACATGTAACCCAGGAGATCGAGGCAGACGGCTGTGTACCTAGATCCTCCTGCACTGTGGTTCTTAGGGATGTCACGGAGCTGAAGCAGCTTCCTGAATCGTGTTTACACGTCCATGTGTACAATACCCCTGACCATAGGGATGAACCACCATTCAATCATCTCTTACACCCCCCTAATTAACAATTAGGTTTCAAAATCATTGTATCATTACATGATCATTTATTCCTCAAACCTGTGGGATGCCGAGCTGAAAGAAAATTATATTTCAATGGTTTCTTTTCTTTGAAGGACCAAGATGTTCTTTCACATTTGGAATCCGGGTTAGAAGATAAATCCATCAAATCAATGGAAACAACTGAAGAAATGGACAGAGGGATACTTCATTCATATATACACAGTTTGCAGTGTGGCAAAACTAGAGTTATATTTTTAAAAATTAGAATTTTTTGAAATTTTATAGATATTAAATACTTTGTTCTGCTTATACTCCCTTTGGTTTACCAAACCAAACACACTCTTTAATGGGCGTTTCTAGTATTGAGTGCTAATAACTGCAACTTTTTTAAATTCTTATTTTTCCCAGCTCAAAGACCAAGGGCAGAGGTCATCAAGAGGTCAAGTCTAATCTACCTACAGATGTGGCAGGATCAACTATGGATGTTCAAGCCAGACATTGCCAGCAGAACCACATCTCTTCACCCATAGGTGAGGTTTTACAAGTAATGACAGGGACTTAAGGATATCAAAGGAAATTCTTTATTAAGAACCAAAGTTATAGATTCCTATCTTGGGTTCATTACTTTGAATTTTTGAACCAAATCATATATATCGATTGGACCATGTTCAATTCTATGATCTTTAGAAGATGCAGCCTATAGGTGAAGAGAAATAAATACAACACCAATATCTTACACTCTCTGAAGCACAACTGAGAGCCCCTGGAGTCAGAAGTTTTCAAGACAAGAAAACGTCATCCTTCATTTGAACAGAAAGAGTAGAGGCTATTCAAAGATTCAACTTTAAATTGTTAACATGACTTGTTAGAATGTGATGGAGCAACCATAATACCTTCTAAGTTTCATGATTTTTCTCCAGAATACTGAGATGGATGACCTTGAAGTGCAGCTTCCCCATACATGTCGTTATTCAGTGATAAAATTAATTTCCCTATAAAATAATTACCACAAAATTGTTACAAATATATCATAGTCTCTGACTAAAAGGAAACAAAGCAAATCGAGGAGTTGAAAGCAGTGTAATAAATTCCACACAAGGATCTTATAGCAGCATTATGTATAATAGTGAAACTGGATGTAATCCCTTTGCTATCAAAGAAGATATAAACAGATCATGGTATGCCTATTCTTTGGAATACCTCTAAAACTTCTAAAAAGGTAAGTTAAAATGATGTGCACTGATAAGGAGAGAGGTCTATGATATATGGCTTGGGAAACAACAAATTGAAAAACGATGTAGTTATGTAATTTATGTTTAAAAAAAAACTTTGTGTATTTACAAATTCATAGGAAATTTCCAGAAGAATAAGTCACAACCTCTTAACAATAGTTTCTTCTGAGTAGGAGAGTGAGTTTTCAGGGAAGGGGATGAAAGGGGAATGTTTCACTTTACTCTACATAGATCAGTGCAATTTGACTTTTTTTACAGTGTGTACTTGTTTCATAGTTAGAAAAATGAGTGATGTGACCCTTTGGTGCAGGGCAACAGTATGATGTTCACCAGTCTCTGTTCTCTATGTTACTGCACAGCATGGACTGTAGGAGAAAGCCCAGAGGAGCAATGAAGACAAAGAAGACATGACACCTGCAAAAAGTCAGTGGAGTATTTCTCCATAAGATACCTTCCAGGTGAGTGACGGTCAGTATCTTCCACTGCTTCAGCTCTCGCCATGAACCTAGAACCTGCCCAGGGTAAGCCGGAGGACCATGCCCGCTAGTCCACTCCCTGCACGGAGCCTGTTTGTGCAGGGTGACTGCCATCAAGCAGACAATGGACTCAGGATGGAGTGTGTGCCTTTGGGGAGGCTGGCAGAGAGGCATAAAGTGGAACACCAGCTAAGTGCACACACCTGAGAGGCGGAGCTCCAGGTGGAGACACAAAATGTACCAAGAAACTGTGAAGTGAAGGAAGCTACTCCATCTCTCTGAGCTTCAGTGTCCCCCCTGTAATGTGTGGATCACAGGTCTACTTCACAGAGCTGTTGGGGAAGATACATAAAAGTTCCTGTGACAGCCAGTGTCACATTATTAACAAAGTCATATCCGACTTCAAAATAATCGATGAAAAGAATAATGTTAATGAGACCAAAGACGGGATGCTCAACTTCGTAAGCAGCCCCAGCAGCATGAGAATGAGAGGAGCTCCGAGAAAGCAGGGTTCTTCACAGCTCCACTGGAGACGATGAACACGGGCTACACCAGGATAAGTCGCTGTTGTACAGTGACTCGTGTAGTGAGGGTGGGTCCCTAAAGACACTGTGAAATCCAGTTACACACAGTGGCTCCTAGGAAACAACTACAAAGCAATCAACTCAGCAGATAGGAATGGGAAGGGGGCGAGCATAGGAGGGTCAGAGCCACAAAATCTGACGGAAGACACTGAACCACGAGCGCTCAGCTCTGTCAACAGCTTCTGTGGTTGCACCAGGAGATCAAACGTCTGAGAGAGCCATTGTGGGGACTGCTGGGAGCACAGTGGTCACTGCAGCCACAACCCAACAGCAGTTGCATCGGGGCACACAGACCCCGAGACATTCCTCTCCATTAATCCTTGTTTCAAGATGATGAATATCCTCATGTTACAATGTCTCCTTCCAACCCTTGTGGAGGAGTGTCATCAGAACCCCCTGAAGAGGTCACAGGCCAGAGTAGGATGGAACACTGGGGGCTGGGGGAGCGGCGTTGCACCTGACAACACGGACTATCACCCGGGTCTATTGAACACGAGAGAAGGACCCGAGGATGTGGTCCAACGAGAATTCCCTGTCTTGCCACATTCAGAGATACTGCAGAGTTTCTCGTCCGTTCTTTAAAAAAATGTTAAAGAATTCATGTCATTAATTCATAGCGAGGCAAATTCTTCACATAGTGACAGGGTCCAGTTTCCATGACCAGCTTATTCAGTTGTTTTGATAATACCCCACATTCAGGAATTGGAAATGTAACCTATTCGGATGTGTAATATAAACAAGGACTTTTTTTCATGGAGATCAACACCCAAAGTTTTAGGGAGGACATAAATCGTGAAAGCTGCTAACCATTCCTCCACAGGTTTCAATAAGACTTTTAAGTTAATTTACCAATCTCAGGAAAAGATAACTTTTCAATTCAAATTTTTTTTTATGCATTCAAGCGTACAATACAGCCAAGAGAATGAGCATTAAAAAATTAACAAGAAGGTCTTGCTTGCATTTCATCTTTTGCAAATAATCAGGATATTTTATGCTCTGTTCCTTTCACTGCTGTAATCAATTTTTAAAGAATACGTTACATCTGACTATCCCTGGGCATGTTTATCCTGGAACCTTGCCGGAATCCAAAGCAGAGATGTTAAAGCTGACGGGTTTCAAATGCTGCCCAGGTGTTGTCTACCATGAACATGCCTCTCCCAAAGCCGGACCACCGGTCTCTTCCTGAGGGATCAGAGTCATCACTTATGTCCCTGAGAGACTGGCCACTCAGGCCTGAGCTGAGATTAGGTGATCAATCTGAAGGGCAAAATGCTTAAGCTATTCTCATCCTAACGATGCTGTTTTGGAGGCCTCTGCACTGGAATAGGTTAGTGAAAACGGCCTACTAGATACTTGCCTGGGAATTGTGTTGTTCTCCTCTGCCCTTAGCAGATCCTGGGGAAACCAATGATTAACCTCACGGATGCTTTAACTTCCACATCTGTGAAAAAGGCAAGCAACAGCCAATGTTACCACTTTGCAAAACTCCAAAGTTGTGCATCCAAGAGGGACCACAAGGGTGAATTTCTCCCAAAAGCTGATGAAATGATGGCACTTTGGCTGGAGAAGGCAGAGGGCAGCAGGCAAAGTGGAAAGTTTCTGGAATGTCTAACCAGTTCCCATAAGCAGTTTAGAGAAACACCTGGCCCTGGATTAGGTAGGAGGCTGTGGAAGGACCCACAGGTACACAGGGGGGAGGAGGAATCAAGCAAAGGAGGGAGGCGGTGGGGAAGAGGCGCCAGTCTGGGCTTCAATTTTGGACAAAAGCAGTTGCACGCTGCAGGCCCGCGGCTTCCCATGCAGCCGCCACACCCTCCTAACTCCCTGGTAATTTTCGTCTCGTCTCATCCCTCTGGGAATCAGTCCACATGGAGCGGGTGCAGGACCTGAGTCCTGAGTCAATGGTTTGGCCCTCGGCCAAGCTCACACCACCCTGCTCCTCCTCCCAGGGCCAGGCACCGCCCTGTGCCCAGAGCATCCTGGGCGTTCTAGTCCTGCAGCCCTACAGGTTGCCAGCTGGGAGCGGTTAAGAGAGAAAAGCTCCCAGCATGCACAGCTCGTGGCCCCAACTCTTGCCTTGTCCTTCGGCCCCTGGGCCCCACCCCTCTGCTTCTCCATCCCACCCTCTTCCCCACCTGTTCTGTATACCACGCCCAATCTCCATGACCTGCCCACCCCCCCAGAGTATGCGCAGTGTGGTTGGGCTGCATCCCTTGAGGCCGGGACTCAGGTAGGGGTGGGGCTCACCAACCTGGCTATTGCTGAGGTTGCCTGCAGCCCTGGTGGAAGCCCCCTGGCCAGTATTTGAAATGTAAATTCAATATCTAAAATGGAAATATCGGGTGCCTGGGATCCTGGAATTTGCCTTTTCAATGCCACCTGTCCTACCATCCCCCCTATCTCTCCAAGCTGCCATGATCCTCCCTCTGGAACCCGTGGTCAGGGTCGCTGCAGAGATCCTCCCTTTGGACCCAATCTGCCTGAAGGGCCCATACCTTGGTCAGGAGTCTTAGAAGGACTGCCCTGAGCCATGTCATAAAAAGGAGAAAACATCACATTGGACAGCCCCAATACCTGCATTATACAGACAGGAAACTCAGGTGCACTGGTAAGTGACCCCTAAGCCACTTCAGGGGAACACATGCATGCCCCTATTTCCACGCTGCACACAGGCTGGTTCACTGGACTTTCTTATCCGAGTGTGGACCTCTTGGCCTCGTTAACATAGGCAACAACACCGAAACTTCCCATTGGTCCTTCCCACAGTGTTAGGCAAGTTTGTGCAGGAAGGTAATATGCAATTTCTGCTCTAGTATAGGGCTGGCTCCTTGGGAACTAGTTTTAATATTCCTGTTTAAATATACCCGCAGAATCACAAAATAATTAAGCAAAATAATTTGTTGCTGTGGGGGGTTATGGTGATAATTCTCTGAAGTCGTTTTTCCATTTAGCTTTTCTGATTGACTCCAAATACTACAGCACCACACGCTTCTTAGACTGGTGGATGCACAGCTCCACTTCTTTCCAGGGAGAACGCACAACAGCAGAATATCCGTGGCCTGACTTTCTGGGGCACCAGTATTACTACAAGATTTGGAAGAAGCAAAGTTAGGTCATTTCCAAGGTAAGGAATTAAAAACTTGACACTAAGATGAGGTGGGAAAGTCATATACCATTAATAATTGTCAGTAATCTGTGCCTGAAATGTCAGACTTTCTCTGAGAAAGAACTCTGAGACCCTATTTCCCATTGTTTTAAATAGGAAAATCTAGAAGGCATAGCAAATCTATCGAAAAACTATACCAATTTCCTAAGTCACAATATGACACCTAGACTTAAGTTACGAACATCGTGTGCTCCTCATTTTGTTCCTTCCAACCCAGTCCCACAGGTCTTGAGTGCATGCTGTGAACACGGCACTGTGCTAGGTCTCGAGGCCTTGGTGAGCATCGTGGTGGGGGTGGACCTTGCTGGAGAAAGATGACATCATGAAATCTCAAATCCATGCCACTTACAAAACTGAGGCAAAAATGGAAAGACCCAAGGGACCATGCAAGGATGAGGGCATTAATAGATACTTGGAAGTATTAAAATCCATCTAATGGTGTCATGAGTGAATGTGTTCCACTTTAAAACAAAACACTGCTGTTATTCTGAGATATTGAGTTAGTATCTTTGTGCAAATATGCAGGATTTAAAATGATTATTGACATATAACATGCGTACAGAAATATATGCAGAAGTCATCCACGTAAATCACAAAGAATTATTAAAAAGTGAACACACTTGTGTGACAAACAACTAGCACCAGCTTTACTCAGGCCCCGACAATCCCTTTCTCCCTATTTCCTCCCCAAAGGTAACTGATATCTTACCAGCGAACACTGTATGTCAAGTTTGTCTTCTTATACAAGTGTTTTACTACAGAACAATTTAAACAATATACAAAATAAACAAAATAGCACAGTAGGCCCGTCACCCAGTTTCAACAACTACTAATCATCTGCCATTTTTGTTTCATCCACACTCCATCCCATTCCCACCTCACTTTATTATTCTTTTAAGCCTTTGTGCATGTGTGGTGAGTAAGATGTATGCACACTGAAAGGCACAAATCTCAACCGTACAGTTTTGGCAAATAAACATGCCCATATAACTTTCATCCCTTTAAGAATAGGATATTTCCATCACCCCCAGAAAACTCCTTACTGTTCCTTAGCGGTTGAGTGCTCGCGCTCCGCTGCTGGCAGCCCGGGTTCGGCTCCCGGGCGCGCACCGATGCGCCGCTTCTCCGGCTATGCTGAGGCCGCGTCCCACATACAGCAACTAGAAGGATGTGCAGCTGTGACATACAACTATCTACTGGGGCTTTAGGGGGAAAATATAAATAAATAAAATCTTTAAAAAAAAAACAAAAAACGTTTTTTGGCATGCTGTTTAATTCCTTTATTAGCATTTAAATGACACACCTTTACGTTCTTACTGGGTGGTCCAGATTACAATATGCATCTTTAAGATATCACATCCTACCTAGACTTAATAGTTCACCAGTTTAATCAATGTAAAATATGGAAGCCTTGCTACAGAACAGTTCCATTTACCTCTGTCCTTTGTGCTATTGCTGTCATAAATTTTACATCTACTCATGTTATAAATCCCACAACACAGTGTTATAGTTTTTGCTTTAGGTAGTCATAGATATTTTAAAGAAATAAGAGGGGCCGGCCCCGTGGCTTAGAGGTTAAGTGCATGCGCTCCGCTGCTCGCGGCCTGGGTTCGGATCCCTGGCACACACCGATGCACCACTTCTCCAGCCATGCTGAGGCCGTGTCCCACATACAGCAACTAGAAGGATATGCAGCTATGACATACAACTATCTACTGGGGCTTTGGGGGGAAAATAAATAAATAAATAGAATCATAAAAAAAAGAAATAAGAGAAACAAGTTAAGTGTTTGGAAAGGAAATGCTTTGAGACTCTGCAAATGTACTGTTTCTTCTTTAAGTTTCATCCACAGTTTTTGCGTTCATCAGTCATTCTTTCCAAAAGTAATTATTACTGTAGTGTTAAAGTGGCGATTTTCTATTTCATGCTATCTAGCGCTTTTATTATTTGGAATTCTGTGAGCAAGATTTCTCCCCCCCTTCCTTCTTCCTTTCTTTTTCTCATTCTCTCATTCTTTTTTTTCCCCTTTTTTCTTTCTTCCTTCCCTTCCTTTCTTGTTTAATCTTTTTTATATCAGTATAGCCTCGTGGATATTTATTTTATTCTCTGAGTAATTATCCAATGCTACCATTATTTATTTTGTTGCTCAGAGTTTTCCAGCTTGAGTCATTGGAAAGTCTTTCAGATTGATTCCTTTTGACACGTCCCATCATTTTCTGTGTGTTTTTTTTTTTGAAAGCACTTTCCTACTTTCTGGCACTACAAGATGATCCAGGCTCATCTTGTATTTTCCATCTCCAGCCCTAGAATTAGCCATTTCTCCAAGAAAATCTGCTTTATTTTATTGGAGAATGATATTTAGAAAACAAGATCTGGGAGCTAGGTGTGCTCATTAATACCAGAGTGTCACTGCTTCTGGACCCTCTCAGCAGAGCTTGGAAATGTATGCATGAATATAAACTCAGGTAGACACATCTGTCTATCAATCTATCCATCTATATATCAGTCTATCTATCTATTTGGATAGATATATTAAAAGAGACATGGATTCATACTGATACTTCGAACTCCAATCCAGCACCACAGAGTTTATTCTAGCATTCTCCTTTTGTTTATTTGTAACTTCTTTCACCAACAGTGAGAAACTTAACTCCAGTTAGCTACAATATATTTACTGTGTCAACTAGTTTCAGAATTGCTAATCCATACCCTTATGAAAAACAAATTTACCACCTAGAGTACAGTGTTTGTGTCCAGTACTTTAGTTCTACAGTATCCCGTCAAATCACTGTCTTCCAAAGTAACTTAGGTCAGGACCTTTCATCCCCAACCCTTCTGTATGGTTAGGTCACATGTTTGTAATACAGTGAGATTCATTTTTCACTGCATTCCATCTGAGTTTCCCAGCATCCTGATTGATTTTTAAAATTTGCAGAGTAAAATTCACTCTTTGTGGTGTACAGTTCTATGGGTTTTGACTTTATGGTCATGCATCCATACCCACAGTACCATACAGAGCTGTGTTTTTCACCCCCAAAGTTCTCTCATGCTATCCCTTTGTATTCAACCCCTTCCCCTACTCCATCCCTTGGCAACCACTGATCATTTTCCATCCTTGTAATTCTGCCTTTTCTAGAAAGTCATATAAATGGAATCATATACTGTACAGCCTTTTGAATCTGACTTCCTTTACTTGGAGAAATGCATCCAAGATTCATCCATGTTGTTGTGTGAATCAAGAGTTTATCCTGGGGCCGGGCCCATGGCCTAGCAGTTGAGTGCATGCGCTCCCCTACTGGCGGCCCAGGTTCGGATGCAGGGCACGCACTCACACATCGCTTCTCTGGCCATGCTGAGGCCGTGTCCCACATACAGCAACTAGAAGGGTGTGCAATTATGACATACATCTATCTATTGGGGCTTTGGGCGGAAAAAAGGAGGAGGATTGGCAATGGATGTTAGCTCAGGGCTTATCTTTCTCACACACACAAAAAAAGAGTTTATCCTTTTTACTGTCAAGTAGTATTCTAATGTACTGATGCATCACAGTTTCTTTCTCCATTCACCTGACGAAGAACATTTAGTTTATTTCCAGCTTTTGGCAATTATGAATAAAATGGCTATAAAGATTCCCACAAAGATTTTTGTTTAAACATTAGTTTTCAATTTTCTTCAGTAAATACCTAGGAGTGGGAGATCTGAGTCATATAATAAGTGTATGTTTAGCTTTATAAGAACCTGCTCAACTGTTTTCTGAATGCAACTATCATGTTGCGTTCCCAGTTCTAATTGCTCCTACTCCTCACCCACCTCCTCATGTGGTATTTGCAATTTTATTTTTTATTTCAGGCACCTAATAGGCGTGCAGTATCTTATTGTTGCTTCTGCTTCATTTTTGAAAGTGAGTTCTGCTAAATATAGAATCTTGTGTTGACTTTTGGGTTTTCTTTCTGCACTTGAAAGATGTCATTTTGGTGTTGAGTTGTCTCTTTTGTTTTTGATAATATATTATCCATCATTCACCTTATTTCTCCCTGTATGTAATGTCTTCCCCTGTATATATGTATTTCCCTGACTGCTTTCAAGATTTTCTTTTTATCTTTGGATTTTAGTAGCTTGACTATCATGTACCTAAGTATGCTTTTATTTTATATTTTACTTTGTGGGTTTGCTGACTTTCTTGGATCTAAAATTTTAGGTTTTCCAAGAAATTTTGGAAGTTTTATGCTATTACTTATTGATTTGCCTTTCTGCCTCCTTTAATTTTTCTGTCTTTCTCCTCTCTGCTGGGGACTCAATCATCTCACAGGTCATAAGGCTCTCTTCATTTTTCTTCAAAATTTTTACATTCTTTTCTTCAGACTGGATAATTTCTATTGCTGTATCTTCATTTTTTTCTACTGTTTCTCATCTACTGGTAAACTCAAAAGTATTTATTTCATTTCATCTTCCTATTTGGTTCTTTTGTGTAATTTCCACTTCTCTGCTGAGTTCCCACATCTGTTCATTCATTATGGGAATATTTTTCTTTACCACCATGATCATCTTTATAATAGCTGCTTTCGTATACTTGACTGCTAATTGCAACACATTAGGGAGAGTTTCTACTGCCTGCTTTTGGTCACATATGGATTACATTTTCCTGTTTCTTCAAATCTCATGATTCTTTTAAATTGTGTACTGGAAATCATGAAAGATAGGTATAGAGGCTCCGGATTCTATTGTATTTCTTTGAAGAGTGTTGTCACTTTTCTAGCAGGGAATCAACTTGGCTGGACTGAAATTCCAATCCTATCTCCTTTACAGTGGGCATAGCTGAAATCCTCAGTCAGTTCTTTCATCTTCCAACTGCTGTTTTTACACTAGGCCTTCTGGGGCCTACCCTGTATGTGTGTTGTTCAAAGATCTGCCAATTTGGTGTGTGTGGGGGAGAGACTTACATATATATTTTGCGATTTTCCTCTTTGTGTCTCCCTCCCTTCCAAAATTTCTCCCCTAACTTTCCAGCTACTCTGCCAGCCCAAAAATACATCCTCTAACATTACAAGTAAGACTGTAGTTTTTCCCCTGTCTAGGCCATGTACAGATTTTGGAATGCTTTGAGGCAAAAGATTCAAGCTTGCAAATATCTCCTGGTGCAATTCCCATCATTTAAAGGAAGATTCCCTCTCAGTTCTGCTTGCTTTTGGAAGTGATTTATACATACACACAAGTACACATTTATTTTATGTGTATTACATATAGCCACACGAGTCTGTATAAATATATATAATATTTTGTGCAGATTTTATCATTGTTATCTGTGAGAGTGTTAGTTCAACAGGCTACTCCACCATTACTAGAAGCCAGACCTCGGTTTTGTTTCTTTCTTGGATTTTATATAAATGGGATTATAAAATATATAGCCTTTTGAATATAATGTCTTTTATGCAGCATTATGGTTGTGATATTCATCCATGCTATTGCATGTAGCTAGTGTTTGTTCATTTGTTGAAAATAAGTAATTTTTTAATGGTTATAAAATATGCAGAACATAAAATTGTAACCGTTTTTAAGTGTACAGTTCAGCGACATTCAATACCCTCACATAATTGTGTAGCCATAACCTCCAACCATCCACAGAACTATTTTCACCTTGCACTGAAACTTTGTGCCCATTAAGCAACAACTCCCTGTTATCCCTCCCTCTTGCCCCTAGGAACCACCATTCTCCTTTCTATTCCTATAAATTTGACTACTCTAATTACCTTATATGAGTGGAATCATACAGTATTTTTCTTTTTGTGACTGGCTTTATTTCACTTAGCATAAATTCCTCATGGTTCATCCATGTCATAACATGTGTCAGAATTCCTTCCTTTTTAAGGGTGAATAGTATTCCACTATGTGTATACACCACATTTTTTTGGCAGCTCATCCACTGATGGACACCTGGCTTGATTCCAGCTTCCAGCTATTTTAAATAATGCTGTTAAGAACATGGGTGTACATATATGTCTTTATACCTCTGCGTTCAGTTCTTTTGGGTGTATACCCATAAATGGTGTTCTCAGATTCACTTTTTCACATATAACAGGGTCCCCTACACCTCCAAGAAGCAATTCTTGTAATGCCAGCTGGTTGCCAGATAATTCAACTCAATTTGATGCTGACAACCCAGAGATACATCAGATTCTACAGGTTGATGGCTCCATCCTATAATTCTGCGCACCCATCCAACCTCACCTTTACTTCAGATGCCAGTTACAAGCCCAGGTTGTTACCTGTACTTCTGACTTACTGGCTATAAACCAGAGGTTCCCACAACCTCCTCCTTGGGTTTGATTAATTTGCTAAAGTGGCTCACAAAACTCAGAGAAACATTTACTAGATCACCAGTTTATTATAAAAGGATATAATTCAAGAAGAGCCTGTTGGAAGTGGTGCATAGGGAAAGCTATGGAGATAGTACACAAAGCTTTCATGCCATCTCCAGGTGCACCACTCTCCAAGCAGTCCTTGTCATTGCCAACCTGGAAGCTCTCTGAACCGCCTTCTATAGGGATTTTTATGGAGGCTCTCTCACATAGGCATGATCAATTATTAACTCAGTTTCCAGCCCCTCTCCTTTCTCTGGAGGATAAGAGGTAGGGCTAAAAATTCGAAGCTTCTAATCAGGGCTTGGTCTTTCTGGTGACCAACCCCCATCCAGGAGCCATCCAGGAGCCCACCCAGAATTGCCTCAATAGAACAAAAGATTCTCTTAGTGTTCTTATCACTGGGGAAATTACAAAGGTTTTAGGAGCTCTGTGCCAAGAACTGGATGCAGAGGCCGATAAATATGTTTTTTATTATTTCAGAACCCATAAGTGGAAATTCTAGATCATATAGTAATGTTATTTTCAATTTTTGAAGGAACTGCCATACTGTTTTCCACAGTTTTATATTCTCACACTCAGAGCACAAGGGTTCCAATTTCTCAACATCCTTGCCAACACTTGTTATGTTCTGATTTTGTGATAGTAACTCTCCTAATGGGTGTGAAAAGGTAGCTCATTGTGCTTTTATTTCACATTTTCTTGATACTTAGTGACGTTGAGCATCTTTTCTTGTGTTTCCTGTTCATTTTATATTTTCCTTGGAGAAATGTCTATTCAAGTATTTTGTGCATTTTTAAATTGAGGTTTTTTTTATTGTTGAGTTGTAGAAGTTCTTTATTTATTCTAGATATTAATCCCCTATCAGATTTGTGATTTGCAAATATTTTCAACCATTCCATGGTTTGCCTTTTTACTCTGTTGATAGTATCTTGTGATACAGAAAACTTTTTCGTTTTGATGAAGTCCAATTTGTTATTTTTTTGTTACTTATGTCTTTGATGTCATATTAAAGAAATCATTTTTGCAATGGCATTTGGACCCAATGACATACAGGTTTTACCATGTGTTTGCTTCTAAGGATTTTATAGCTTCAACTCTAACATTTATATCTTTGATCCATTTTGAGTTAATTTTTGTATATAGTGTAAAGTAAGGGTCCAACCTCATTCTTTTGCATGTGGGTATCCAGTTTTCCCAACAACATTTGTTGAAAAATTGATCTTTTCTCCAATGAATGATCTTTGTACCTTTGTCAAAAATCATTGGACCATATATGCAAAGTTTTATTTCTGGGCTCTCTGTGCTATTTCATTAGTATAGTGTGTGTATTTATGCCAGTACCACACTGTTTTGATTACTTTATAGTAAGTTTTGAAATCAGGAAGTGTGAGTTCTCTAACTTTGTTCTTCTATTTCTAGATTGTTTTGGCTATTCAGTGTCCCTTGAGAGTCCATATGAATTTTAGGATAGATTTTTCTATTTTTGCAAAACCATCATTGGAATTTTTACCTCTTTGAGTAAGTTGATTCTTAAGTATTTTACTCTTTTGTTGCTATTGTAAATAAAAATGTAAAGTTTTTAAATTTCTTTTTCAGATTACTTATTATTAATGTATAGAAGAACAACTAGTTTTTGCATGTTGATTTTGTGTCCCACTACTCTGCAGAATTTACTAGTTCTAACAAATTTTTGGTGGAAGTTTTAGGGGTTTCAACATATAAGATACTCTTTGTAAACAAATATAATATTACTTCTTCTTTTCAAATTTGGATGCTATTTCTTTCTTTTTCTTGCCTAATTGCTTTGGCTAGAACTTCTAATACCATGTTGAATAGAAGTGGTGAAAATGGGCCTTCTTGTCTTGTTCCTGATCTTAGAGAAAAAGCTTTCAGTCTTTCACCCTTGAATATGGTGTTCTCTGTGGATTTCTATATATGGCTTTTATTATGTTGAAGTAGTTTCCTTTTACTCTGAGTGTTTTTTTAGTGATTTTAGCATGAAAACATGTTGAGTTTTGTTAAATGCTTTTTCTGCATCCATTGAGATGATCATGTGTTTTCTTCCTTCATTCTGTTAATGTAGTTTATTACATTAAATCATTTTCATATATTGAAACATCCTTGTATTCCAGGAATAAATCCCACTTAAAAATGCTGTATAATCCTTTTAATATGCTGATGAATTTAGTTTATTACTATTTTATGGAGGATTTTTATATCAATATTCATCAAAGATATTGACCTATAGTTTTCTTTTCTCTTAGTGTCTTTGGCTTTGATATCAAGGTAGTGCTAATCCCATAGGATGACTTTAGAGGTATTTTCTCCTCTTCAACTTTTTGAAAGAGCTTGAAAAGAATTGGTGTTAGTTAATTAAAAAAAAAAGTCTTTGGCCCAGGAATAAATTCAGCATAAAATAAATACAAATAAATATTTTTTAAAAATATGAAAAAGTTTTTTACTAAAAAAATTTAAAAATTAAGCAAGTACATCACTTATCACTTTATTTCTAAACAGTTTTTTAACCTACTAGTAAGCATGAACAAATTGTTAGAATTAAAATGACTCAAGTGTTAATTTTCTTCATTGCAAGTTTTCTGACAGAAGTATATGATGCCGTCATGTATGACATCTTTTATGAAAAAAATGGTCATTTTTTGTAGTATTTGAGAATATTGTGAATTTTCCCAGTGGCCTCTGACAATACTCTGATATGCAAAGTTATCTTTTCAACATGTATGTCTCATCATCATCCTTACCAAATTAACAAACTCAGGTACTAATTAATCAACTACTTTTCATATGATTCAGGTTCTCCACCACCAATTTCCCTAAGCATCAGGAAATTCTACAACTTCTGCAAGATTAACGATTTTACCTTACACTGTATATATCTCACGTGGTTTAAAACATCCAAAATCCTTGATAAACTGACCCTGCCCACACTAAAGTATTGTGAATTATAAAATATGGTCTCTGTTAAGTGGGGAGGGATTTCAGGTTGAACTTAATTTTATAAGTGGTCAATTTATTACAGTGTACTGTTCTGTTATGTATTTCACTTCTTTTCTAAAAAAAAGTGATAGTTGAGGGCACTTAGATAATAAAAATTTGAGAAAATAAGGAACTGATACACACTGTAAGCTTCAAGTGTTTTCAAGCATAAGATACAATAGGAACTAAAACTATGAAATGGCAGAGGAAATAGAGATAAAGGGATGAAGTTGCAAAACTGAATCTATAATAATATCTCAATGGCTAACGTTGTGGTGCCAAGAAGGTGGTGAAGTCAAAGAATTCATAAAGATGATAATAAAGACACTACAAAGAAAAAAACTGAAATTTTCATAGAGAGAATTTTTACAGTGATATGACCGATAGAGAACAGGGAAGAGAAGTTTGAGTGAGAGACTATCTGCTTCTTAAATTATTTCCATTGTAGAGAACAACAAACCAATTTGCTGAAATCTTTATTCCCCTCTATGACCCTATCTTTACCTGCAAAATCTAAGCCCTGAATCTATGTCACAGTCCAATTTTTCCATCCCTGGAGAACAGAGCAATTTATCTCATATGAAACCTCAACAGCTCAGGCTGTGAAACAAGGCCGGCCATCCATTCTCACAGAGGAGCCAACTGGAGGTAGGATTTTTGGTTCTGAATTCAGCTAAATATCTTCAAAGAATTGTATCTGGCCTTCCTTATCCAGGGCTATCAGTGAAGTGCTGGCTGGCTTTCAGAGAAGAGCAAGTCACAGTCAGTGGAGACATTTTCTGTTGAGCTCTCTAGAGAAGGCTGTGGGGCTTGTCAGTAAGAGTTGATTTCTATGAGGATTAAATTTTTTTATTTTATTCAGAGATTTATAAAGAAATTTACATGGTAAGAATTATTATCAACAAAATACGTTGTCTATTCTCTGGTCATTTAAGCAAAATCTTCCTCTCAGGGACAACCCATGGACAAAGCCCAGATTTAATCTCCAAGAGTCTGCTAGGCACTCTGTGGTCCATGGGAAGTCCTCAAGTTGGCAGCCTGTTTCCTTGTGTGCTGTGCTGGTGTTCAATCTTCCATCTCTTCCGGGTACAACTAGACAGACGCCTATCAGATCATCAAGGGACTTGACATTGGAGAAATGTACTTTTCATTATCTTTAGACTTCTACACTTTTCAAAAAGACTCTCAGCATTTCCAGTAATTGTGCAGCAGTTTACCCAACACTAAAGTTCTCACTATTAAAAGTTAAAACAAATAAATTTTAAAAAGGAAAACGTGATCTTTGCAATTTTGTACAGAATCTATATAAAGGGGGCATCCTTATAAATGGAGGTAATGGTGCTCAGGGCAAGCTACCCCATTAGGCACCACCCTGGTGTGTGTATTGTTTCCAGCTGAAGACAATAAGGACTCAGAGAACTCAGGAAGTATATTTGAATTTCCCCTCCCAAACTGCCTAAAGAATTTAAAACAAAAAATCTGTTTCAGGAAGGAGTTATTATCATGATGGTTGTAAAGATAACGTAGGATAGAGGTTACAATAGGAAAGGCACCAAGCCCCTTTTATCAAAAACTGTATCTCTCACTGACCACATTATCTATAGATGACCCTGGGAAGAGTTGTCAGGCAAACATTTGCATTTCTATCTCCATGTGAGTTGTCTTCTTGCCCTCTGTGGTCCTAGACCACTACCCACCCCCAAGACCTTCCTCCTCTTTAGCTACAACACTTAATCGGGCAGCTTAGACAGAGGGACGAGTTGCTCATTTCTGAGTTTCTCCCATGTATACATGTTATTAAACTTGGTATTATTTTCTCCTGCTAACCTGTCTTGTTAACTATTTGGCCAGCCATGAGAACCTTAAGAAAAGGGAAAAGGGAGATTCTCTCACTCCCTCAACAGTTTTTGCACCCAACGTGGGGCTACACTGCATGGCAAGTTACGTTCTCTGGCTGGAAGAAATGCCTTCTCCCTAGATTACTGCAGGGGATGAAATACGGGACCCCCTGACGATAGCCGGCAAAATGTAAGATTCTTACCACGTCAGCCTCCCGGAATCTCTACCTGTGGAGTCCGGTGGAAGGAGGTGGTGAGAAATTTTTTCTCTTTCAAAATTTAGATTAGCAGGAGCAAATATTTGGGAAACTAGTTTCTTGTGCTTTTAGTGACACTGGTAAATTTGGTAGAGTACTCTTGGTTTTGATCTTGATCCCTTTTCCTCCCAGAGATTGTCTCTGTTTTTCTCTTTTGTCTCTGTCTTTTGTATCGTGTGTCATAAGAAGGAAATACCATAGGGTAGGACGCAGGCATAGACCCTATAAGCCTAATGTCTGGGCCGGCCCCACAGACTGATGAGTTTGCGGGTCTCACCAGACTGGCGTCTATTTAGACAAACTTTGCTGTGGGTTAATATGCACATGAAGTGAAGGCCATTGCCAAGGGCATCTTGGAAGCCAAAAAGGTCGCAAATTTGGTGGGCACAGGTCGAGCAGTTAAGAGCCATTAGGGCACTCGCCACTTTCAGAAGACTCCCGTGACAGGATAAGTTGGGTCACGGAACGGGGTAGATGACAGAGGTCCCCCGCCAACTGCAAGAAAATGTCCATGCAATGACGAGGTACTCTGTAAAGCACACAGTCCCCAACCCCGTGGCATCTCCCCCCCCAGGTATTATTCTGACTCAAAGAGACCTAAGGCGTGGCTAAAGCTGTCATTGTGCACATAAGAAAAAAACCGGATGAGGTTTTTCCTTCTGTCTTGTTCTGTGTCCTGAGAAAACTTGGCTTTGTGACCAGTGAGAATATTCTCCTTGGTCTCCACCATACGGAAGGTGCATTTACCGGGGTGCCCCTTGGTGGCCAGTCGAATAGACTGGGGTTCTGAACTGTCTCTTTGTCTGGCTGTGCCAAGCTCTCAGGGGAGTTTGTCATAAAGGACCTAGTCCATAAGGGCTTTTGTCGTCTTAACCTTAGTTGCTTGTTAGTGCTGGAAAAATCCCATTCCAATATTGCCTGCCCGGTGTCACAGATTAGCGGCTCTGTGACTGGAGGCGTCCCACACTATTGTAGGAGACCGGAGACACCGTTTTCACTACACCATCCTTACCGCCTGTGTAACGAAGGTCTTTACTTTCTCTGAATATCTTTGGGAGTGAATTCTTTGGATCATGGGGGCTACATCATCTGCGCCCTCACCAGGGACGCCTCTTGCGTCCATGGTAAAGATTTATTCTAAGCATGGGAAAGTTACCACCGGGTCTTTCCTTAAAAAGGCTTATTGGATCGAGTCACTATTGGAATAAATAGACAAATGAAGATCCTACTCGTCAATGGCCCGACGACAGATCCTTTGAATTGGGAAAACTTCTAAATTGGGGAAAAAAAATATGTTTTGAGAGCTCTCACACAATTGTTTAATTGGTACCTAAAAAAGGGCCAGAAAAAGGAAGGGAAAAATTTAAATAGCCTTAAGAGCTTGACTCAGGTTACAATTGAATTGAGAACATGTAAAAGTGTAAGTGTTGATAAGATTATAAAGGTTGGAATGTTTGAGCTAATTTTATATAAAGAGGTTACATCAACTTTGCCTGTGTATGTTTTAAAATGTCTGACTGGGAATGCTTCCCTTGTCTAAAATTAGAAGACCAACACCTATTGATAAAAATCTTAATGATAACTATGTTTAAAGGTATAAGAGGTGATGAAATTTACATGAACTTTTGTACAAAAAACTGATGTTATTTCTATTACAGAACTGGTTAACAAAAATAGTAATTTAAATGATGGCTAATTTTATCTAATGTCTTATGAAGTCTTATAGACAATCTAAATAATTATTGGGAACAAGTAACTAAATAGTTGTGAAAAAGATGAATCTTGGGTGAACTTTAAATAATAATTATGTGTTATGGTGGTTACATCTTCCAAAATCTTTTTGGTGACTTAAAACTTTAGAGTTTTGCTAAATTTTGTGATAAAAATTCACTGAGTATCATCATTTCCAAATAAGATAAGATATTAGACATTGATTGCTAAACTCACGATTGTCTACTTTGGGCTTTTCATTACAGGAAAACTAAAAGGTGTTTTGTGTCTATTGGTAAACATGTGTTTTATTAAAAGATTGTACTATAAAGTAACATATTTCTAGAAGTTATGAAGTGTTTATAAATTTTCCAAGCCACAATATACTAATGTAAAAGAAAGTTTATAATGGTTTACTTAGTTTTTACTTACAAATTGGGGTTTCTAAGAGTTAAAATTTCTAATTAGTATATGTGATTGAAGCTACTAAATATTAAGAAAAAATATGTCTGTGTACAAGGAAAATAAGATGTATAAAGAATGAACAAAGAATGGAAATATTTTATTTGATTAAGAAAGATAAATTTGTCTTCAAGTAGTAGGAGGGAAAAGAAAGACATGGGACAAATTCTGAATGTAAAAAGAAAGTTATAGGTTTGTGGAAGAGGAATTCTGGAAAAGGAGTTTTTGTATGGTCAAGTTTGCTCAGATTGAAATGAATTTAATTAAGTAAATGAATTTTAATATCAGAAGGAAGCTGGTACAAAATTATAATTTGGTCTTATTTCTCTTAAAAGGATAATTTTCTTGAACTTGATAAAGAGGTTATAAAAGATTTTTCTTTACCTTTGGGTAAGTCTACCTAAAAGACAGAAAAAAAAACTGTTAAAATAATTTCCTGTGTTCAAAAGACTGAGGTTTCTCTATTAAGGTTTTTGGACTGTTAATGCTCTCTTTGCTTTAACGTTTTCTATTTTTGACAAGCTCCCCAAAATTCATATCTTAAATAAAGTGTTTTTTTTACTTTTTTTCTTTGAGAATTTTCAAAGGGCCCTGCAACTTCTTAAAGAAATTTGCTCTCTTCCTCTCAGGGGAAAGATACTAAACTTATTAGGCTTATTCCGTATGTTAAATTACATGGAAAGCATTGTCAGACAAGTGATGATAAGTCTGCTTAGGTGCTATTATGTGGGCAAATGTTATCGACATAGGTGTTTTAAAATTGTATAACATTACTGAAATTCTGATCTGTCCTGATTATCAGTCATAATTCTGGTTATTATTATTTTAAAGTGTTGTGTGTCACAAAATTAATCAAATTTCTCTGTCAATTGCCATTTTGAGGTCTTGTTGTTTACAGACTTATTTCTTTGCTCTAATGCTTTTGCAAAATATTTCAACTTCAGAAAAATTCATGGAAAGGACTCTGGCATTTACACTGGAGTACAGGTTTCTGACAAACTTTCTGATCATAAAACTGACCTTGGTAAGAAATTACAGAAACCTGATGGAAAGACTGATAACTTCATGAAGCTGCTAACAGAAAGATTGGGATCAAGAATGGATTACACAGGACTGAATGAACTGATAAGGATGATTATAATTTTTATGATTTTTCATTTGAAGTATTGCTGAATTTTTAATGTTTTGATTTTTCAGAGTTAAGGAAAACTTTTTCTCTTTTCTCCTGAGCTAGCTATGACTTATAACAATCTGGTAAATGATATTTTTGTAAGTAAAATTGAAATATTTCTCTATTTCTTAGATCTGATCTCTCGAATTTGGAAACTCTTAGTAAGTGAGTATTGTTGTTTTCATGGCAATATAGTTATTTGCATAAGTTCAATAAGAATCTGTTCTCCTTATAACAGGACATAATTGGAAACACTGGTTATATTACCAAGGCTGTGACTGGAAGATCATATTTGCGATATAACCATACAGCTTTTGAGGAATGAAGATTGGACTTTATGGAATAAAGCCACGTGGAAATATTGGCCTGGT
This sequence comes from Diceros bicornis minor, assembly GCF_020826845.1. NCBI lineage: Eukaryota > Metazoa > Chordata > Mammalia > Perissodactyla > Rhinocerotidae > Diceros > Diceros bicornis. Next base: position 823,450 of record NW_026691046.1, read on the forward strand.
ACCTTATGTTCCAAGCAGCACTTACCAGGATAAGTAAAGAATGTCACTTATCTGGCAAACACAAGGAACCTCGAAATATTTTGGGGGAACCTAGGAACAGAGGAATTCACCCAAATCTGTAGGTATTACAGGCAAAGTCTGATGACAAAATCTTTGGCTTGGCTTTTCTGGCCTGGAGAGGCCTTTAAAGTTCAATCTGAGATTCCTTATAAAAAGTTCCAGCAAAGCAGACTTAAAAGAGCCTATGTGATCAATTGCTATTCTTGCTGTACTTATGTAAATAATTGGGCCAACACTATTGGAACTAGACTTATTTTGCAAACTAGTTAGTTTTAATTTGTCTATCTTTGATAAAAATGAGGGTGATCTTAGAAAGAAAAATTATATTTCAGTAAAAACTGTAGTGTACATTTGCGGATATTAGATCCTAGTTTTGTTAATTGTCTGTTAAGGTTTTTGTTTTATATCTGTTGACTGGACTGGATCCTGATTTCTTCTAGTCTCCTAAAATATCTGGCTACAGGTGTCCAAACTAACGTTTTTCATTTTTTCCATCATTTTCATTTGGAATCACTGAAAACTGAACCTGCCCTTTTCCCTGAAGCCTTACAAACTGAAGCTCATGGACTTGATATAAACTTAAGAGATTACCCGATGACATCATCAGAGACATTTTAAACTGCAAAAGATGCTTTGATGCTGACATCTAAAATTCTTCTTAACTAGCTGTCCCCTATACTCAGAAACTGCTTTACAACTTGCTCCAACAATTAACCTTGCTTTTCTCTCTTTTACATAGAAATGCTTCCATTAAATACTTGATTGCTTGCTTCCACAATATAGGCGTAACCTTGAGAGCCCACCTGCATCACCACTGTCAGGGGAAGAGGGGGAATCTCCCTCTGCCCTTTTCCTTAAGGTTCTTATGACTGGCCAAATAATTAACAAGACAGGGTAGCAGGAGAAAATAATACCAAGTTTAATAACACTTATACATGGGAGAAGGCAGGGACACTGCGTTTCTCAACACAATAGCAGATTCTCGTCTTAAATACCATGTCCAACCAAAGACAAGGAGGATGTTGGGGGTGGGAGTGTTAGTTACAGGAGATTATCACTAAAACACTGTAAACAAGAGTAAGATTTATTATGCGGTTTTAAGTCCTCACCTTCTACATTGATAAGTCTCTAGAAATGAGGTCGTCCCCCCTCTTCCCAATACAGAGAGGGAGATACCTTTACAAATGGAGACTTCCCTTGTAAATGATTGTCTGGTAACTCCTCGCAGGGCCATCCAGAGCCTGTGGCCAGAGAGACAGAACTTCCAATAAGATGGGCTTGTTGGTGCCTTTTCTATTGTAACCTCTATCCTACATTATCTTTATAGCAGTCATGATAATAACTCCTTCCTGAAACAGATCTTTTGTTTTAAATTCATTAGGCAGTTTGGGAGGGGAAACTCAAATATTCTTCCTGAGTTCTCTGAGTCCTTATTGTCTTCAGCTTGAAATAATCCGCATACCAGAGTGGTGCTTCCTGGGGTAGCTTGCCCTGAGCACCAACAGTTCCCTCCTCTGAAACTTCCCTAAAAGTTTCACATATTAAAAGCTGAGCTGGTAACTGTGGAGAGAGAAATCGTGTTAGTATCCGAGTGATAAGAAGTCTGCAAAGAGAGAAAAGAAAGCAGATTAGAATGAGGATGAACAAACAGAAAAGAACAAATCGGAGCACATTTCCCCACACTCCATTAAACCAGTCCCCCAGTCCTGGAAATAAGTCAGTCCAATAAAATGTGTGAGCTTCGTTTATCTGATGAAAAATGTCAATCTTCTCTTTTAATAGATTTAAGTTAGATATTACTTGACCTGTTTGATTCACATAAAAGCAACATTTTTCTCCAATGATTGCACATGCTCCTCCTTGCTGGGCAGTGAGTACATCCAGAGCACGTCAATTTTGGAGCACCACAGATGCTAGGCTGTTAATCTCTGACTGGAGTATGTTCAAGGTTTGCATGGTGGTGTTGAACTCTTGCTCCATTACCATAAAGAGATTTAAGATTGCCTTTTCCAACTCATAATCTCCAAAGCTGGGGAATAGGACTCTCAAGGCTGAAAAGAACTTGGAGTTGTGATATACAAGTGGATTTTCCACGATTTCTCAACTGACACGTTTATGTGGCACAATCTTATGAACAAACGAACCCAAGTTTGTAATTTGGCTGGCATTTAAGGTGGAGTGTTTGGTGACAGAAGGAGCCAGGTATCCAAGTCTGCATCGTCCTGACCAATTAGGTGGGAATCCTTTATACACTTTGTTGCCGCATAAAATGAAAAGACCAGTGTAGTTTAAAGACAAGGTTAGAATTGAGTCTGTAGTTCCCAGGATCTGGACTATTTCATGATCTGTGCCACTTGCACTGTTACTACCTAAACATCTCCATTTCCCATGAGCTCCTGTCAGTCTGCGAGAACAGAACAGATTGCAGAACAGCTGGTAGAGGAGGCCTGCAGTCTGATTTTGGCAGCTATAAAGCCTGGTCTTTTCACCTGACCAGGTGAGTCCAGATCTTTGATCCACCCATATATAGTCTGTGGCATTGGGCAGCTTAACCATGTGGATAGCTGCTATACCCCAAGTTGCACACGGGTGGCTCGTAAGCCATCCAGAGCACTTGGTGATTTGGCAAATGTTTGTGCCAGAGGGAGTAGTGATAGAGTCACTTACAATTCCCTTGAGAGTTCTGAAGATGCCACCTGCGGAATCAAACCACAGAGTTTGACTGCAATATTGTCTCGGTATGTCACCCAGGAAAGGTCCAGCGCCATATTTACTTTCAATGCAGAGGGAAAAACTTTCACTTATTGCTTGTACTTGGGCAAGGGACAGTCTTTGACCTTTTAAGTAGTCTTTCTGGGGCCCAAGTGACTCACCAGGAGATGAAGCAGAGTGAGGTTTCCCTTGCTGCGGATATCATACTCTGTTATTCATCCATTTTCCGTACTTAGTCCACCAGGTGTTCATATCAGCAGGAACAAAGACTAGTTCAGGTTCTTTTGCACTATCTAGCTGTTGACATAACCAACAGTCAGATTGATTAGTTAGCGTGGCTAGGGCTTGGTAAACTGGCATAAGGGGGTGTTTGGTCTATGCCCGCCTGACCTGTTGAAAAGGAGAGGGTTAGTAAAAGCAAGACACAGATCGGAAAAGAGCCCATAGCAGAGACTTAGAGAGGGGAAGAGGGACAGGTAGAGACCAGCACTCTCCAGTCAGCTCTCTAATAAATGATTAAAAAAAATATATAGGGGCCGGCCCGGTGGCGCAAGCGGTTAAGTGCGTGCGCTCCACTGCGGCGGCCCGGGGTTCGCTGGTTCGGATCCCGGGCACGCACGGACGCACTGCTTGGGAAACCATGCTGTGGCGGCGTCCCATATAAAGTGGAGGAAGATGAGCACAGATGTTAGCCCAGGGCCGTCTTCCTCAGCATAAAAAGAGGAGGATTGGCGGATGTTAGCACAGGGCTGATCTCCTCACAAAAAAAAAATATATATATATATATATGTATATATATATACATTGTATATATATATATACGTATATATATATCCACTAATAGTTTGTGTGTGTGAGTGTGTATATATATCCTGAGTTTTAAAGCAAGGTGGAGGAAATGGGTCAAAGAAGGTTTTCTTGATCCGTGATCTTGGGAAAAGCTGTCTACTTCGTGATGTCGGCTGCTTCTGGGGTCTGGGTTTTGACCCTCGAAATCCTTAGTTTAAGGTCACCTGTGGGGATTATCTCTCAGCTGTCTTGAGAGCGACGTTCTGGGTCTATTTTGGTGTGGCTTGCATGGATCCAGGAATATTTTTTTTTATTTTGATGGCAGTGCAGGTCGTCAGTAAGACTTCATAAAGTCCTTCTCAGCGAGGTTACAGTGCGTGTTTTCTTCTAAAGGCCTTGATGTACACCCGGTCTCCTGGTCGAAAGGGATGGCAAGGCTTGTCAGAAGGTGGGGGCCACGCCTCTTTTACCTGTTGACGATATGCTTCAAGTATACTAGTTAATTTTTGTATATAACTAGTCATAGCATCAAATTGTTCACTTAAGTTCCCATAATATTCATTTAATCCAGGAATTGAAGGTTTAGAGACGCCAGTAGGCATCGGACATCCAAAAACTATTTCAAAAGGAGTCAGTCCATGCCTTTTGTTTGGAGTATTTTGAATCTTCATAAGGGCCAAGGGCAGAGCTTCTGGCCATTTAAGTCCAGTTTCTTGACAGACTTTTCCTAGAGTTCTTTTTATATCTAGAGTTTTATGTTCCACTTGCCCTGATGACTGAGGGTGATATGGGGTATGAAATTTTAATGAATACCCCAGAGTTTTTGCAAGCAAGTGGTTTATCTCTGCTGTAAAATGAGTTCCTTGGTCTGGTTCAATCTATAAAGGAATGCCAAAGCGAGGAATAACTTCAGTTATTAATTTCTTTACCACTGTTGTGGCATCTGCATGTCTGGTCGGATAGCATTCAGTCCATCTACTAAACATACAGACAATAACCAAACAGTGAGAGTAACCTAAAGCTGAGGGCACGTCCATAAAATCCATTTGGAGTGCTGCAAAAGGCAGCGTAGGCCTGGGAGGACTTCCTGGATCACACCGATTTCTCCCAGAAACTTGGTAAGATTTGCAAGTTGTGCACTGGGAGGTGATTTGGTCAGAAATTTTACGGATGCCAGGGCAAAACCAATTGTTTTTTAGTTCTTTAGCTATCCCCCGTTTGCACATATGTCCCATTTGGTGGGAGATAAGTGCAAGCCAAAAAGTCAAAAGAAAAGGAGCTACTGGAAGTCCATTTGGTCCAATGTATAATCCATCTGATAACTGTTTGGCACCCTTTTGTATCCAATTGTCTTTTTCAGATTGTGGGGCATTTGTCTGATAGTTAATAACATCAGTCAGGGATAAAGGCAGGTTTAAAAATTGGGTGGAAAACGGATAAGGGGGTCCATAGTGAGCTGCATGTTTAGCAGCTCTGTCAGCCCTGTCATTCCCTAAAGATATGACATCAGTCTCCTTAGTATGGGCTGAACAATGAACAATGGCAATTTTTGAAGGAAAGTGAATAGCTTGTAATAAGGCTGTAATTAAGTGTCCATTAGCAATAGGAGTTCTTGCAGAGGTTAAGAATCTACGGGATTTCCAAATTGTGCCAACAACATGGCAGACTCCAAAAGCCTATTTGGAGTCTGTGTAAATAGTGGCAGTTTTTCTTTTGCTAATGTGCAGGCCCTAGTAAGAGCTATGAGTTCAGCAGCTTGGGCTGATCTTATGGTGGGCCAAGAATAAGCTTCAAGAGTTTCATGTGGGGAAACTATGGCATAACCAGTTATTATGGTTCCCCGGGAATTTCGTTTACAGGAGCCGTCACAAAACAGAAGTAAGTCTGGATTGTCTAAAGGGATGTCTGAGAGATCCTCTCATGGCTTTGAGACCATTTCTATAGTTGCAAGGCAATCATGTGGAATGGAGTGGGGCTCTCCATCATCAGGAAGGGGCAGTAAAGTAGCTGGATTTAAAGTGTTGCAACGATGTAAGATGATGGAAGGGTTAGTTAAAAGAGCCTGTTCATAGGTGGTCTGTCACCGTGTAGAGACGTGTTGTGTCCTATGAACTTGCAAAATAGCTGACACAGAATGTGGGACATAGAGGTGAATGGGAGAGCCTAATGTAAGAGTACTGGCCTTATCAATCAGGGTGGCAGCTGCAGCCACCACACGTAAGCATGGGGGCATGCCTGATGCCACAGGGTCTAGTTGGCATGAGAAATATGCTATAGGATGTATTTGAGAGGCAAAAGATTGCCCTAGAATGCCTATAGCAATTTCATTATTTTCATGACAGTATAGATGAAAAGGCTTGTCAAAATTAGGTAAGCCAAGAGCCAGAGGCATGGACAAAGCTATTTTTAAGGCCTCAAAGGAGTTTAATGCTTCTGAGGGCCAGGAAATAGGCTCTGGGGTGATATCTGGGAGAAGAGAATACAGAGGTTTAGCAAGGGCTGCAAAATTAAGAATCCATTGGCAGCAGTAACCAGCAGCTCCTAGAAATTTACGTAGCTGTTTCTTTGTTTTGGGGAGACGGATGGATAAAATTGACTCAAGGCTTTTGGAGGTTAGCTTTTGAATGCCTTGAGATATCTCATGCCCTCAGTAGGTAACAGTCATTTGCACCCACTGAAGTTTAAACCTGGAGGCTTTATGGCCTCGTTCAGCTAGGGCTTTCAGGAGAATAAGAGAATCTGTAAGAGCCCCCTGCTTAGTTGGATTACAGAGTAAAAGGTCATCAACATATTGAACAAGAGTGGAGCTTTGAGTAAAGACTACAGAATCCAAGTCAGCTTTAAGGACCTGGGAAAGTATTGAGGGGGACTCACAATATCCCTGAGGTATTCGAGTCCATGTTAATTGTCTCCCTTTAAATGTAAATGTGAAAAGAAATTGTGAGTCAGGGTGTAATGGGATTGAAAAGAAAGCTGAGCAGAGGTCAACTACTGTAAAGCAGGCTGCATCAGCAGGTATTGAGGTCAGGATGACAGTTGGATTAGGGACCACAGGATGCCGAGGAATTACAAAAGAGTTTATGGCTCTGAGGTCTTGTACAAATCTATAGATTTGGTTCCCGTCTGAGTCAAATTTGCCTTCCTTTTTTACTGGCAAGATTGGAGTGTTACAGGGCAAGGAAGTAAAAGCTAGTACACCCTGTTGCAAAAGGAAGTCTATTACGGGTTGAATTCCTCGCTCGGCATCTCTGGAGAGCGGGTATTGGGCTACTGATGGAAACGGTTTATTTTTTTTCCAAGTAACATGCACGGGCTCAGCACTAAGCAACAATCGTACCTCATTTGCATGTGTAGCCCAAAGACTGGTTGGGACATTCTTTAAAGACTCATCTTCCTCAGAAGGATTTAAATCAGGACAAGTTTCCATCATGGAAAGTAGGAGACTTGGGGCTTGGTCAGAAGGCAAGGAGATAAAAACATCTTTTTCATTACAATTTATAGTGACATTGAATTTACATAACAAATCTCGGCCAAAAAGGTTTGCTGGTGAACAGTCAGAAACTAAAAAAGCATGATGAGTGTTAAGGGGGCCTAAATATATTGGAGTGGGCTTAGATATGGGCAGTGAAATAGGCTGTCCAGAGACTCTAACAGCTTGATAGAATCAGAGGTAACAGGTAGAGATAAATCTTTGAATGGATAGTAGAGAATGTCGCACCAGTGTCAATTAAGAAATCCAGTTTCCGATCCTCTATTTTAAGTTTAACTGTAGGCTCAGGAGTGCAACTAAGGATCAGCTGACCCTATCATTTGAGGGAGAAATGTCCCTCAGGTGGAGAAAAATGAGCCTTTTGGTGGTGCTGGGGTCAAGCGGGAACATTTTTTAAACTGCCGGGGGAAGAGAGAGAATCTCCCTCTGCCCTTTCCCTTAAGGTTCTTCTGGCTGGCCAAATAATCAACAAGACAGGTTAGCAGGAGAAAATAATACCAAGTTTAATCACATGTATACATGGGAGAAAGCAGGGACACTGCGTTTCTCAACACAATAGCAGAAATTCTCGTCTTAAATATCATTTTCAGCCAATGACAAAGGAGGATTTTGGGGGTGGGGGGAGTCAGTTACAGGAGATTACCACTAAAGTACAGTAAACAAGAGTAAGGTTTATTATGTAGCTCAAGGCCTCATCTTCTACATTGATAAGTCACTAGAAATGAGCTCATCCCCCTCTCTTCTCCAAACAGAGAGGGAGATACCTTTACACATGGAGATTTCCCTTATAAATATAAATGATTGTCTGGCAACTCTTCGCAGGGTCATCCAGAGAATGTGGCCAGAGAGACAGAACTTCTGATAAGAGGGGCTTGTTGGTGCCTTTCCTATTGTAACATTTACCCTACATTATCTTTACAGCCATCATGATAGATCTGTTCCAGGAAGGAGCCACCATGTCAAATTCTTTAGGCAGTTAGTGGGGGAGGTCAAATGTCCCTAGAAAAAACAACCAAGGTAAAGAGATAGATTTCAGGGTGGCCAAATCCCAATCTCCCACAAAACTTTCCCTTCTCTTAAGAGCGGCACATGCCCTTTACCAATGCCCTGGTTTCTTGCAATACCTACAATTGTCGGAAGGCAAATAGGGAGCCCTCTGAGTAGGCTTTAGTTTACTTTCAGGGTTGAATTTTTGCTTTTCAAAAGATTCAATTTGCAAAGCAAGAAGAGTTGTCTTTAATTCTTTTTGTTTGTTTGTTTTCTTGCTGACAATTTTCAAAGAATTGTGTAGCAGCCACCATTATTACACTTAATGGTTGTCCTGCCCAAACAACTACACGGTTTTGAATTTGTTTCTTTATATCAGGAAGAAAATTTCCAACTAAAGCAGAAATTAGGAGATTCTTATGCTCTAAAGCTTACAGATTCAATGCAGTGTGTCTTTGGAAAGTCTGAATAAACCGTTCAACAAAAGCTTTATGTTGTTCCCCCTCGTTCTGAGTGCATAATTCAATTTTTGACCGATTAACTTTAGGAGGAAACGCCTCTAGAATCGCTCCTATTAAACCTTGAATATCAGCCCGTAGCTGTGCCACTTCCTGGTTATCTGCAGGAGGGTCTGGGAGAGGGTCTGGCCATGTATTTCCTCTATGAGAGGGGTTTTTGCTAGGGGGCCGTCTGGCCTGTCTGATAACTACAGTGTAGTCATGGGATGGAAGAACGCCCCTTAGCAGCCAGTCAAGGTCTCGGTGGGTGGGGCTATGAATAGCCACTAATCTTTCTAATTCTTCTCTAAATTTAGTAGGGTCTTCTGACAATGGAAGCAGGAGAGTTTTATAATTTAAAAGATCAGCTGCTGTCCAGGGGACATGAATTCTCTGCAGCGGAGGTCCAGGATACATCCTCAGTGGATACTGCATAGGAATGTCTGAAGCTGACAGAGCCTGATTACAAAGCCCTGGAAAGTAGGAGGAGTTGTAAGACACAGCAAAACGAACCTTCTTGCCCTTCCTGGGTGTTTCTACTAAATTTATTTCCTGGTTTTCAACATTTACACAAATAACCTGGATGCCCCTTGCTTGGAGGTCAGGCCTAAGCGCCCCCTGTAAGTCTTCAACAGTGAGAGAAGTTAAAACAGGCACCTGAAAGAACGTTGGAGAAGTTGGAGTTCTGGGACTTAAGGGAACTGGTTGAGGAGGTGGCTGAGGAGATAAGTCTTGATGGGGAGGATTTGGGCCAGGGGCCCAGAAATCCAAAAGATGTTCTGGGGAGTCAGGGACAGGGAGTTGGGGATATAGGGAGTGTAGGAGGAAGGAGACAGGGAATTTCCAGTAAATTTGACATTCAATCTTTGTTCTAACTCCGAATTTGTTCTTTTATTTTATTAAGACATTCCCTAAGGCTACCCGTTATACTTTTCTGGGTTTTCTTTTCAATTTGATTTTCCCATAAATACCAATAAGGCAGCTGCTTGGGATGAGTCAAATATCGATAGAAAGAAAAAGGACTGGGTTTTCCAAAGATGCAACAAGAATGATCAAGTCCCGATTCACACCTAGATATCCTGCTCCTGTTCTCCATGAATTGTAAAATTGAAGTTAATTATCTCGTTCATTTTGTCTAAATCTATTGGGTCACATTGGCACTGAGCCCCTAAACTGGTCCACAGCCTGCTTCAGCAGACACCAAACTCTCTCTCAAGTGCTTGCATTCGGGCGCTGAGTAGGTATTGTATTTAGATCTTTTCCAACAAAAGATCTTCACTGATTCACTCAAGTCCTTACTTATCTACTAGGCGCCAAATGGTCTTGAAATGTTGGGGGTCTGCAAGGAAGACAGATATGTCTAAACAGATAAATTACACGACAGAAATAATGTGAACGAAAGCGATATGAACAAACTGCCGTGGGACTCCAGGAAAAGAACCCCCATGGGTTGACCTACAACTAAGAGATACAGCTATGTCCTGGGGCTCTGAGGAGAAAAACAACCACCATGGGGGGGGGGGTGGACAGGCTTTGTACCATCTAAGGAAAGGAAAAGGAAGGGAGAGAAGATAAAGAGAACACAAGAGAAACGGAAAGGTTTTCTTCTTCTGAGTGTTTCTGCCACCCACTTTCGGAGCACACTGCTTGCTGATGTCCTTTCTGGCCAGTCTTCTCCTTCAGCCAGCTTCTAGAGACTTCAACAATTCGATTGTACCGAGCCGGGCTCCTCCGTGCAGACAATGCCAAGTCTGGAGGGAGCCAGGAGGGGAGCCAAAGATTCACAGGACTCTGCAGCCCTTCTGCAGCTCACTGGTGTGGAGGGGCACCGAGGCTTCACCTTGGCCTCTGTCTCCAAGTTCACCGAAAGGAGGATCGGTGCCTTCCTCGCTAGATGAGCGTGGAGAGAAACCTCGTTCACAGAAGGGATTATGGAAAAATTAATGTCAGAGCCATGAAAAAGGCAAAGGGGGTAGCACCATAAATCTGAAGTAACTGGACGTGTGAGTTAGTAACCAGTAGGACGAGGAGCTGAAGACAAAAAAAGAAAAAAGGCAAAAAACCAGTTCTCAATTTTCTAAGATGGAAAGGCAAGTCTTTCTATTCCAAAAGAAAAAAGTCATTGAACCCTCTCCTTTACAATAAAATTGAAAGGGGCCACATGTTGCAAAGAAGGGTTTTAACCATGATGTCAGTACACGATCATGTGTAGCCATCAGTCGTTAAGGGCACTGCAGATAGTTCACACCTTAACAGTTATGTTACCAAAGTTTGCAGTTGAGATATATATATGTATACATATATTAGAAAAGAGTAGAGTGTGTGCCAATTGCTCACTATACTATTGACACTGTCACTCTTACAACTGAAAGCATGACTAGGAGAGAGAAGGTGGTGTGACCCTAGACTGCTAGAGTCACAGCAAGAAAAGTTAAGAAAGTGCCATCAGGTCATTCGGACAAAAGAATGCTATATGGCTGTTGGGTTTGTAAGAGATCCATTGGAGAAAAACAAGTCACTACATTAAATTATTTTCTACTTACCTGCATCACCCTCTCCAAGAACACATATTCTAAAATGAGACAAGTTATTACATTAAAAATGACCGGCTCTGGCATTTGGATATCTACATCAAATAATGAAGTAAAAACTGGGTTAAGAACATCCTGGTATCAATTCCAACTACCATCCTTTACCAAACTACAACTCTAATGATCGCTTATTCACTTGCAATCTAGTGCTCCTCCCATATACAACATCAACAACTTAAAACGTGTCATAACTTTTTTAAAATTTCCCTAAAATTTTAGAGGATAATGTAAATATAGCTCTTGGAAAAGTTGAGAACGATGGAGACACTAGGAAAGGAAAAGATGAAAATAGTACCCCAATCAATGATGTAAAACAAAAGGCTTGAACTACTGTTAAAAGAATTCTCTATGACATTGATCCATTCTACCATCTCTACACCTGGCTATTTCCTATCATTCGTTTGATACATAAACCAATAGAATAGTGTATTTCATGGGATCAGTTTTTTTAGTTGTGTGCTTTCCCTTTGACCACTACATATGCTTTTACGTGTTTGCTTTATTGTCAGGTGGTGTCACATCAGAACACCCTCATCTCGGCAGATCTCTGCGTTAAGGAACTCTACCTTGGCCCTTGATCAACTGTACTCTGTGTTATGGTCAACTCAGAGCCCTACATGGACCAGTGTTTCCTCCCTCCTCCCTCCCGTGCGTTGTTCATGTCAAGGAGTATAGTCCACCGAGTGAACAGTAAACAGTCTTTTCAAAGCATCAGATATCTAAGAGGAGGAGACGCAGAGTTGGGTGTGGGACCCCATTCCGTGCCTCAGTGCAGACAAGATAGAGGTCAAGACATCCCTCCAGAGACTGGGATCAAAACAGGAGGTTATGAGCACGAGGTTCCCTCTGCAGGCCTTGAAGCAGGGACCTGGAATCAAACTGCTGACACCGTGGATCATGGTTGGTTTGACAGGGAACTCACGAGGAAGATAAGGACATGAAATAATGATAATTATAAGAACAGCAACGAAGACTTCTACTGAGCCAAAGACTGCACCCTGAATGTAAACTCTGTGCTTGAACATATCTTAACTCACATGACCCTGAAAACATCCTGCCATAGTCAGTGTTGTTCTTTTCACCATTTGCTAGATGAAGAGACCGGGAACAGAGGCTAGAAAACTCAGCCAGGTTACAAAGCGGATAAATGGCCGAGCCCAAGCTCAGTGCTCTTCTGTGATGCTCTTGGACTACAACTCCAAGTGAAGTCTCTAACGACTATCTCCGCTCGCACTGCCAACACCATCGTCCTCCGTGGAGTGGATGGAGGCAGGCGTGGGCAGGGCAGGGAGCCGGGTGTGGCAGGCCGCCAGATCTAAGGTCTGGCACACAGGTTGCCAGGTGGCTCCCTCCTCTGAGGGGGCCCAGCACACGCCCCAGGGGACTTGGCGGCAGGCCCCAGGGCCCTTTCCCCCGGATCTTGTCCACTTGAAAGGGGCCTGGCCCAGGTGGCCGGTTGGGCTGGTTGGCCAGCCTCCTTTGGACAAAGCAGGCGAGCCCAGCCAGCCTTCCAGTCGCCCCCGGCGTGGCACCAGCGCCCTCAGGCCGAGGGCCTCACGCGTGCCCTCCAACGCGGATTTCTCCTCAGAGCCGTGGCCTGGGCACTAGGAAGGCCAGGCCCTCCCGACTCCAGAGATGATGCTGGGACCCGTCGCCGGAAGGGCCTGCCCGTGTGGCAGCGGCTCCCCAAGCCGGCGGCCTGCTGGGGCCTCACTCACTGCTTGGCCATAAGCCTGTCTCGGCCCTTCGGATTCCACAGAGCCTTTCCTCCACCTGGCTGGAGTCGACAAGTGCGGGCGTGGGGTGAGGCCGTGGTTTTGCCTTTCCAGGAAGAAATGAGGCCCGGGCAAAAGCAGCTGGCCGAGGCAGAGCCTTGACCTGGCACCCCAGTCAGCCTTTGGCCACCAGGTCCAGACCACCGCTTCCAAAGAAGGGAAGCGGCCGGCCAGCTGATTGCAAGTGGGGGATGGGAGGGAGACAACAGCTGAAGCCAAGTCCAGCAGGGCGTTGGCGTTCCTTCTTCAGCTGGGACTGGCCTGGCCTGGCGGGCGGGCGGGGCCGTCACTGAGGACCCCCGAGGCCCGCCCTAGGCCCTGGCGGTGGCGGGTGGCGCATGCGCCCTTGGCCTCAGGGGTTGAACCCAAGCCCACAGGGCACTCAAAGCAGCCGGAGAAAGAAGGGGCCAGGGGAGAGGAAGGCAGGTAGGCGAGGCGGGCAGGGCTCGCCCACCTCTTCTCCTCAGGTCCCCGAGAGAGAAAGAGAGAGAGAGAGAGAGAGTGAGAGACAGACAGACAGACAGGCAGGGAAAGAGTGAGAGATCCCTGACCTCTGAGTATCTGCATCCACCACTGCTGCCAACTCACAGGCCATCCCACTTCCCCCCTCCATCCCCATCCCCAGGCACGGCCCCCCGGGGCCAGCCACACCACAGAGAGGCCCCTTCATGGTCACCTCCGTGCTGTCCCTTCCGGGCCTGACCCCACTGCAGGGGAACCGGTTCAGACAATCCAATCGTCTACATGTCCCTCTCCATGACAATTGTCTTCTCCAGTCTCACATGCCCAAACCGCACCCCCAACATCCTCCTTTGTCTGCAGCTGGAGATAGGAGGAGAATCTCTGCCATTGTGTTGAGAGACTCAGTTTCGCGGGTTTCTCCCCTGTACACGTGTTCTGAAGCTGGGTATTATTTTCTCCAGCGAACCTGTCTTGTGAAGGATTTGGCCAGCCATAAGAAGCTTCAGGGAAGAGGCGGAGGGGCTTCTCTCTCCGCCCCCGACAGCCCTGAGCTGGGTCAGTGCCTCAGACCTGGCCAGGGGCAGCCCATCCCCCGGCGCCCTCTCCCGGGGCATCCCAGGAAAGCTTCACAGCCAGCCCCACCCCACTCGCCACTGCCAGGACCATCGGCCTCCCTCGGGAGGACGGGGCAGGACAGGGAACCGGGTGTGGGAGGCCGCCAGATCTCAGCTCTGGCACACAGGCTGCCAGGCTGCCTGGTCCTCTGAGGGGGCCCAGCACACGCCCCAGGAAACTTGGCGGCAGGCCCCGGGGCTCTCTCCTCTGGAACTCGTCCACTTGAAAGGGGCCTGGCCCAGGTGGCTGGTTCGACCGGTTGGAAAGAAATCTTTTTCTTCTCTGAGAGACTGTTGCTTGTCATCTCCTGGACATGAGATGACAGACAATTGTTCCCATTTCCCTTTCTACTTGAAACCTGATGGATACATTGCCCACTGCCTTTAGAGACTGCAGGTCTTTCTGAAACTCTTTTCAGTGCGCTGGCTTACTTCAGCATCATTTCATTGTTCCATCCGAAATTCCTTTCAGTTGGATCTATTTTCCTTTCTAATCCTTTTGTATACCTAGATATTTAAAAGCTGCTCAAATCTGTAGTGGAGAAAAGTTGGGTTACAACTCTTTCAGACAGCATGTAAACCCACATTTTAGGGTTTCTACACAAAACGTCTCTGCCATGTTTCTAGCAGCTCTCCTTCCATATATTTTCCTCCAGGACTTCCTGTGACAAAATTGCCTTTCTAAAAGCCAGTCCTCCGTTCACTCTCTTGGCCAGTCACGTTTCCATAGAAAGAAAAAGGACTGGATTTTCCAAAGATGCAACAAGAATGATCAAGTCCCGATTCACACCTAGATATCCTGCTCCTGTTCTCCATGAATTGTAAAATTGAAGTTAATTATCTCGTTCATTTTGTCTAAATCTATTGGGTCACTTTGGCACTGAGCCCCTAAGCTGGTCCACAGCCTGCTTCAGCAGACACCAAACTCTCTCTCAAGTGCCTGCATTCGTGTGCTGAGTAGGTATTGTATTTATTTAGATCGTATTCAACAAAAGATCTTCACGGATTCACTCAAGTACTTAAGCATCTACTATGTGCCCAAAGGTCTTGAAATGTTGGGGGTCTGCAAGGAAGACAGATATGCCTAAACAGATAAATTACACTACTGAAATCATTTGAATGAAAGAGATGTGAATAAACTGCCGTGGGACTCCAGGCAAAGAACCCCCATGGGTTGACCTACAACTAAGAGATACAGCTCTGTCCTGGGGCTCTGAGGAGAAAAACAACCACCATGGGGGGTGGACAGGCTCTGTACCATCTAAGGAAAGGAAAAGGAAGGGAGAGAAGATAAAGAGAAAACAAGAGAAACGGAAAGGTTTTCTTCTTCTGAGTGTTTCTGCCACCCACTTTTGGAGCACACTGCTTGCTGATGTCCTTTCTGGCCAGTCTTATCCTTCAGCCGGCTTCAGGAGACTTCAACAATTCGATTGGAAGAAAACATGGCCCTGGATTAGGCAATGTGTTTGTAATTATGGCACCCAACACATAAGCAACCAAAGGGAAAACAGATCAATTCAACTTCATCAAATTAAAACTTGAGTGCTTTGAAAGACATGATCAAGAAAGTGAAAAGACGACTCACAGAAGGGGAGAATATGTTTACAGATCTTTACATATCTGATAAGGGTCTACTATTGAGAATATATAATACATTCTCCCCTCTCAACAATAAAATACAAATAGCACAATGAAAAATGGGCAATGCATTTGGATAGGCATTTCTCCATAAGAAATACATTCCTGCCTGGTGCTGTGCTGTCCCTTCCCGAGGCTGCGGTTCCTGTGCTGGCCATCAGGTGGCAGCCTCCTGTGTCAGTGGTGTCCACTGAGCTTTGTTGGAGCAATTGGAGAAAGGAGGAGTCATGCAGAAGTCATGCTGACCCTCCGCCTGCCTCAGGACCCACTTGCACTTCCTATTACTAGTGTTCCTCTTCACCGACTGAGTGGAGCAAAAGCAGGAAGGAGGGATCCAAGATGCCCCTATTTGTTCATTCGGCAGCTATGTGCCAAGCCCTCACCCTGGGCCGGGAGCCCTGGTGGTCCCAAGGGTGGTACTGAAATCTACCCAGTGGTCCCTGCCCACCAGGAGCTCAGTCTGGAGGCAGATGGACAAAAGCACAAAATCAGAGACACGTGAAAGAGAAGAGCATGAACTGGAATTAAAATAAAGAGTGTCCTGCAGGGAGGGCTGGGGTCTCACTGGGTAGGAGGGTCTGAAAGGCCTGACTGAGGTGACATTTGCTGTGACCAGAATGACAGGAGGACCCAGCGCTGCACTCATCTGTGATCAGCGTGCCAGGGAGAAGGCACTGCTGGTGTGGAGACACCCAGGCAGAAGTGAGTTTGGCCAGAGGAGGTTAGAGAGGTGGGCACTGTGGCTGCAGATAGCCTGGAGGGGAGAGGAGGGAGAAGGGCAGGCCAGACCCAGGAACTGGGAGATGGTGTGAGGTGTCTCCTCCTCTCTGAGAACACTGCTCCCCACCCTGCATCTTTAAACCGCAAATATTCTCTCTCTCTCCATCTCTGTGGACCAGGAATCCTGCACAACTGAGCTGGAGCCTCTGCTCATGACGACTTCCAGGTTGGGGCTGTGGCCTCCACTGAGGCTGGAACAGGGTGAGATGTGCTGTCAAGCTTACTCTTGTGGGCTCGGTCAGGAGCAGCTTCACTGAGAGCCCGGCTCCTTTCTGTCTGTTGGCCAGGGCACTCCCTTGGTTTTCTTCTGTGTGGGCCTCTGCATAGGGGAGCTCAGGACGTCCATGTATGTCCCCAGGTCCAGGGGTTAGACAGACTGAGAGAGGGGAACAAGGGAAGAGGGAAGAGGGAACACAAGAGAGCGAGTGAGAGAGAATGACAGCCTCGGTGATGGAATCTGAGAAGGGTCGTCCTGTCACTTGTGCTGGGTCTGTTGGTCAGAAGCCAGTGCCTAAGCAGTCAGTGGTCCACAGGGACGTGTAGAACAGGCAGGGAGGTCATCCCTGCAGGGGCACGCTGACCTTGACTCGAGTGTCCTGGTTGCGAAAGGCTCCCTTCCTACCTGGGCTGATCCTGCGTTGAGCTCAGATCCTCCTCCTTGGGAGTGTTGCTCATCGTGACCCGGGTGTGCTCTCCCGGGTTCCCTGGGCTCCTGTCTCCTCCAGGAGGGAGATGTACACTGAAGAGGCTGAGGCCAGAGCAAGCAGGGACCACTCCACCCTCCCAGTTCATTTGCTTCCTTCCCCAGGAGGGCCGACTCCTCAGGAGCCTCTCCTCACTGCTCACCATCTTCTCTGCTCTGAGAGCACCTCGTTTCAGCCTCTGAAGAAGACCTGGGGAGAAGCTTGCAGGTGGGAAGGCCTCTCTCCATGGGAGCCCCAGAGTGGACAGGGAACTTCGACAGGGCTGGGCATTGTCCCCTCAGTCAACTTGGACTTCCTGGGAGGCAGCAACACCTGGGGGCAGAGCCTAGGCTGGTGGCAGGTCTCTAAGCATCCCCACAATGCCCATCTTCCTGGTCTCACCTGATTGGGCACAGGCCTGCACAAGCACACAACATTTCAGACCCCCTGGGGTCATGTGCAGCCCATCAAGGCCGCTGTGTCTGTCTCATTGTGTGGCTGTCCGTCTCACCTTCCTGGCTGATTCGCTGCTCTGTTCTAGATCCAACCTCAGGCGGCTGCAAAGTTGACCTTCCACGTCAGCTTGCCACTGAGATGGTTACTGTTTCCAGAAATGCTTAGGGGCCGGGCTTTGCGCAACCATGGCGACATCAAGTGGGCAACCTCTGACAATGAAGCCACCCCCCTTCAGGCTTGCGCCGCTCACAGGGCCGTCACACTGAGGGGGTGGGGACGGGACCTGCCCTGGGCAAAAACACCACGACTCTCACTGTTCTTCCCTCAGCTTCAAATGCTCCTCAGTTGGTTGTATGTCTTTGGTCTCTTCCCAGAAGTTGTTTTCTGACAGCGCGTCCAGTGTGATCATGGCTTTCCGGGAAGAGGATTGGCTGAATTCCTCACTCAACCATTTGGTGTGTCCTGCCGCCCCACCCCGATCACTTTCTAAAGGCTCATCCTTTCAGCAATCTGAGGACCCAAGATTGTGAGTCTGTGTCCCGGAGGGATTTTGAGAAGAGCTGGTGGGATGGCAGTATTGCAAAGCATAAAGTCTTGTTTCCAGAAAGCTCTCTGGGATCCTCATCATCTTGCTGTTTTGGAGTCAAAGCCCTGAGGTCTTTAAAAAGCCAGCAATGTTAGAACATGGGCAGGACAAACAAAAGTCTCTGGGCTCCAACACCAACTAAAATATTCTGAATTTCTAGTAAACTGAGACGAGTGGAAAGGAATTGGGAGTGTGGAGTGGAGGGGCGGTTTGGGCCAACTACGCATCTGGGAGGAGAAATGCCATGCAGAGCAGCCTTTCTGGGGGCATAAGTGTGGGACATGTGTGCAGACCCCCGCTGCAGACATTGCTGCTGCTGCCCTTCAGTTCCCTCAGCCCACTTGAGTCCCTGCAGTCCCTGGGAGCCAGTCCCCAGCAGGCCCACAGTGTCCCCCTGGAGCACCTGCATCCACTCTCTGTCTGAGGGCTCTCTCCTGCACCGGGAGCTTCCTCTCCTGCAAGCCTGTGCCAGCCTGTAGCACAGAAGCCTTCATGACCCGGGGTAAACCCTCCACTCACGGGGACAGAGCCAGTCCGGGTGGGATCTCGTCTCCCAACAGGACTAGGATGGATGCTCACCTCAGTGCTCCCTCGTCAGGCCCCGCACTGGCTCTCCTCCGCCAGGCTCCCTTCCCCCATGGTCTCCCTCGGGCCTCCTCCATCACCTGAAAACAAACCACTTGCGATACAACCTTGTCTGCTTTGGGGGCCGAAACCCTGCCGAGGCTCCACGCTGGCTGTGACTTGGAGTAGGTCGTCCAGGCTTCTGGACTTGAGCTTCCTCACCTGTAAGATGGGGACAAAAGGCCTGCCTCCCGGAGTCTTCGGAGGAGACACAGCATGGGAAGATGCAAACCGCTGCAAAGAAGGATGCCAGGTGATCACCCAGTAAAACACCAACCTTGCCAAAGCAACAGGAGCTCGTGAGGCTGAGGGAGGAACGCGGGCAGCCTGTCCCAACAACGTGGAGATTCACTGACGAGTGTGGCCGTGCAGGGTAGGCCCCCGAGCAGTGGAAGAGCCATTAACAAGGAGGGTGAAAGGACAGAGGCTTCCAAGGAGAAAGATTTAAGTGTTAGAGGATCACAGAGGCCTTAGGAAAATCGTGAGGCCCTGGAACATGTTACTGAAATGCTATTATTGGCCGTAAAAATGTGTTACAAATACCCAGTCCACTCTGGATTACTTCTCTTTGGTTGTAGGAATGAGTGCACACTTGTGATTAGAACCCACATTTTGTTAAATATAGGATATCTTTATTTTTCTTAACTTTTAATTATTTTTTTTGTCGATGAAGTGCCAAGCATGGGTTTTCTCCGTTCTTCTCTTTGCATGGGTGGCCTCTACTTTCAGAAGTGGATTCATGGTGCTCATCACCACTACTATCCCGAGGGACAGCCCTCTTTCAGGTCATACAGTGGATGTGAGCTCCAGGTGGGCAGGGACCACGTCGGGTCATACTGGTGAAGTTACAGTGCTCGGCCCACGGCAGGGACCAGAGCTTATTGGGTGAATGAGAGAGTGAAACAATGAACGAATGCATGAATGAGTACATGAGTGCAGGAGTGAGTGAGTGAGGGAATGAGTGAAGGAATGACTGGGTGAATGAAGCAATAAGTGAATAAACCACAGCAGCTGGATCCATACAGGAGGAGGCTTTATCTGTGGCGGGCTCACAGGGTGTCACAGCACAAGGCCTAGACGGTGGCATGGAGCATGTCCAGCTCTCCTTCCAGCACTGAGCCTCCGTCACCTGCAACACAGTGTGGTCCTGGTTCTTCTTCAGCTCCACCTCAAACAATGCTGAATGTTCCCGGGAGCAGGGCAGCAGGAAGGGAACCTGAGGAGGGACTTCCCAGACCCTGCGCCCTGGAAGACCACTGTGACAGCCTGGCAGGGGGCTCTTAACACGCTCCAGGCACCAGGCTAGAGATACTCAAGCCATTCCGCAGGGAAGTCTCCCAACAGCCCATCAGGAGGCCAAGTCATTTCCTCATTGTACAGATGGGGAAACTGAGGCTGAGAGCCTCACCTGCATCACCAGCTAGAAAGAGGCTGAGCAGGCACTAGGACCCCTGTTTCTCTGACTTTGGATCATTCCAAACCACTGTCCTGCACTGCGGCCTCCTCGGGCCTAGGGGTCCTGGCCTCCCTGGGGCCTGCACCCTTCTGGCCTCCAGCCATCACTGAACTAAAGGGACAGGGTCACTCTGTCTGCCTGGGGCTGGGTATGGTGGCCGGGGAATGGCCAGCCGTGGGCGCTGTGGGCTCTCCCAGTACCAAGGACCAGCCTATCCCCCCACAGAGTGAGGTCTCTCTGGGCATCAGGACCAAAAGTTGTCAGAACTTTAGGGAAAAGAGGTCCCTCCCTCAGCATGGGGGAGCCCTTCTCAGGCAGGCCCCATGGGGTCTAAGAGGCACTGGGTTCAAATCCCGGCTCTGCCACTCTGCAGGGCACAGAGGGGGCAAGTCTCTTTGAGCCTCAGTTTCCTCATCAGTGAAATGAAGACA
This sequence comes from Diceros bicornis minor, assembly GCF_020826845.1. Taxonomy (NCBI): domain Eukaryota; kingdom Metazoa; phylum Chordata; class Mammalia; order Perissodactyla; family Rhinocerotidae; genus Diceros; species Diceros bicornis. The sequence goes on from NW_026691046.1 coordinate 844,081, forward strand.
ATAATTGCTACTCCCCCAAGGAGTTGTGGGGAGGATTCAAGGAGATAGCTCAAGAGGAGAACAGAGGCCCCAGTAAGTGCTCATCACCGTGAGCTGTTCCTGCTGATGTCACCCCACTGAGAGCCCCTTGGGGCCCTTCGCCTCTGCCCACTCTGATCTCCCCCCAGGCATGCCCTACTCGCTCTGACTCCGCTGTTCCTCTGGAATGCCTTTCTCCACCCCATCTCGTCCCACGGCAGTCAGCCAGCCAGGTGGGGATCCAGGACCCAGCCCCATCTCTCCTCCCGTGATTCCTCTTCAGTAGAGCTAGTAGCTGTTGAGATCTGAGAAGGTGCAGGGCACTCCAGGTGCAGCCTCAGCGAACTTGTCTGACACCACCATGAAATGTCGGCTGCCACCCCACTTCACAGGTGAGGAAACCGAGGCTCCAATGGCAGTGCCTCTCCGAGGTCACCAGGGCTCTCTCGCTCATCCCCACTGAGCAGGGCCCCTCCATCGCAGAGGCTGAATGTGCTGGATATGTGGGCTGGGGCTGGCACAGTGCCTGAGGCAGCCATCACTCCTGGAAGACCCTGAGGTGTGCTTTGGGCACAATGACCTTCTCCAAAGCGTCCAGCCCCGTGCTCTGACCTTCTGGCACCTTCTATGACACCTCCACTGTGTCTTGTCAAAGTCACTTCTGCTCACACAAGCTCAAGTGGGTCCTGCTGTTGCAACTGAGAACTCCCCCTGGAGGGGGCATGTTCAAGGAGGTCCCTGTGACTCACTGCACTGCCCTAGATGTGCTTTCCCTACTGAGGATAGGGCTCTCTGCTTGGAGGGAGAGGGAGCAGGCAGGAGTGTCCAGACCCTCATCATCATCAGTCCTGGATGGCAGGCCAGGCTGCTCAGCTCAGGTGTGTTAGGGAGCAGGAGGGGCATGGGCAAGGCCAAAGCGAAGTCAGGTGTGGTAGGGGCGGGGCCAGGGGTGAGGGGAGTGGTAGGGACAGAAGCTGGGCAGGTCACCCCAGGAACCTTCATCCCCTGCATCCTAGCTGCTCCTCCTTCTCCCTCCCTCCCTCAGGTCTCTGCTTCAGGGTCTCTGGACTCCCTGTTCCCAAATAAGATCACAGGGTAGAAGGAGACCTTGGGTGTCAGAGACTGTGACCAAACCTTAACATCATGTTTACATTATGAGCCAGAATCTCCACCTCTAGTGATCGGTCCTAAAGAAGTAGAGATTTATGGATGCAGGTGTCCCTTTCAGCACGCTGACGGGAGTGAAAAATCAGAAATGATCCGTGTTGCCCAGCAGAGGCTCTTAGGAAATTCTGAGGCCGACGCAGAGGAGGAAGAGGATTGACTGGCCAGGGTCCAGCCCTGGGGAAATCAGGTTCCAGAAGAGCACACTCCCTGAAGTCCTTCCCACACGATAGCCGCAAGTGCACACTCACACACATTTGCACATAGTCATACCCATGTGCATACAGATGCACATAGCTGAATGGGCACATGCACACACGTGCACACACACGTGCATACAAAGACAAAGGACTGAAACGGTAAACACTGCCTATTAAGGGCACTCCTCAGTTTCCACTTAATTCTTAATTCCCTTAGAATTCATTCTTTTATTCTAATAAACGTTCATTGTCTTTGTAATAAAAACCTTTACAAAGAAAAACTAAATAATGTACGTCAGTCCAAAGATGAGTGATAAATGGATAACATTAACCATGTGATTTTAATCTTGTTTGAATTATAAGAGGAATAGAGGCATATTCTATCAAGTTGAAATATCACGCAGGCCCCTAAAGGAGAAGAGAAGCGAGTGGCAATTCCCATCCCCAGTGGTGAACCCCATGGAAGATTTGGTGCATATCTCTCTGGCTCTGTCTCTCTCTTTCTGTCTGTCTGTCACTGTCTCTCTCTCACACACAGATTCATTTTCATAGATGCGTGTCTCCCGGCTGATATCACGTATACGTGGTCTTACAGATGGGACGGATGGATCCCATCGCCTCGCCATGGACAGTAGCATTCCTTCCAATTGCTTGCTATTGCAACCAGTGCTGTGATGAATAGTCTGGAAAATACATCTTTGAAAAGTTGGGCAGGAATTTCTGTGGGATGAAGTCTTGGGATCAGCACCGCCAGCACAGGCGTGCCCCTGGGGACAACGATGGGTCCTGCAGGCTGGTCTCCAGAGAGGAGTGTCCATTCATACGTGTCACTAGGGGTCTACTGGGGCCTCTGCTTCCTCACATTGTCACCAGGGCTTGTCATCACCACACTGGAACCTTGCCTGTCTGATGGGGCCCAGTGCCCTCTCCACAGTGTCTCCATGTGCGCATCTCCTCCTCGGGGAGCTCGCGCATCTCTGACACGTGCTGCCTCTGTGTAGCGCCTCTCGTTGGTGTTGAATGTGTTTGCTCTTTATCTCTTTTTAAAACTCTGACTTTCGGCCGTTTTTGTAGACCACAAGGATGCGTAACCTTTCCCTGGCCTTGTGTTATGAGGAATACATTCCGGTTTATGGTTTGTCTTTCCAGCTTTCAACTCTTTTCTTGTTTTTGTTTCTGCCGCACGAAGAGCAACGCATTTCGTGTGTGGCTTCTGGCTCTGGTGTTCCACTTAGAACAACAGTCTGTACCCCAAGATTGTGCACATATGTAGCAAAAGGGCTTTCTTGGATACATGAAATCTAGACTCATCTGGGATTTTCCTATTAAATTAGAGAAATTCTATTTCAAATAAAAACAGAAAAGGAAAACCTATCAGGCCTTGTGAAAATGAGTGGGCAGATACAAATGTCCACCTACGGCATGATTTCACTTATAGGAAACATCCAGAACAGATTAAAAATAAAAAAAACCGTGACAGATAACAGATTAGGGGTTGCCAGGGCCTGAGGGAGAAATGAGGAGTGAGTGCTTTTAGAACAGGGTTTCCTTTTGGAGAATGAAATATTCTGAACCCAGACAACGGTGATGGATGCACAGCATTGTGAATGTACTTGATGCTCATGAGGTGTACAATTTAAAATGAAAAACAATAAATTGTTAAAAGATGAAAGTTAAATTTATTTTAAATATTCAAGATATAAACAATAAAAACAAAGCAATGAAAGGAACCAGGAAGGAAACAAATACAATAAACAGGGTAGGGAAGGATATTTGTGGTAAGGGAGCAGGTGGAACAGGTGGGACTGGAGGTGCTAATGAGGGAGGTTCCCGAGCCAGCTCTCCCAGGGCGCAGAGATTGGCCTCAGCTGCCTCCCTGTATCCTGCAGGCGCCTGTGCAGGGGATGGCTCTCCCTGCACGGAGGCTGTGGCCTCAGCTGCCTCCCAGTGTCCTACAGGAGCCTGTGCAGGGGATGGCTCTCCCTGCACAGAGTCTGGGGCCTCAGCTGCATCAATGTTTCCTGCAGGTGCCTGTGCAGGGGACGGCTCTCCCTGCACGGAGGCTGGGCCCTCAGCTGCCTCCTGATCTGCTGGAGCCTGTGCAGGGGATGGTTCTCCCTGCACAGAGGCTGAGGCCTCAGCTGCCTCCTGGTGTCCTGCAGGGGCCTCTGCAGAGGATGGCTCTCCCTGCACGGAGTATGGGGCCTCAGCTGCCTCTCGTTCTCCTGCAGGAACCTGTGCAGGGCATGGCTCTCCATGCACAGAGGCTGTGCCCTCAGCTGCCTCCTCTTCTCCTGCAGGAGCCTGTTCAGGGGATGGCTCTCCCTGCACAAAGGCAGGGGCCTCAGCAGCCTCCCTGTCTCCTGCAGGAGCCTGTGCAGGGGATGGCTCTCCCTGCACAGAGCCTGGTGCCTCAGCTGCCTCCCTGTATCCTACAGGAGACTGTGCGGGGGATGGCTCTCCCTGCACAGAGGCTGAGGCCTCAGGTGACTCCTGGTGTCCTGCTGGAGCCTGTGCAGGGGATGGCGCTCCCTGCATGGACGCTGGGGCCTCAGCTGCCTCCTGGTCTGCTGCAGGACATGGTGGATATAATTTTTCTCCCGGGATTGAAGCTGGGTCATCTGGTGGCTCTGAAGGTTTTATCACTGTCACTGCAGACCCTCTCCCGGTAGCTGCTGATTCAGTCCTGTGGGACACCGGCGCTCGATCGGGGAGATGGATGGAATATCCCCTTCCACCAGTTCCACGCTGTCTCCTGTCTGGAGCTCTGCAAAGACAGTGACTGGCTCTGTCCCAGAGGCATCAGAGCCCTGCCCAGCTGTCCTTGCTGCTGCTTCTGCCCTCTGGACCTAATTCTCCCAGATCAGGCACACACCTGTGTCTGCACAGTATTCCACCCCTGAGGAAAGACCTACACCTCAGGGGCTTGGGATAAACCTCAGGCAGAAGGGTGCCATCCCCTCACTCCACATCCCACCCAGCCGGCCTTGACCTGGGCTTTGAATCTGACCGACACCCCCCAGGCTTCTAAAACCTCACCGACTGCTCCTGCTCACGGTGGTCTACCCACATGAACCCGCCCTTCCAGGTACACATGGGGAGGTGATGTAGGGCTGCCCAGATGGGACCATAGTGGTAGCCTGGTTTGGAATGGCCTTCCCTGGGCCTCCCGGTGTTACCTTTCCGTCCCTCCGGGTAAACGGCAAGAGCTGTCGGCCGTGAGAGGGGCACCAGCATCTGCATGGGTGTTTGGGGGCTTTCCTGGGGCTCCGGCCCCTGGTCATTGGGAAGCAGCAACTAAACATGTTGCTCCTTCTAGACAAGTGCTAGACAAGTGAGCTCGCTTGGGGGCTGTGTTTAGGATGTGTGTGCCTAGTTACCAGGGTTTCCAAGTTCTGTTTGGCTCTGTGAGGTCACTCCCTGGGATCCCCTTACCTAAGCTTCCTCCTCACACAAGACCTTCCTAAGGGCCCCCCGGGTTGCTGACTGCTCACTCTCCATCTCCGTACCCTGTCCAGACACAGTCACACCAACACAGTCCACCCCACAGCCTCTGGGGAGGTCTGGACGCAACCGGGGCCCCAGCTTTGAGGACACAGAGTTGAATTCAGTCCCGCTCCTGCTTCTTGCCAGTGATGTCACCCTGGACAACCCTGCGTCTCTCACTGCCTCCCCTCTCAGGGTCTCTCCTCTGTTCATGTCCTTCTCTGTGTAGTGGGGGTCATTCTAGCATCTACTTCCTAGGGATGTCATCAGGTGTATAGACCTAGAGATCCCTTCAGAATCTGTGAATCCCGTGGGCTGCTCCCACACGTAGCTCCTGCACAGACTTGGCAGTGCCAGGATTACAGAAAGGGCTGGCTGTAGCAGAGAATACAACGCAAAGAGGCTTGGGTCTGCTGGGCGTCTGGGAGAGGCACTTCCCCTCTTGCCTGTTTCCCAGTGTCCCTACGGAGGGTTGAAATGAAATGACGTTCAGACATCATCTCCTTCGGGCTCGCAACCCTCCAGGGCCTCCTATTATATTTAGACTCAGGTCCAAGTGCCTGAGTGGCTGTCATCTCAGCGTATGTGGTGGGCAGCCCCCACAATGGCTCCCAGGGTTCCCACTTTCTAGGCACACATCCTATGTAATCCCCGCTCCTCAATGAGAATGGACTTTGCGGCTGGCTTCTAACCAATAGAATAGGGCCGAGTGATGGGTGGTCACTTCCACGGTCGGCTTAATGAAAAGTCTGTGACTTCTGCCTGGTTCTGTCTCTCCTGTGTTCATTCTATCTCTCTGTCTCTGTCTCTCTCTCTGTCTCTGTCTCCCTGTCTCTGTGTCTCTGGCTGTCTCTATCTCTCTTGCTCTCTCCCTGTCTCTCTGTCTTTCTCTTTGTCTCTCCTCTCTGTCTCCCTGTCTCTGTCTGAGTCTCCTCTCTTTGTCTCTCCTACCCATCTTTCTATCTCTGTGTGTCTCTGTCTCTCTTTCTCTCTCTCTTTCTGTCTCTCTGATCCACTATTCAGGAGAAGCCAGATCAGATATTATGAGCTTTCTTCCCTATGGCACCCCCTAATGCAAAGAACTGGCAGAGGGTCCAGGGCCACAGACAGAAAAGGCCTGAAACCCCCCATCCAAACTGAATCCTACCACTGCCCCGATACTCGTGAATGATCTCCGAGATGGCTCCTGCCTCTATCGAGCTTCAGTTGAGAACACAGCCCCAGCCTCCTGCTAGACCTTGATGGGGAGCCTCCCAGCTGACCTGAGCCTGGACCCTGGTACAGACACTGTCAGATGCTCAATGATAGGTCTCGTAAGTGCTAAGTGAGGCTAATGCTGTCACCCAGCGTAGACAGCTAGTACCTCCTTCCAAGCCTGGGTCTGGCCCTACCATCCTCTCTCCCTCACTTCTCTCCTCCTCAGCTCACTCTAGCCACACTGGCTCTTTTCTCACCTCCTCTCTTGTCAAATTCTCTTCTGCCTCCAAGTCTCTGTGCCTTTGAGCTTCCCCCCAGCACGCTGTTTGCAGACAGATGCAGGGCTGGTTCCTCTTGTCCTTCTGCTCAGGGCACAATTGTTCCCAGGGGGGCCCTTTACACCCACCTAGGGGCTCCAGGCCCTCCCTCCTCCAGCACCCTGCTTCATTGCCCTGTATCACCTGCTCTTTTTTTCGCATGGATTTGTTCATGATTTTGTCCCTTCTACCTCCAGGCTGTGAGCTCCTGGAGGACAGGGACCATGTGGGTGCTTTCAGCACTGCCCTCAGGACAAACACGGGCCGTGCTCAGGGTGAGTGCTGGGGCCACAGTAGCTGACAGAATCATGAGAGGATCTCAGAGTCCCCTCCCGCCTCTGATCAGCTCCCATTGTGAACGTGGATGCCAGTAATGAAAGGTGCCTGTTGCTTTAGTCAGGGGAACACCCAGAGCGAGCCCTGGGCGTCCCTTCCCTGCTCCACTTGCTCCATTGAGCACGAATGGACACAGGACACCACTGGTGGTCAGCCCTAGCCTTGCAGCCCTAAGCAGGAAAGCAGAAAGCAAAACACACACCTTTCTTTGTTTGGGGTCCTCAAGGTAGTTGTTCCACCAGGGCCGAGGGTGCAAAGGAGCAGGACCTGTGGGCTCCAGGAGGGACGTGAGGGACCTCAGAAGCCTCTCTTGCTCCCTGCTTTCCTTACACTGGCCCTGGCGTGTCCCGTTGACTCACAAGGCCTCCTCACCCCAGCCAGGCCAATGACTCCACCTCACTTCCAAAGGAGGACCCCGAGGCTCCGACACGGATGGCCTTGTCCCTGGTCCCCAGACAAGTCGACCAGTGCTCTGCCATGTTCTGCACTGCCTTACTGTTATTAGGGAGCCCCCTGGGTGCTGAGTGATTGCACCCCATTTTACAGATGACCAGTGGTCCCAGCATTCAAGGTCACTCTGCTCTAAGTGACCAAGTTCAGACGTGAACAGGGGACTAGATATCCTTGCTTTTCACCAGCTTTGAGCCCAGCATTGACCATCGAGGCCTTGTCGTGTGTTGGGGCTCCCCCAGCCAGGCGACCTCCTGAGTCCAAGCACTTTGGGCACCTTCTTCTCCCTGCTTGAATCCCAACACACCCTCTTGAGGTCAGAGTCACTGACCCCAATTTTCATGGAGGAAACTGAGTCTCCGAGAAGACACCGCATTACCTTGTCTGTCACAGGGCTGTGAGGTGACCCAGCTATGGGTTTGACCCCAGGTCAATCTGACCCTACAGGCTCTGCTAGCACAGGAGCCTGAGGAGGTGGCCTGTGAGCCCAGCACAGAGGTGAGTCCATCCTGGATGGGGGCTCGGGGGAGGGGCACTGCAGGCTAGGAGCTCTGAAGGGGGCAGGGGCTTGGCAGGGTCCTTGGGGAGGAAGGCTCTAGGGAGGGTGGGGTGCGGTGAGGGGTACACTCTGGGCACGGTGTCTGGACCAGATCACACAGGGCTGTGACTCAGGCAAGGAGTCGGGCCTCACTACAGGTTGGTTGGACGTGAACGAGCAGTCTCATCAGAGCCTCTGGCAGTTAGATCCTAGATTTGGAGGGAGCTTGGTGTGGGCACCTTATCCACGTCCACCCAAGCCCTGTGGCTGAACAGCACTAGGGACTGAGGAGAAGGTGCCCTTGGCAATATCGAGTCCCTCCTCTTCATGTGAGGCTGGGTTGAGCTGGCTCCATGCCTGACCTCACCCCCTTGGTGACGGTGGGCTTCTTCAGGTCAAAGTCATACTAGGCTTTGGGTTCATTGCATTGAACACATTGGCATCCTCAGGGGTATTCAGCATGGGGGGGTGGGGCCAAAGGAGGGTTGGCTGTGCTCAGGACAGCCATACCAGGGACAGGGAAATGCACAGAGACAGGAAGCAGATCAGTGCTTCTCAGGGTGTGGGGAAGTGGATATGGGGGCATGGCTGCTTCATGGGTACAGGGGTTCTGGTGGGGTGAAGCAATGATCTGGAACTAGATAATGGTGACGGTACACAGCATAGAAGATGTAGTTAATGGCCGGCCCTGAATTGTACAACTTTAAGTGATGAAAACATTACACTTTATTGAATCTAAATTTGAACACATAAAACATAAAAAATCATAAAACATAGAAAAGGGAAAAGACATCCTGCCCTCACAGGCAAGGTGAAGGACAGCTCTAGGGTGGAGCTGGAGCCGGCTGGGCCTTAGTTGCTGACGATGAGGGTGGTGCTGCAGCTGCTCTAGCGCTGGAGCCACTGCTGTGGCTGATGCTAGAGATACCACCAGCTCTGGCTGTGCCACTGGCCCAGGAGCTGGACTTGATCTGGGGCTGGAGCTCGGACTGTCTCAGGCGATGGTGCCTGACCTGCTTCTAGAATTGGCTCCGGTCCTGAGACTGACTCTAGCTCTGCATTGTTGACAGATTTGGTGCGGGAGCCAGTGATGGAAATGGCTGCTGCTCTGGAGCTGGTCAAGTGTGGGAGCTGGAGGAGCTCTAGTTCTGGAGCTGGCCGCAACTGAGCTCTAGAGCTGGCACCAGAGCTCTCACTAGTCCACAGCTGGAGCAGGATCTGGTGCCATGTGGCTCTAACTTTGTAGGTTGAGGTAACTCTGGCTCTGCTGCTGGTGACCGAGCCTTCTCTAGCGCCACAGCTGGTAAACAACGTGTCCTGACCTTTAGATGGGGTCAGTGACATCACCAACCCATCATGAGCTGTCCATCAGATGGTGGGAGCACTCCAGCAAATAGGATCTATTACATTAGTGTTATTTCATCTCAGTTCCAGTTACATATTTATTTTAAATATACTTAGAAGGAGAATAGGATAACAGAAACCATTACTCTTTGCTGAGATTTAACAGAGCACACCTTATTGATGTCGTTTTTTAAGAAATATTACACAGTGGAAGACATCATTCTCCTTCCTCTCTCTTTCCTCCCCAGAGGTAACTACCGTCTTGACGTTAATATATGTATTTTGTACACATTGTCTTTTGCAAAAAGACAATCGTCCCAAATTTGCTGAGGTTTTTGTTATAAGTGGCCATCAAAGATATGCGTCCTAGTGGATACTGTTAAAAACTCTGTCCTTTCAAAGTAAAGACAACAGTTCAACAGTTAGTTGAGAAGCTACCTGCTTTGTAGATATGGTTTTTAAAAGAGAGGTTTGAAAATATCTCCATTATGTTATCATTGACCCTCCTTATTTGGAAGAGTTATGTTCTGTCAATTCTTTGCTGACACTGCATGAGCAAGAATGAACCAGTGCTCCCAGGGGAAGGACAAGGTGAGGTTTCCGCAGCCTCTGGTCGTGACATGTTTGGGAACCTCTCAATGCACAACCTTGTCTTATGTGTGTCTCTTGAAAGACACCTTATTTCATATAGATTGTTGATTCATTAGTTGAACTCTCGGCCAACAGCACTATCTGTAACTCATGCCTGAAGGAAGCTCATCTAACACAGCATTTTCTACGAAAGGCCCATCACAGGCTCCTTGTGCTTAGGAACACTACACAACACTTCAGCGTTTGAGGGCCATTCTAAAGAGCTAAAGCACCAAGGAGAAGCACAAAAGGTGAGAAACGTAGCATTCCATAGATTAGAAAAAGGACATTTGTTGACGTGAGAATTAAAACAAGAGTTTTAATACTGTAATAGCAAAAACTGGAAACAACCCAAATGTGCACCAAAAGAAGAACAGTCAAAGGAGATGTCGTTTACTCATACTAACATGTAACAGTGAAAAAGAATGGCATAGGTCCAAGCAAATTGTTACAAAAATATCTCCAATGTAGTTTTGAGTGAAAAGAGGAGGTTGCAGAACCAGGTCCATGCCTCACAGGAACAGGTCTGCCTGAGGTTTGATCTCCAAGCAGCTCTATCCAGCCTAATGCCAACTGCTGTGAAAAAGGAAACAAAAATTCTGTTTCTGGAATGTGCTATTTGCCTAAAGAAAATCTTGCAAGCATGTGGCTGGTAGGTTCATCTAAAAGGACAGAGAGCTGAGACTTTGCTGAGCTTACAGAATAGGATTTACGAGTTCTTTCATTCCCTGATTCCTAAGGAATATTTTTAAGTAAATGTCTGCTTGTGTGACAACATTTCACGTGAGACTCGCTTGCATTATAACCTGGTAATGAGGTTGTGGGCCTTAGCTAACCATTACCAAGGCAAAGTTTTGCTGGCTCTCCTCTCTACCAAAAGCAACCTAAAGTTGGGCAGGACTATTTTGGTGTATCTGGTGTTATTTGGGCTGGTTTGCAGCACACACCCCCAAGAAGTCTCTCACCTCTGGGCCTCTGTACTTGAGGTAGCCTCTGCCTAGAACCTCTACCCAGGATGTGTAAATGGCTCACTCTTCATTTATCATGGCTTGGCTCAAATGTCCTCTGAGAGGTGGACACCAAGACAGGATTAAACGGGCAAGGATTTTATGAGGGGAAATGCTTCTGTAACAGAAAATGGGGTGGGGGAGCCTGGCAAAGTGGGAGAGCCATCAGGCCATGATGCAAGTCTGACTCTAAATGAGGGGGAGATAGAGGGAAGGATGGGTCCAAGTGTCCTACACTGCTGTATAGTCTAAGGAAGGCTTAGGAATGCCACTGGGGAGTCCTTGAGCACAAGCAGATCAGCAGAGGAGTCCATGCCTCCCAGGAACAGGTCTGCCTGAGTGTCTATCCCTGCCTCACTCACTGATTCAGAGCAGTCCAAGGGAAGCACGACCTCAGTGCAAACAGAGGATAGATCTCATAGCCCAGCAGACTACTGACTTCATAGCTTTGGTTAATTACGTTTGCTGCAGGTGGAGGCCTTCGAGGAGCAGTCTCCTGGATACCATATCTTATCAGTCAGTTTTCCCTGATCACTCTCTGCAAAACAGCCCCACAGAACAGTAAAACATCCACCACATTTCACCAGGAAACAGTAAAAACACATTTCAGACTGGATACAAGGCACATTCCAGGACAACAAGGTAATCTGAACTGGTGTTGGGAGTAGATTAAAACTGGATTACTTCTAGGGATCAAGCAATATCAAGAGAAAGAGAGAGAAGGAAGCAAGGGAGGGAAGACAGAGGGCGTTGGCCCTCAGCATTTGGGGCTAGTATTTGGGCATGCCCACCAGGGATCATAACCGGCTGCAAGACATCCTACAAGCCATAAAGTCAAAACACCTCATTCATTTTAAAAATATCATTTCATGTATTGACTTTTGTTTTAACCCGTCCCCTCATTTCAGACAGGAGATCCAGAAAAGGGAGACAACTAGTCAGTAGCCGAAGCAGGACTAGAAACAAGGGCCCCAGACTCCTGGTCATTCATTCAGGAGGACACCCCTTGTTCCTGGCCGCCTCCCAACCTGTAGGAGGACAACATTGGTGAGGACAACCTGAAGGAACTGAAGTACTTGCTTTCACAGAAGTTCAAAGGAGGTGCTTGAGCTGGATCTTAGAAGATGACTAGGAGTTTGCCAGACATCTGAAGGGCATTGGAGGCAGTGCGTGCAAAGTAGGGAGGCCTGAAACAGCGGTGGGATCAGAAGGCACAAGTGGAGCCCTCTGCTCAAGTGGATGAAGCGCTGAGGAGTGAGGTGAGCCGGGGAGGAGGATGCACTGTGGAAGACAGTGGGGAATGCCTGCAGGGGTTTTGGCAGCGAATGCCAATAGGAAGAGCTACCCTCTAGCTCACTGTGGCTGGAGCAGGGACTGAGTTGCCTAGTAGCTGATGAGGGTGGGGAACGCCCACGACAAGGCCAGGGAAGAGATGACAACGGACAGTGGCAAAGGGACTACACAGGGCAGGGGAAGGACTTACCTGGAGATGCGCGGAGGGCGCCACCCCTCCAGCGTTTCCCAGGCTGATGCCAAGAAGCAAAGGACCTGGCGACAGGAAAGCGCCCTGCGCCCTGAGGAGCCGGGCAGATGCTCGGGAAACGTGTGCTCCGCGGGAAGGGGACGGCGCTCAGGCGGAGCTGGAGCTCAGAGGAAGGTCCCGCACCAGGTGGCAGGGCCAGGACCTGGGCCCCATCCACCACCCTGAGGATCGCAGGTCTCCGGCTCCGCCCAGCCCAGCCCCCCTGGATGCGCCACTGGGGTCCCTCAGCACCTCTGCCTTCAGCCAATAGGAAACCTGGAGGCGGGCGCATTCGCCAGGGCGTGGGGTCAAGGGTCACACAAATTGGCCTTGCTGGGTGGCCTGGAGGGGTGAAGCGGCGATGGCGCCGGCGGCGAGGGCCCGGCTGGGGCGCCGGCTGGGCTGCCCCGGGGGCGGGGCGAGGGCTCTGAACGGCGGCCGTGTGCTCACCGAGTCGGCAGGAGGCGGCGGAGGCCGGGGGCGCGCCTGTGGGCCTGTAGGTTGGCGAGCGCGCGGCCGGCGCCGACCGCATCCTCGTGGGGGGCTGCAGCTTTTCGGGGCGCAGGGCGCCCCCCCTTCGTGCTGCCCAGCTCCGGGCGGAGCCCCGCGCCAGCTTGCGTCCGCGCCGCCGGGTCGAGCCGCTGCCATCCCTCCTGGAGCTGGAGCGGAAGGAGCGGGCGGCCCCTCCCTCGGCGCGTTCCGGCCACTGCCGCCGCTGCTCCTCCCCGTGCCCTCGGCCTCTTGAGAAGCTGCCACGCTGGAGGGTGAGACTCCGGGAGGGCACCCCTCGAGCGGCCACAGGCACAGGAGGGGGAGGCGAGAGGGGCGCTGCCTGCCTTGATGGAGGCGCGGAAACGGCGGGGTTGTGGCGGCCCGTGGGAGCCACACCTCCCCGGCGGGTCGGGGTTGTCCCCACATATCAGGGAGCAGAGGGAGGCTCAGACAGGTCAAAGGACAGGCCCCAGACCCCACAGCTGGTAGGGGGAGGTACAGTGGGATCAGCACTCGGGCGGTTGGCCCCGGAAGTTCTGATGTTAGGACAGACGGCTGCAAAAGCTCTGGGACCTTGCGGGCCGGCTGGAGTCGGTGGGCCAGAGGGAAAGGAAGCGTTAACTGGAGCAGGTACAGGGATGAGCGAGGAGGAGCGGAGGTCCGCACACACTAGGGTGTTTGCACAGGAGGCGTCTGCCTTGACTCAGGTTTGAAAAGATGGCAGCAGAGGGCGACCTGCGGCAGCTTCTCTTGGAGCCAACAGTCAGAAGAGCAAAACGAGGTGCTTGGGATAGGTTCTTGTTGGGGATGCTTGTGGGAATCTCGATGCGGGATGAAAAAGCAGCAGATTGGACCAGTGTGGCTTCTGACTTGTCTGTCAAGGGTAACAAGTGATCTTGAACTGAAAAGGGGAGATCAAGAGAAACGGGGCATTGAAGCTCCAGAGGAATGACAAGTTGCGTTGTTTTTTCCTTAATATTGAGTTGTAAGAGTTATTTATGTGTGCTGGATAGAGGTCCTTTATCATATACATGATATGTGCGGATATTTTCTGCCAGCCCACGGCTTTTCTTTTGATTTTCTTAAGTGTCCTTTGAAGAGACAAATATTTAAATTTTAATGAAATTCAGTTGATCAGTTTTTCTGCTGTGGATTGTGTTTTTGGTATGTGTAAGAAGTCTTTGCCTAACCCAAGATCACAAAGATAGTTTTCCTATATTTTCTTGTAGGAGCGTCATAGTTTTAGTTCTTCTGTTTAGGTCTATGAGCCAGCCATTTGACCTGGTATTTGTGTATGGTGTGGGGTAGGGGCCTTTTTCCATGTGGATATCCCATTGTCCTAGGATCATTAGTTGAAAGACTATCCTTTCCTTATTGAATTGTTTGGCACCTTTGTCCAAGTCAGTTGCCTGTAAACAGTCAGGGTTTATTTCTGAACTGTCAGTTCTGTTCCGTTGATCTATATGTCTAACCGTATGCTAAAATTATGCTCTTTTGATTACTGTAGCTTTATAATAAATTTTGAAATTGGGAAATGTAAGTCCTCCAGCTTGTTCTTGTTTTTAAAAATTGTTTTGTCTATTCTGAGTCTTTTGATTTTCCACATAAATGTTAGGATTAGCTTGTCAGTTTTTGCAGAAGTACTTGCTGGGATTTTGGTAGGGATTATGTTGAATTTGTAGATTGATTTGGGCACAAATGCCCTCTAACATTCTTTTGTCTTCCAATCCATGAACGTAGAATCTCTCATTTAAGTAGGTCTTTAATTTCTCTCAAGTATGTTTTGTAGTTTTCAGTATACAACTCTTGCATTTCTTTTGTTACAGTTATTCCTAAGCATTTTATCCTTTTTGATGGTATTTTGAATAGAATTGTATTCTCAACGTAATTCTTGGAGCTTTCCTTGCTAGTATATAGAAATACCTTTGGTTTTTGTACATTGACCTTCTATCTTTTGACTTTGCTGAACTTGTATATTAGTTTTATATGTTGTTGTGTATTCCTTAGGATTTTCTACATACAAGATGGTGTTGTCTGGTTGTCTGTGAATCAAGACAGTTTCACGTCTTCATTTCCAATTTGCATGGCTTTGTTTCTTTCTCTTGCCTAATTGCACTGGGTAGAGCCTTCAGTACAGTGTTGAATTGAAGTGTTGTCCGTGTTCTGTTCCTGATCTTAGGGAGACAGCATTCAGTCTTTGACCATTGCGGGTGATGCGAGCTGTAAGGTTTTCACAGATGTCTTTCCTCAAGTTGAGGAAGTTCCCTTCTTGTCCTACCTTATGCGGAGTTTCTTTTCTTTTTTAAAATCCTGAATAGGGACTAGATTCTGTCAAATGCTTTTTGTATATCTGTTGAGGTGATCATGTGATGTTTGTCCTTTATTCTGTGAGTAGGATATATTACGTTAGTTGATTGTTGGATGTTAAACCAGCTTGCATTCCTGGGATAAATTCCTCTTGTTCTTGGACAATAATCCTTTTTCCACTGGGTTGGTTATGCTAACATCTTATTGAGGATTTTTTTCTTGTGATGTCTTTGACTGGTTTTGGTATCAGGATATTCCTGGCCTCATAGAATGAGTTTCTGGAAAAGTTTGTGAAGAATTGGTGTTATTCCTTAGGTAAATGTTGGGTTAATTTACCAGTGAAGTAAGTTATCTGGGTCTGGACTTTCCTTGGTAAGAAGAGCTTGTTTTATTACTAATTTAATTTTTTTAAGCTTGTTATAGGCACATTAAAATTTTCGATTTCTTCTTGAGTCAGCTTGGGTAATTTGTGTCTTCCTAGGAATGTGTTTTTTCTTGTTAGTTATCTAATTTGTTGGCATAAAGTTGTTTCTAGTATTCACTTCTGATCTCCCACAGTTCTGTACGTTGGTAGTAATCTTCTTTCTTTAGTTCCCGATTTTGGTAATTTGTATTTTCTCTTTTGTCCTTTGTCAGTCTAGCTAAAGAATTGTCAACTTTATTAATGTTTCGAGAGAGCCAAATTTTTGTTGAATTGATTTTCACTATTGATTTTCTGTTTTCTGTTTGATTGATTTCTAGTTGTATTTTTAGTATTTCCCTTCTTTGCTTGCTTTCGGTTTAGTTTGCTCTTTCTAGTTTCTTAAGGTGGAAGGTTTGGCTATTGTCGAGGTCTTTTTTCTTTTGTCATGTAGGTATTGAAAGCTACATTACAAGCTTTAAACTAAAGTTTAAAGCTAAAATTATAATTTTGTCTCTAGGCACTATTTAGCTACAGCCCATAAATTCGGATATGTTGTATTTCTTCTGTCTTCATTTACCTTCAAGTAGTTTTCAGTTTTCTTTGGAATTTCTTCTTTGACCCTGGAGTCATTTAGAAGTGTTTACTTTCCAAATATTGATGGTTTTCCTAATTTCTTTATTTGTGGATTTCCAATTTCATTCTGTTGTGGTTAGAGAACATACTTTAATTTCAGTCCTTTTAAATGTATTGAGACTTTCTTTTTTCGCCTAGAATATGGTCTATCCTGGAGAATGTTCCCTGTGTGTTCTAAAAGGATGTGTATTCTGCTGTTGTTTGGGTGCAGTGTTCTAGAGATGTCAGGTCAAGTTGGTTGATAGTTTCTGGGTTAATCTATATTGTTTGCTCCTACTATTATGCACCACCCAGGCAGCTTTAATGTTCGTTATTAGCCTCTCATTGTTTTCAACAGACACTCCAGGAGGAAAGGCTGTTTGTTTTGGGTGATATCTGCATCAGGTCAGAAAAATAGAGCCTTGTTAATGGGGTCTTGCAGGGCACTACCAGACAGATGAAACGCGAGTTCTCTGGGAGTGGGGCTTTGCAGTTGTTCCAATCCTTTTCTGCCTCCCCCCATGGCTGCCAGATTGCTGATTTCCACTGAAATTGTGAGCTGTTTGTGTTGAGGGCTCCTGCAGAGCTGAGGAGAGGTGGATGGGAATAGGTCAGATTAAAATGCGACCAAGCTTGCTGTTCTGACTGAGAGTCAGCTGCTTTCCTGGAGTAAACATCCCCCAGATTGCTTGAAGTCTTTGGTTCTTTGTCAGAGTTTTGAAAAGTGGATTCTGACAGTTTCCCAGTGTTTTTGTTGCTCCACTATTTTCACCGACATTGCTCAATCCATGTCCTTTGAATGTAGTTACGGATGTGGTCGGATCACATCTGCCATTTTGCTCTGTTTCTTTATGTCATTTTTTTCTCTCTGCTCTTCCTTTGAGGCCCTCTTTTGTGGTTAATAGTTATTTTTCTAGCGGACTTTTTAAATTCCTTTGTTTGGTGTTTTACTATATTTTGTTTGTTTTTTTAGTAGTTGCTCTTGGGATTAAAATATGTGTCCTAATTTATCACAATCTACTTCAGGTTAATAGTGACCTAATCCTGAGGAAACTAACTTTGTTTCAACATTGCTCCATTTCCTCCTCTCTCGTTTGTGTGGTTGTTGTGATCTATACCACATCTTTCTACATTTGAAGCCCAGCAAAGCAATTTATAATTATGATTTTGTGCGATTGTCCTTTAAATCTCTTAAGTGATGAAGATAGACAAAATATATTTGTGCAGTGTTTTATATTTACCTTTATAATTACTTTGACTGATGTTCTTCATTTCTTCTTGTGATTGTTACTGACCATCTGCTGTCATTTCCTGTCAGCCTGAAGGACTTCTTTAGTTCTTGTTCAGACGCGTCTGCTCTCAGTGAATTCTGTCAGTCTTTGTTTGGTCATGTCTTTATTCCAGCTTCAATTTTTTTTAAAGTGTAATTTTGCTGGATATAGAATTAATGCTTGGTTGACAGTTTTTGTCTTTCAGACTTTGAATATGTCATTCTATTCGTTTCTGGTCTCCGTAGTTTCTGATGAGAAGTGAGCCGTGAATCTGATTGTTGTTGCCTTGTACCTGATGAGTCCATTTTCTTTGGGTGCTTTCCAGAGTTTGTTTTTTAACAGGTTAACTGTGTTTTGTTGAGCATCTTTGATCTTAGATTTATGTTTTTTCATAAAATTTGGTGGGTTTTCTGCCATTCTTTCTATAAGTGTTTTGTTCTACTTTCTTTCTCTCTTGCCCTTCTGAGACTCCCATTTCCTGACTGTTAATACAATTGATGTTGTGCCACAGGTCTCTGCAGCACCATTCGTTTTCTTTTTCAGTCTTTTTTTCCTCTATTTTTCAGAATGAATACTTTCTATTGCTATTTCTTCAAGTTCACTGATTCTTCTGCCATCTCAAATCTGCTGTTGAGCCTATATAGTGAATTCTTTATTTTGTTATTTTGCTTTACAACTTTAAAATTTCTATTTAGGATTTTTGTGTTTGTTTTTCTGTATTCAGCGTCCGTATTTGTCAAGTCATTGTCATCATGTATTCATATGGTTTTTTAACATGGTCTTAAAATAGTCTTTGAAAAACAGTTCATTGATATCTTTGATAAATCTAACATCTGGGTCAACTGCGTGTCAGTTTCTGTTGGCTGCTTTTTTCCCCCTGGTATATGTCACTCTTTCTTAATTCTTGTATTTTTTTTTTGTTAAAAACTGGAGTTTTTCATGATATATTATAACAATTTTGGATTCTGATATTTTTCATGCTGAGGATTTTTTCTTTTGTTTTGTTTTTTAATTTTTATGGACTTGATCTATAGCCTCAGCCTCCTGGGCTGTGCGTGGCCACTGATGTCTTTGCTCGGTTCCTCTTATTTTTTTAGCCTGACTTCCTGAGGGTTGCCCCCAGTCTGCATCCCTTTGTGGTCAGCCAATGATTTGGGCAGAGGTTGTGCTCAAACAACTTGAGCTTCTAAGGTTTCTACTCTCTACCTTTGATTGTCTGTAGGTTGGAACCACATCAAAGTTCAGCCTGTTCTCCAGTCTCCTCATCTTTACTTTCCACCGGTGCTCAGGTCTCATCTGTCCATTCGTGCAGTTTCTCAGAAAGCCGTGGATGTGGGCAGAGGCTTCTGTCGCTCTCTCTTTTCTAGCATTTTCCCATGAAATTTCTGGCTGGTCTGCCTCTCCTCTTGCCCCAATCACCATTGCAATCAGGCTCGTCGAGTTGTGCATTTTACTTGTTTGTTTCCTACTAGTTTGCTGATGGGCATGAGTTTGCACCCTCCAGTTTCAGCATCCAATGAAGGTCTGTGCATTCTGGCAACAAAGCTGAAGGTTTTCATGGCCAGCCCTGTCCTGTTCAAACTTCTGTGCTAACTGAGCTGGGGCAGAAGGAACAACACAAGACAGGAAGTCTGAAGTCTCCAGCTGTTCTTACCTGTAGTTCTCCCAGTCTTCTGTGAATAATTCCTCAGTTTCTTTGTGTTTTATTGATTTCCCAGGCCGTGAAGTGGTGTTTTTTAAATAATTTTGTCCAGTTTTGCAGTTCTTTTTTGGTGAGAGCTTCACTAACTTCTTCACTCCACCATAGTTGGAAGTGCTCTGCTGGCACATTATTATAACACACATTACCGAATGCTGACTCTGTGTCAGGTGTTGTTCGAAGCCTTTTCCCATACTAGCAGATTTAATAACACAGTAGGTGCTCACCAAGTATTTGTTGAGTGTTGAATCAACAGCTACCACAAGCAATGAGAGAAAGCATAGGGTGCTGGGCATCCTCTGTGGACTCGCTTCTTTTCTATGTTTCCTGCCGTGTGGTCGGGGGCTGGCTCCTGCCTCCCCAGTGGGTCGTTTCTGTGGACCCAAGCCATTCCCAAAGGCCAGGGAACTGAGCTTTTTGACTCACACAGGGGTGCATGTGTATATGTTCCCTGTGAATGTGAGGAGAGAAAATATCACAGGGAAAAAGGAGGGATATGTCACTTTGGGATGACTTGATTAAACAAGTCACCAACACGTCAAATTTAAAGGAGATATTTAGCTAGCTTTCCTCAGGCCATGCTGCAAGTAAAAAGAAAATCTTTCTTTTGCTGAGGAAGAGTCACCCTGAGCTAACACATGTGCCAGTCATCCTCTATTTTGTATGTGGGTCGCAGCCCCTGCCTGGCCACCAAAAGTGGTGTAGGTTTGCATCCTGGAACCAAACCCAGGCCACCCTAGCAGAGCGCGCCGAACTCACTCACTGGGAACTAGTCCACATGGCCGGCACCCCCGCCAAGAAAATTCTTCACATTTGCTCGTTATTGGTCAGCTGGCTTTTCCTAAGGATTAGGTTTATATATAGTCTCTGAGATTGACTACAGAGGCCTGTGATAAACTGTAAACAGCCAAGGGACAGTGGGGCGTCATTTGGGTCACTGTAGAATTTGTTGTCCAGTTTGTTCGAGAGTGAACGTTGGGACATCAGGTGTAAGCTAGGACTATCCCAGGCCACCCGGGAAGGTGCTCACTCTGGGTTTTATGGGAAAGGAGCCGATTCTAAAGCCAGGCTGCCCTTGGCTTCAGCCCTACCAAATCCTCCGTTTCCTCATGTGGCCAGTGAAAGTGAGGATTGATAACATCACATCGCGTTTGGGTGAAACACCCAACAGAGTCACTGGGCTGTGAATGTGTCACTTTCGCTGTGGCTGTGGTATGAATGCTTCTTCATGGCAGGGCTTTGAGAATGTCACAGTGCAGTATCAGGGTCAAGAGGGTGCATTCTGGAATCAGACAGCCTCCACATCTTAGCCGCGTGACTGTATTAGACAAGTTACTTAATCTCTAGGAGCCTCGATTTTCTCCTCTATCGACTACTCCTCTTACTACCACCAGTAATGATAGTGAGTACGTGCCGTCGCTCTTACACATTAAGTCAAGTACTATTCACTGTAGGGGCTTTAGCTCTATTAACTCATTTAGTCCTGACAACAACCCAATAAGAGAGATATTGTTCTCAACTCCAGTTCACATAGAGGGAAACAGACACAGAGAGGTCAAGCAGTCTGTTTCAGATCACACAACTGGTCAGGGTCTACCAGCTGTAGACCCTCTGGTGTTGCCAAGATTCAAACTAAGGTAATGTTCAACTTTAGTGCTTTGCGAGACTGTGTCTTGGTGAATGGGGAGGATCTGATAACTAGATCCTTGGGTGAGTGTGAAGATGAAATGAGATAGTGCATCTCAAGCACTTAGCATGTAGCAAACATTCCATAAGTGTTGGTTGCTGTGTTAATAGTGTGTGTTCTTGGAATGGGTAAACAAGCTGCCATTTATTGCTGGAAAAACTGGACGTCCCAGATCAGTGAATGCTTTATGGGAACTTTTTTTCAGATTTCACCTGCCGCCTGTGGCCATGGATTCACACTGCTGTCCTCTAAAGCTAAGGATGGGACGAAAGTTTGGTAGATGGAACTCAACAGAGATTCTCAGTTTGGATTTCACAGGAGCCGAAAAGAGAAAATTGAGGCTCTCGCCTTGGCTTTTTCTGCTGTGATTTGCTGAGGAAGCTCCCTCTGATTTTCAAGAATCTGATGACATAAAGCAAACCGTAACAACAACATAGATGGAGTCTTGAAAGGCACATTGTTTGGAACTATCTGGACTAGATTATTTTCAGCCTGTTTGGTAAAGGTCCTTTGCTGATAAGTAGGGATGTTATTTTTTGGCCCCAGAGTGATGACCTTTGTTTCCTAGCTTGAGATATCCTGAGACACTCTACAGTGCCTAGAATGTGGTCTGGGCAAAAAATTCAATGAAAGCCTTAAGATGGAGGCTTTATTCCAGATATTTGAAATTGGATTATAAAATGTTAGAAATGATTTATGATATTTGCAAAAGTAGACACGAGTCAATCAATATGATGAGGACAATATGAAACATTTTTTAAAATAAAGGGGAATTACCCAGAAATACATACTGGACAAATCTTTCTTTTCATTTTTTTCCCTCTTCCCTCATTTGTATGCAAATGTCTGTTTATAGAATTTTGATCACAGTGTATATTTTGTTTTCTGCCTTTTTTCACTGAATTTCATATCAGAATCCTTTTACCCTTAGTATTGAAGTCTTTATTGGCTGTACGATGCCAAATGACATTTCTTTTTACCTTTTGTTAAGAATGATTGTAGACATATGCAAAAGTGGATGGAATAAGATAATGCACCGCATGGGCCATCACCAGCTTCCACCATCATCAGCTCATGACGATCTTGTTTTACACATTTCCCCCATGTTCTCCCTCAGCAAATTTAGAGCAAATCATAAGAAAATTGATTTCATTCATAAATATTTCAGTACATATCTAAAAACATAAGGACTGAAAAGAGTGGTAAGTATAGCATCACACCTAAAAATAATTAACAATGTAATCCCTTAATATCAAATAGTTTGTCAGTGTTCAAACTGACAGTTGTCTTATAAGTGTCAATAGATTTTTATTTTATTTTTAAAAATTTATTTGAATCAAAAGCTGGATAAGGTCTAGACATTGCAAGTGGTTGAGAAGACTTTTATAGTCTTTTAAGTCTGTTTGAATCTTTTATCCTTGAAATGCATTTAACGAAGAAATCTCATTGTTTATTCTATAGAATTTTCCAGTCTTCAGTTTGTTGAATGCATCCCTGTGGTGCTGGTTGACATGATCCTCTGTCCTCTGTATTTCCTGTCAATAGGTAGTTGGACCTAGAGCCAGTTTCCCTTTCAATGTTATATATTAACTTTTCCCAGGCCCTTAGGGGTCCATGCAGATAGTAATGGGGGATGTGAATCACTTGTCAGTATTTTAAAGTACTTCATATTTTCAGCTACTAATATGAGCTAACAGCATTGTCCATTTTCTTTGATTTTGCCTAGAATCACATCATCTCATTGTGATAAACCAGTTATTTCATGCAGATCAAAAGCTCTGTCTGCAAATTATATCAGTCACTGATGAATATGGATGGGCAAGTATATTATTATAACATTCATAATGCCATTTATTTGGTGGATGAGATGTTTTTAAAGATGAGGATTATAGGAGAAGATAGGGGGTCATTAGTGAGGAGTATGTTGAGAACCAGTGCGTTTGCAGATCTTCTCCTCAACTCCAGACTCCACTGTAAATAGTCAAAAGTTCATTGTTTAAAACCTGTCAGAGGAATTCCATACATAGACCAATCTGGCCTCTCCAGTAGGATTATAAAGAAGAATAAGTTTCTGCTTTAATTCCTTTATTTTTTATTATTTATTTTTTGTGAGGAAGATCAGCCCTGAGCTAACATCCGATGCCGATCCTCCTCCTTTTTGCCGAGAAAGATCGGCCCTGAGCTAACATCTGTGCCCATCTTCCTTTACTTTATATGGGACGCCACCACAGCATGGCGTGACAAGTGGGGCGTCGGCGCACGCCCAGGATCCAAGCCAGCGAATCCCGGGCCGCCGAAGCACAGCGCGCACACTTAACCGCTTGCGCCACCTGGCCGGCCCCAAGTTTCTTCTTTAGAGTGACTTCTAGACAACATTTCATCTTACATGCTTATTTAAAAATTAAAATTTTCTATTTTGAATAGGTAACATATTTGCATAATTTAGAATCGTAATGGCGCCATAGAACATATGATGAAGAGTCTGCTTTCCACCTCTGTCCTCCCAGGATCATGATTTTTCTCCCTGTCGACAACCTGTGTTAACAGTTTCCTGTTTATCCTTCTGGAGAGATGTAATGCATGTGCGAGCAAATGCATCTACAAATGTATTCTTTTTGCTTCCTTTATTAGAAGTGGTGTCATATAACATGTGCTGTTTTTCACCATACTGAGAAATCCTAGTGGCTATTGCAGAAAGTGGCTATTGCTTTTACTTTCCTGAAAAATTCAAATGGTGTGAAATGACATGTGAAGAGCTTTCTTTAATAAGACTAAGGATGCTTTTCAGTAACCCCATGTGTCATGGAGGCAGTGTGGTGCAGTGGGTTGGACTTGGGGGCCAGGGTTCTGGTCCTTGCTGTGCCACTAACTTATGTGGCTTGAGTAAGTCATTCCGATCTCACTGTGTAACAATGTAGGGGTGGGGCAGTGTCATCTCTCATGTTAGAAGTGCTCTGACTCTGCGTCAGTGCACTCGCCCTGGTTGTGTTTGTTTCAGCGAGGGGAGACGCGTGTGTTTTGGAGCTCTCACCTGTCCCACTGCCTCTGGACAGACCTCAGGAGACACAGGTGCTACAGGTCTCCTTTGGCAGCGCCCACTGTCGTCCTGACAAGACGGTGAAGGACGTGAATTGACCTGTTCAAGATTGATGGATGGTGGGGGGACCACTTTCTTGCCCTAGGGCCTGAAGTGGCCCATTTGATTGACCCACATCTGATTGTGAGGCTGTTGGAATTTCCCGAGCAAATCAGGAGCATGGCTCAAGAGACTATGTTGGGCAGACTTGGCTGACTCTTTTCTGTTCTCTGCTCTCTGTGGTTCTTGGGAAATCTGAGGTATATGTAAACATGACAGTGCACACCAGGCAGCCTCATCAACGCCTGCCTTTGTTGTGAAGTCACTGAGCTGGGCTACGTGTGTAAACGGCTTTTCCCTTGTACTGAGAGAAGCCTGTTTGCTAACACTTCCTCCAAGACGCGGGGCTTTCAGAGTCCAGGCTCCTGGGTAACCCCGACCGTCTCCAAAAAAGTGGTTATTCCAGGGAAGGCCAACTTGATGAAATTCATCACATTTCATTTTCTGGCTAGGGTTCTTTGTAGGAAAAGCCGAAGGTGGTGTTTAGGAACTCTTTCCAGAGGGGACTTGGCCTTGAGGGCAACCTGGTGACAGGTGCAAGGAATGGGGTGTTATGAGCGGTTCGGGGGATTCGATTGGAGACGTAAAAGAAACTCCACTCCAAACAAATGGACTGAAGGTATATCTTATTATACAGAGGATAGTAAAGGCGGTAGTCCTCCAACAGATCAGAATAGGTCAAATAATAAGAGGGAAAAACACCAGCTCCATCAGAATGGGAAACCCCTGATCAGCTGAGATAGCGGCAGATTCGAATAGGTCATATAATAAGAGGGAAAAACATTGGCTCGATCAGAAATGGAAAAACATTGGCTCGACCAGATCGACTGAAGGGAAATGACACAAGGCAACCGGAAAGAGAAACACCAGGTTGACCGAAAAGAGAACACATCAGATCAATTACTTCACAATAAATCCATTACTCACAACATCCACGCCCCAGTACCGAGAGAGTCCTGTCAATCGACATGGGTGTGTGGGAATCACACGTCCTGGGCAAGGCGTCCCTTCCACAAGTGGAACTCTCACCAGGCCTCGCTTTCCAGCAGTTTATATAAGCAGTTACAGAGTTTACAGAGCAAGCATTCAGTGTTTCCATGCACAAAAGGTTATCAGTGGCGTACATGCACTGAGCACCCTGGCTGTTGTCGCAGCCCAGTAGTTGTGTACGTGCGTTGGTTTGTGGTTATCGTCCCAGCCCAGCACAGATGGTCAGTCAGGCCCAGGCTGTGGCGCCCGAGGGCCTTGAAATTTTTACACATTGCAACTATGTTCATGGGAGAAGGGCCAGTTCCCACCACTCAGAAAGCAGCTTTTATATTTCTTTTTGTGCTGGTGGCTGTAGGTCAATGGAGTGGCCAAACATGGCTGTACTCATGTCAAGACAAGGGGGTGCTGAGTCCTTTCACAGGAGGTGCTCGCCTCTCATGGAATTCCTGAGAGGCAGAACGAGGGCCCAGAGGAGAAGCAGAGGGAAAGTACAGGTGGCCCAGCCTGTTGCAGCATGTCTGGACCCCAGCATGCCTGGAGGTGTGCCTGCACTGGCTGGGAATATTGGAGAAGGAAACCCAGTGGCAGTTGGGTGAGCAGTTGGACTAGGACCACTTTCCAGACCCCCTTCCAGTCCTGACATTCTTGGGTTCCACACACCTGTAGAACTGATTTCATTGGTGGTGGTATTCTTTAGTCTTCAGCCTGGCAAACAGCTATTACGGACAATGTGGAAGGAAGGTGGTGGAAAATGAACCTTACAGGTGAGTTCCCACAAGGACTACCCCTCCCCAAGTTGTGTTGAGCATTAAACATCTCTGGAGTGATTACTGTGTGATAGAGTCACAGAGCAGTACCAAGCAAGGTTCCTCAGGCCTGAGAGGAGCAGTGAGCACTCCACGGAGAGCTGTGGAGAGTGTTGTTCCATCTCAGGGGGAGCTCCGTGCATCAGCCTGGTGGGAGGGCAGGTGCATGAGCATTGATTGGGATGGCTAGACCTTCTTTGGATTCCTTCTTTATTTTTAGCCAAATTGATTAACTTCAAAAATTCCTCTGTTTCAGTTCTATTTCTGTTGGTCTTTAAAAAAATTTCCCTCTAGTTCCTCGCGTTATGCTGGTGGGTTTAAACACCAGTCTCAGCTCTGGCAGCATATTAAAATCACCAAGCGATTTAGTTTGTATTATTTTACCTTTGCACCTGTGTCTAACTCTGCCTTCTTTTTGACCTAGAGAGTTTCCCTAACAGTTACTATGTGTGTGTATGGGGCCGCCAGTGAGGAATGACAGAGGAGAGGCCAGAACCCCACAATGCTTACCGTGACCATATGTCTTGCTTCTCCCCAGATTGCCCTCAGCCATTAGCAGAAGTCACAAAGTCCATAGAACGCAGGCCTTCGATGGACAGGTGGTCCAGGTAAGAGGCGTGGGCTGAGAGCTACTCATTCTGCCCCTTAGGGCACTTTTGAAAGGGGGAAACTAGGGGGGGGTGATGGGAAATTTTTAGGCGGATTTTCTGAATTAATAAATTATTTTATACAAATGGTCGCCTGGCTACTGTAGGCCAGGATGTTCAGTACTGGAACATGGGGTACCAAGTTGAATAAGGTTTGGGGGGAAAACACTCTAGTGGGAGAGACAAGTTGAAAAAACTAGCTGTACCTGAGTGTGCCCAGGCTCTGTGTGTGTTTCAGGCTGGCTTTATCTTGTTCACCATTTATTCCCATGTTTGGGGCAGTTCCTGGCACATGGTAGATATCTATAATCAATACTTAAATACATAAATGAATGCATACCGAAAGTGCTATAAGAGTAGCAAAGGGGAGTCATTAAGTCTTCCGGGGATGGAATGGAAGGCACAGAAGGCATCTTGGAGGAGGTGACAGAGGAATTTACCAGATAGACCAGGAATGGGTGGTGGGAAAGGTTTCATGGCAGAGGGGAGGTGGCAGGTGGAGCCTTTAACTGCTGAGAGCATGTGGGGTGGCTGGAGTTTGGTATGCTTACAGGGGAGTGCTGTGGCATAGGCTGGAAGACAGGTGGAGAGTGAGCGATGCAGGGTTTTCTAGGGTTGGGGGAGGAGGTGATGAAGGCCACTTGGGAAGGCGTGGGGAGAAGGGACATGTGGAGAGACATGTAAGGAGGATTGACCAGATTTGGGGCTTGATAAGAGGTCCAGGGAGTGAGCTAGAGGGAATGGAGCCTGACTCCACTGGCAAATGAGTGGCTGCTGATGTTCTCAACCCGGATGGGGGAGTCCTAGAGGAGGAGGCTCGTGTTGAGTGGGAGACAGAAGCAAGGAGGAGGTAGAGAGTGAAATTGTTTTTAGTATGCAGTAGAGTATAGTGCGTCTTGCACAGACTTGAAAGTCCCATGGATGCGAATTCAAGTCCCTGCTTCCCCACATATTAACTGGATGACTTTGGGCAAGTTACCAACCTTCTCTGAGATTCAGTTTCTTCGTAGGTGTTCTTGGTTATTGACTTAGCACAGTGCCTGGCATAATAAGCATTTAGTAAACGGTGCTTTTCATTAGGCAGTTAGAAAAGCAGGTCTGGAACTCAGTAAAGTTGTTGGGAATGGAGATAGCAGTGTACAGGTGACAGAGAAAGCCTTGGAAACGGATGCAGCCTCCCAGGGGAGTGTGAAGAGGAGGAGAGAAGAGGGCAGAAGACAGACCTTGGAGAAGGATTCCAACACTGAAGGGTAAGGAGTAAGGCTGAGCTAGGGAGCAAGACTGGAAGCTATGGGAGAGGCAGAAGAGAGAGATGGGGAAGAGAAAGGCTTGTGGAGAAGGGAGTGGTTCTTCAGGGATGGACTGGGATGGAGGAGCTCTTGGGTCTTCTCCTTAGGACATCTGGCCCTTTCCTTTAGCAAGAGCCGCATCAGTGGAGGGGCAGGCAGAAACCAGGCTGCAGTGGAGTGAGAAAGAATAAGAAGTGGAGGTTGTGTGGGGCAGCCTGCCTGGACTTGGCCCCCTCAGGTTCAGGAGCAGTAGGGAATGCTCCCGTGCTTTGGGTCCTCTGAGCAGGACACTGGGCTGCCAAGGATTTCTTCTCATCAACCTTCCCTCTGTTTGTCTGATAGATCGCTTGTGGTCAGGACCATAGTCTGTTCCTAACGGATAAAGGAGAAGTCTATTCTGATGGATGGGGCCCAGCTGGGCAAACAGGTAGTGGACCTTACACCTCCTTGGGATGGTGCAGTCTGGAGCTGTGAGCAGTGGGGCTCTCATGGGTTCGAACCACCTGCCTTCATTTGACTCTTACCTCTCTTATCACTTCCTGGGGACACTGTTCTGTTTGTCCCTTCCCAGTTCCCTCATCCCCAGCTCCCATGGAAAGGAACCAATAAAGGATTGGGTGGAGGATTAGAGCCACCCCTCAGCAGAGGAGCTGTGAGCCTTTCTCTCAGCAGAGACAGGAAGCTGTGTGAGGCTTTCAAAGAGAAAACAAGTGTCCCCTAAAAGGAGCTTGATGTTCACTGATTTGAGAAGAATGTGATTAATGCAGGGAGGAATGATTGAGACATTTTCTCAAGCTTGTATATTTAACCTTTTTGTTTCTGATATTGGTCTGAAGAGAGGGCCATTAATATAAGACTAAATCTTGTAGAAATCCTCAGTAATCCTACCAGCAGATGAAATCATCTTTGTTCATTGTCTACTGTTTTCTTCCAATCCTCGTTCATATGTGCACATTTTTTCCCCCAAAGCCACAGTAGATAGTTGTATGTCATAGCTGCACATCCTTCTAGTTGCTGTATGTGGGACACGGCTTCAGCATGGCCGTAGAAACGGTGCGTCGGTGCGTGCCCAGGATCCGAACCCGGGCCGCCAGCAGCAGAGCGCGCACATTTAAGGGCTAAGCCACGGGGCCGGCCCTTTTTTTTGATGAGAAAGATTCGCCCTGAGTTACCATCCGATGCCAATCCCTCTCTTTTGTCTAACGAAGATTGCCCCTGGGCTAACATCTGTGCCCATCTTCCTCTACTCCACATGGGATGCCGCCACAGCATGGCTTGACAAGTGGTGCATCGGTGCACGCCCGGGATCAGTACCTGGGAGTCCCAGGTCGCCGCAACGGAGCGTGCACACTTGACCGCTCCGCCACAGGGCCGGCCCCCATTTGTGCACATTAGTATACAGTAATCACAGCATAGGTGTGGTTTTATATGCTTGTTTTATCATTTATACTTACATAAAGCATTTTTCCATGGTGGTAATATTTTCACAGTTACAGTTTTTAATATTTGTATGATATAGCATCAATTTAATTTATCATAATTAATAATTAATTTAACCATTTTATTATAAAATTACATGAGCATTTCCCTGTTGTCAGGTGGCATACTTCTTTGGAGACGGAGTGCGGTGGCCGTTGGAGATATTATGACATTTATCTTGTGTGCATACGTGACTTTTTCTTTCGTTTGGATTATTGCTCTAGAATAAATCCCAGGAGTGTCAAAGGAGTAGGATATTTTTATTCTTGTCAGTATGTATTGTTAAATTGCTTTCCAGAAGTTTTATCAGTTGATACTGCCAGCAGCAGTGGGTAGAAGTACCACTTGAATTTTGTGGGTGAGGCATCGTGGGTGGGCTTAGCTGGGTCTTTGGCTCTGAGTCTCTCAAAGGCTGCAGTCATCGTAGGGTTCCACTGGGAAGGCTCTGCTTCCAGGAGCACACCGATGGTTGTTGGCAGGATGCAGGGGCCCCAATTCCTTGCTGGTAGTTGTCCAGCAAATGGTTGCTGGCCAAGCCTTCCTCGGTTCCTTGCCATGTAGGCTTCTCCATGTGGCAGCTCCCAACATGGCAGCTGGCTTCGTCAGAGTGACCAAATGAGAGGGTAAGACGGAGTGCCAGTGAGACAGAAGCCAGTGTCCTCTCATTTAATCTGGGCAGTGACCTCACCTTCACGTTTGCTGGCCTTCTGCTTGTGAGAAGCAAGTCACTAGGTCCAGCCCCCACACAAGGGAGTACACGTGGGTGTGAACAGCAGGAGACGGGGCTCACTAGGGGCCATTATAGAAGTAGCCTGCCACAACCATGATCTTGACTGTGGCCTGAGCCTCCCTCTGTCAGTGACAACAGTGATTTCTTTCCAGTGGCCCTTGCCAGAGCACAGTTAGGTAAAGAAGCTCTCTGCGAGCCAGGCAGCAGAGGCCAGGCCCCAGCTCTGCCAGCCTCGCTCACCTAGGTGTACACTTTCTGGGTCAGTAAACCCCTCTTTTCCTTTTGAGTCAACTTAGGGACCGTTGGTGTGCCGCGGTCTTCACCAAAGCACTTAGAATCTGTCTTTCCAAAGTTATCCCTCAGCAGAGGCACCAAGATCAAATCCTGCTGGAAAGCTAAGTTGGCCACACTTCGTCCTCCAGACCGCTGACCCTCCCATCTTTCACTCTCAGCAGAAGAACCTGCCTCCTGTTTCATAGGGGAAACAGATGCCGTCAGCTGAGAAAGCCCTCAGTTTCCCACTCGGACTCCTGCACACTTGCCTCTACCTGTCCCCGCCCTGGGTCCCTTCCCTTTACAGTGGTGGGGGAAGCGTGTCTCTTCCTGCTGAAGCTGATGATTCTCTCTGTGCCCTGGATCCCTTCTCCCCCCGTTCCTCAGAAGCCTCACTCCATCTGCTGGGCCTTCTTCCCCACAACTTCAGCCTCTCCCTCTCTACTCGTCCCTCGCCATCAGTCTTGACACCTGACTCAGGTGTCTTCCATCTTAAGAGGCCCTGTGTGGAGCCCTCCACATCCTCCCATTCCCCCAAGTCCCACCCCTTCGCTTCACCTCCTGCCTCCCCTTCTAGGCGAGAGTTCTCAGGAGCTGCATTGACTTACTGTCCCCATTTCTTCGTCTCCTTCTCATTCCTCTGTCCGTTCCACTCAGCTTCCACACTGATCAGTTTGCTGAGTGGCTCTTGCTAGGGCTACGGTGACCTCCATGTTGCTGAAAACAATAATAAAGAACCTGGAGACCATTGTCCAATCTTTCCCTTTCTTGATCTCTCAGCAGCGTTTGACATTGGCCGTGACGTGCTGAGCATCTTGGTGAAGAGCAGTCTTCCTTTCGCCCCTGTGACTGGGCTCTCCGAGGGCTCTCTTCGTTTCTCGTTCCTTCTGGACTCATTTCCTGGCTCTCCTCCTGGGCCAGGCCCTCCCATGTCGGAGGTCCCCGAGGCGGGACTGTGCTCTCCTCCTTTCCTCTGCCTTCTCCTTCAGAAGGTCTCACCCTCACCGTGGTTGCAGTCACCGTCTGTGTGCTCAGGACTCTCCAGCTGGCTGGTGAGGCCAAGCCTGCTGTTCGGAGGTGCGAACATCTCTCAGTGCCACTTGACGTTTTCCCTTGGCCGTCTCTAAGCACTGTGAGTTCAGTGGGTCCAAAAGTGAACCCCTGCTCGTCACCCCCCCCCCCGCTCCTTCTCCACTGTTTGCCACGTCCACTCACGTTCCCCTCTAGGAATCATGTCCCTTCCCTACTTAGAACCCTTACCGTCTCCCCATTGTGCTTAGAATAAAGACCAGACCCTTCCGTGGTCTACAGCATCCTGCATGACCTGCCCTCCCTGCTCCCCACTGGCGTCTTGCAAATATTCCCCCTCGTCCCCTGGCTTCATCCACTCGGCCCTTGTTTAAACTCCCTCAGTGGGCCATGGCCCTTCCCTCCCTGTGCAGGTGCTGTCTCCCCTACGTGGAATACCGTGCTCTCCCCTCCCCTCCACACTCCTACTCATCCCTCAGACTACGTGGATAGAGTGAAGCCTCCCGACTGCTCCTGCCCATGAACTACATCAGGCTCCCTGACGTTCCCTCACGGAGGCCCCTGTCCTGCCATCCTTGCAGTCAGCACAGATTAACTGGGTGTTAATTTTGGCTGACCTCTGCCTCCTCCACTAGACTGAACTCAGAGAGAGGGACCGGGTCTCTTCCTTCCCCTCATGTTCCCATCACCAGTTAGATGTTTAGCTTATGTTTACTGTTTGGGACATATTTGTGGGGTGAATGAATGACCTGGCACTTATCTGCTCTTTCCGTTCACCAGAATCCTTCCAAGTTCTCACAAGTTTGTCTTCCTAACAGTATGGACCCTTCCTGTGACTCGGGTGAATGTCCCCCGATACTTGCCCTTCTCAGGAGTGGGGACGGTTAAGCATGTGGCATGTAGGGGCACAGGCTGTGCTGTATGAAATGGTGAGAGCCTCTTGCAGGCAGGTCATTGGGAAGGTGTAGAGGGGTCGATGGCGAAGGGTCGGTGTCTGTTGGATTCACAGGCACAGACCTCAGCCTGAGGGAGGGAACGTGGCTGTGGGAAGACCTAGTTAGAGTGAGTTCAGTTAATAGAGGGTGAGGGTGACGTTCCTGACAGAACGATAGTAGCCCTGGTTTCTCTGTAGACAAATAGCTAGCCCAGAGCTTAGTAATTCTGTAGTAAACCTCTGGAGTGGAGAAGGAACTGCTTTCTCCCCTCCTGTCGCCTGGGCCAGAGACTCTGGCCCTGCCTTCTCCAGAGAGGCTGCACCAAGAAACAGAGACAGAGGGAGAAGAGCCTTAGGGTTTCGACGCTGAGGTCCATGCCCCTGGGATGAAACATCTGGCACCACTGATGAGTATTCCACTTTTTATAAGCAAAACATCATTTCTGAGAGTTTTCAGCATCTGGCAAGAAGTTGTTTTATATTTGGCTTGCTCTCCTGGTCAGTGTGAAACTTAGAGCTGTTAGTAGGGGGATAACTGCCCTTCTGAGGCTCTCCTGTGTTCACATGGGGTTTCTGGGTGATTTGTTGACTAGGCCCCTCCAGGTTGCCCTCCAGGTGTGGGAAGTTTGTATTCTGAGCTTGGTTTGTTTGCTTGACATACGCCAAGAGTAAGAATTTAAAAGAGGAGAAAAGAAACTGATTCTTTTCCAAGTGTAATTAACGTGATTTTGCCAACCAAGGAGGAGAAAACAATCCCTGTGTATCGAAAGCATCCGAGCGGTGCAGTTTGAATTTCTGGTGAGGAGAGCTGCACTTGGTTTGACTTACTGACCGCTGTTTTTACTGTCATGTAGAAGGACATGTTTTTGTCTGAGGCTACGGAATTCTTGGCAACGGAACAAACCCAGTGGAAACCGCTCTTCCGGAAATGATTCCACCCACTCTCTTCAGCTTGATGGAGTTCAACCCAGAAGTCCAGGTTTCCTGCATTTGCTGTGGACTCAGCCACTTTGCTCCCCTTACCAGTAAGTGGCGAAGCCTGTGTGGCCCCAGTGACGGGCCGAGCTGCACTCTCTTGGGTTCATCCTAAGCCGTGGGCAGCTTTCAGTGTCCATCCATCCAGTGGAGGGGCGCCCCGCGTGGATAATTACAGTGAGCAGCTCATCCAGATGTTGTTTGGCTTGAAGTTGTATAATGTGTGTCTTTTTTCATCCTGGAGTTTTGTTTTTGGTTCCTTTGGTTTGTGGTTGGGCTCATGTGAAAGTGAATTTTCTCAAGAGGATGCCAGTCGGTGGTAGGAGGTGGACCCTCGAGAATGTCAGGGTGCTGGGGAACCCAGCAGAGGTTTGATGAATCCCCGGGAGAGCCATCGGGAAATGAAAGTGTGGGGCTCATCCCGCTCCTGGCCAAGCCCAAACCCTGACCCAACCCAGGAATGAGGGACGGCAGGACGCTGATTTGTCAGATACCCTGGGGTTTTGTGGAGGGAAATATGCCCCATTTCTCCAAAGTGCCAGGACAGAATGATCAAAGCCAAGGCTGGAATGGAGCTGTTCTTGAAGGTTTGCCCAGTTACAAAGCCGTCAGACACCCAAGTGCCTCCCGCCCTCGGATGTGCGCTTTCCTTGATTGCCTCTCCCGTTCCACCACAGTAACTGTCAGGTCAGTCTGCTGCTCTTTAGTTGACCTGACTGGTAAGACTGAAGAAAATTAATTTCATTTTGTGGGGATCCTCACGTAAATTCGCTATTTCCTTGCACCTAAGAATGTTAATTTGTAAATCTCAATTACTCATCTCTGGTGAGTCATTGTTTTCTATTTAGGCGTCTGGGCCGGGACAGAGTGGGGTCATCCTCGTTAGTGTTCTCTGGCCCTACGCTACTGTGAGGACTATCCAGAGGCCCCCCCGACCCAGAGTCCTGACTGCCCTTCAGTTGTCGTCTGAGGTTCAGATCTCAGGCCTGTAACACACACGGGCTGTGGCGTGGACTGTGGGGGGGTGACTGTGTGCACAGCACCCTCGGTCGCAGTGATGACCGGGGTAGTCCCTCAGCACCGTCACTCGGAGTCAGCACTTCCATATGCTAATGTCTTGAGGGTGCCAGACTCTTCTAAAGCTATTTTGATTTAAAAACTAAGAGTCATTATGGACTCAATCTGGAGGTATCAATGATCTACGGCTTAAACTGTGCAGAGTCACATCCTTGGAAATCCATATGAAATGTGCAAAATATTCAACTAGAGTACACTGTTTTCTGTTTGCTGTCATGCCATGTGGACGTTTTGGGTCACACCAAAATGAAATCCGCTTCTAGATTTCCCCCGAGACCCCACAGCCACCCTCCAGGTGCCGTGACTGTCCTCAGTAGAGGGAGCATCAGAGCTTGGGTATCTCTCCTTCTGTGCCCAGCGTTTGCATGTGGTCAGCTGGGAGTTGGACTTGGTTGGTTTCCCCTGAGATCTGCTAACCTTTTGGGGGCCAGACTGAATTGTTCTATTAAACACGTAAAATCTGAGGGTGGAGTCCCCAGGGTGGTGGTCAGACCAGAGGGGCTCTGATGGATGGGAACAAAAGGATTCCTTATTAATCAGCCAGATTATTTTAGTCCTGGCTTCTCCATGTCTTGTCTACTTCTTCTGCTTCTCAGGTGGAGGTGGTAAAATGGGGCCTCTGTGCCAAGGAGTGCCCAGAGCTGATGTGGACAGAAGTGGGGTCTGAAGGCTGGGTAGCAGGAGGCTGCCCCACCAGGTCTGGGGTCCCGTCCAGAGGTGGGCATTCCCGAGCCCAGTCTAGATTTGTTCTCCTGGACTGTCCTCTAGAGCACTTCATCCGTTCTTGTCCCTCGTGGCACTTTTTACAGTTTGTAAACACGTATATATTGGTTTGATCGTTTGTTTCTTTCTAACTGTTTGACTAGCTCTTGTCCCATGAGGACAGGAACCGTACGTGTTCACTCACTGTCGTGTCCCAGCTCCCAGCACACAGACATCGACCCGGCCCAAAGAGGTGCCCAGTCACCCTGTGTCCCTTGACCAAATGCTCCCGAGATGTGGAAACCCAGACAAGGGATGACGGATGGAGGTCTCCCTCTATTAGGGCATGACCAGGACTGGAGGGTGCTCAGACTTCAGGACGTGTGGAGGGCAGGGTGTGGTCGGATGTGACTGTGGGTGAGGGGTGTGCATAAGGGACGAGCAGAGTGGGCCATGACTGTGGGTGAGGGGCGTGCATATGGGGCGAGCAGAGTGGGCCGTGTCCAGGAGCCTCCTGGGCCTACAGCTCTGTGCATGTACTCTTCTCCATGTGACGGACACACCGTCATTCTGGGCTTGCACATGTCTTTGGTTTGGGGGTAGTATACCTTTCCCTTCAAAAGGAGGCATTAATGCCTGGTAGAAATTGAAGTTTAACATTGGGCTCTGTTTGTACCTGGTTCTAGAAAGCGTATTCTCATGACCCTTCCTCTTCTTGGTGACTTGCCTCTGGCCTAGCCCAGCCAAGCCACCCTTTTCCTTTCTGTGCAGACAAAGGAGAGCTGTTTGTGTGAGGCAAGAACATCCGAGGGTGCCTGGGAATCGGTTGCCTGGAAGACCGGTATTTGCCATGGAGCGTAAGGCTGGACTGGACGGGCGTGAGTGCGTGCCCACAGAGCAGACTACCTGATGTGGCAGCAGCGTCCAGTGTGCGGCTGGGCCAGGACCAGTTCCCTGGGCACTGCTTCCCCTCCCAGGTCCCAGCTGGCCTCCTCCTGCCCCAGCGCACCCTCTGCCAGGGCATCAGGAGAGACCGCGTAGTGGTGAGGAGCCAGAGCGAGCGCCCAGCAGCAGCTTCTCAGGCTGCAGGCTCCCTGGCGCTGCGCTCCTTCCTGGGGCTGTGAGTGAGCAGCCTGTGCAAGCAGGGGGCAGCCTGACCAAGGGTTCCAGTCCCCCTGTGCCCTGGAAGAGGCCCTGTCAGAGGCTGTCCACGGGCACGTGGAGCAGAGAAACAGAGGCCCCCCGGGGCCTCAGAGAGGCAGAAGCTACAGGCCAGGCTCCACAAGGCCCAGAGGGGCTCCCAAGGGGGAAAGATTTGAAATGACAAAGCTGGCGTGCCAGGAGCTGTTTGCAGAGGCCCGTTTGGAGGAATGTTTTACATGCATTTAAAAGAAAGCAGGATATTTAATATTTAGAGTGCCTTACCACAGCCACCAAAGTGAAAAATAATGTTTTTCATACCGGGGAGAATGCAATTAGACCAAAAGGCTCATTTCAGTGTTAAAGTGTTCTTTCTTAAATTGTAGTTTATATTACTGTTTACTAAATCAGTTCTTCTAAACAAAGCTATTGATGTTTTTGAACACGGAACATACGTACTTGGTACAAAGTGTCTTATGAAAACTAAGTCTCCCGTCTCTTGTCCCAGAGGCACCACCGGTTCTGGTTCTCATGTTGCCTCCAGAGACAGACTGCGGAGAGTGCGTGTGTGTGCCTGCGCGCGACCGTATGCACGCACAGGCCTAAGTATTTCCTTTGAAGGCTGGATTCTAATAATGTCTTTTGAAATTGTGAGAAGCATTTTTAAAAAACACTTGTAAAAATGCAAAAAAAAATGTATAATTTAAATACAATAAGGATTTATCTTTCAAAAACCCACTGCAGAGTGTTTCGAGGCACTTTGGTGTTTCAGGGGCTGTTTCCATCGGGCCTTCCCTCTGCCGCTGGCTCTGTTGGTTCCCTGTGACCTCGGCAGGCCCACAGACACAGAAACTGTTTCCACCATTAGCTTCGTTGCTATAATTTATCCTTTTTTTCCCTGCGAAAAGTCTGTCTGCAGGCTCCGGGCTCCTGTCACTTCAGCGAGTGTGTGAGGACACCCTGAATGCAGTGACCATGGGCCACTCCGACGTGTCTTCTGGCTGTCCTGACTTCTTACACTCAGGCTCTGTCCTTCTGCATGTATTGGGGTCTGTAGAGGAGGCCAGTGCACAGCCCGAGTGGCAGGTGTGGCCTGAGAAGGTGGAGGGACTCTCATCACACGGTGGCCACCATTATCTCCCTCAGTGGATAGCCGTTCCCAGGGGCATAGGTCTCAGTCTTCTGTTCCCTGAGCACCCGCCAGGTGTACATGCTGCCAGTCCATGATGATTTCTGGCGGGGACGGGGGTCTCTTGCTGGCACACAGACCCTGACATCAGTGAATCCAAAACACTTGGCCTGCCATTCTCGTCAGGTCCACCCCTGACTCACTCAGGAGAGTCTTGTCCTGATCATGCTTGTTTCTTGAATATGTGGTTGGCTCGCATTTTCACGAGGTCAGGAAACACCTACTGTGCACTCACTGTGTTCATGTGACACAGTCAGACGCTGAGAACCACGCGGCAGGAAGAGTGCTCTGACTTGGCACAGCGGGTGACAATCTCGCTGAGCACCTGGCACAGGGTAGACACTCGGGCTGCGTTTCTGAAGATCCACACTGTTCTCTCTCCTCATGGGCAGCCCTGGTCAGGTCCCAGCACCTCCTGACAAGCAGCAGAGTTACTCACAACTCTGAGGGCCGTTCTCCCCGCAGGGGCAGCATGGGAGCTGCTCATTGCCTCGGCCTAACCATGCAGCCTGACCTTCCCAGAGACCACTTCAGATGGCCTTGGGGGTGGCCCCCAGCACTGGGGTGGCTCTGTGAGGTCTCCATTCTCCTGGGGCCTGCCCTGCCCCAGGATTGAGCCCCAGGAATGTATCCCCTCCCCCAAGGAGCCCACACTTGCCTTTCTCTCTCCCAGGGTGCATCACCCAGCTACCCTCAGACGCTCATGCTGTGGCGACCAAGAAACCCAGCCTTTCTTCCACACCAACCTTGATATTTCTCATGGAACAGCCCAGATTGAGCTTGAGCTGGAGACAGTGCTTGGAGTCCCTCTTGCTGTGATTTTCTCGGGGCCACACTGAGGGCATGCTGAGCAGTCAAGTTTAAAAGGAAAAATCCCGAGAGTGTGGTCACCTCCTTGAACCAGGAGTCCATTGTCTTGCTAGGGAGGCAAACATGTGGGATGTAGCTGGTGTGGGGGCTGCCCATGAGGAGCAGAGAGACTTGGTCTTGCTGTCGCTCTGGTAGGGTGGTGCCAGCTGAATTGCCAGAGAAGAGCACAGGAATCTGTGCCCATCAGAAAAATGGCCCTTGTGAGTCCACCCTCAGAGACGGAAACTGAACAGGCTCAGGCTCATGACCGAAAGCTGTTCCACAGCTAAGTCATCCACCCTCATTACAGCGGGAGAACACTGAAGATGAAGCAAAGGCCTGATTGGGTCCCTGTTCCTGTCTGACTGTACGCCAGGAGCTGCCAGGTGCAGGGGATGCAGTGGTGAGAAGGACGCGTTCATTCCAGCTGGCGCATCTGGGTGCAGGCTGCCTCTAATGAGTCTGACCTCAAACTAGGGAATCAAGATGAGGCCGCCTGCTCTGGGGGCCATGTTCATGAGGGGATTCCTTTGGGCAGATTCAACCCTTTACCCTGGGCCTCACAACCTTGCCTGTATGATAGAATCATCTGGGAGGTTACTGATTGATTGTTTTGATGTATGCGAATGATCCAAAAAAAATAAAACGCTGGGCCAATGTAAAACTCGTACATGAAGTTCTGGCATTATTCATAATAGCCAAAAAGTGGAACCACCCAAATGTCCACCAACTGTTGAATTCGGTACAAGTGTCTGTGTGAACGTGTTCTCAGTTTTCTCAAGTGTATACCTAAGAAGTGGGATCACTGGTGCCTTCATTTAATTTTTTAAGTTTGGACACTTACCACATATTTCATGACACGCTCGGTGATCTTGAGTCCAAGACACGGAGTATTAATTGCCCTGAAAACAACGCGGGCTGTTCCCTATAGGCTCCTCAGAGACTCTGCCTGCTCTCCGAGGTTCTCCCGGGACAACAGGACCCTCCCGGTGTCCCAAGCTCATCAGGGTGGGAGATGGGCCTGGGTCTCGCTGACGCTGCAGAGCTTCCCGCTGGATCAGATCAGGTCCAGAGCTCCTGGAAAAACAGCTCAAATGAGATGCTCCCCCACCAACATTTGCGAGGTGGGAGCTCCCGGTTCTTGCCTCCGTCCTCCTCCTTCTTCTCTGTGCTGCCTCCACCATGTTGATAGGGACTTCCTCTAACCCTCAAGAGTGTCAGAATAACTCATATTCTTTCTTGGCCATCCTTCACGCCCAGCATCCATTCCTGTTGTTTTTTCTACCACATCGATATTTTTAAAACATTGACATGTGAGTCACATGACGTAGGACCATTTTAAAGTGTACAATTAAGTGGTTTTAGCGTATTGTCTATGTGGTGCAACCACCCCCACGATCTCATCCCGCACATTCCCTTTGGAGAGCTCGTTTTGACCATCATGAGCCCCCTGCCCCCCCAGAGGAATGTCACATGATAAACCCGGGGGGCCATGTGACCACAGTTGTTACTGTTCTGTGGCCCAGTTCTTTACATTACCTTTTAAGAGAGGGTGGGGGACGTTTTACACCGATATTTTATCCAAGAGAAACTGAATCAGACTCTTGGGGGTGGAGTCCTGGCATGGGTAACCCCCCTGGGGGTCTGAATGTGAGCAGTGGTGAGAACCTGCCACAAGCAGCCAGAGCTGCTCCAGGAGGAATTATGCCCTGGTTAGGCGAGGGGCACAGTCATGGTTCTGAGGGCTGGCTGGACATCTGCTGGTCCCCTGATACTCCACTGCCCCCACAACCCCAACTCTGCACAGGGACGACTCTAGAACCAGCCAGGGGCCTCCTCCTGAGAACTGAGACCAGGACCCTGGCAGTCCCCCTTTCCTGCTCCTATCAGCCCTCTTCATAACCAAGACTCCCACTCAGATGCTAAGTTTGGTCCCCTGCGTGGAAGTCCTCAGTGGCTCCCCATGGCCTATAGGAGGGTGAGGCCCCTGGCGGACCCGAGCACCCACCTTGCATTTCAGCCTCATCCCCTACCTGCCGCATCAACTCCTCCCTCCCCCGCCGCACTCCTCCATTCCAGCCAAGGTTCCCTCTGGCCCTCTGCGCCTTTGCTCCTCCCTCTGCTGGGTCCCCATCTTACCAAGCTCAACCCTAATGTCCTGGCTTCTTGTTCTGCCCCCTACTACTGGACAGTGGTCATTCCCTCCCCCTGGGCACAGCACACCCTTGTGGTCTAGCCTGGCCTTGCACTCTTTGGACTAGCTCCTTTCCCTGTCTTCTCACCTCCTAGAGAGACGCAGGTCCAGGGGCCACAGCCTGTTCCTCGGGGTCCCCAGCACCTGGCACAAGGTCCAGCACCGCCCAAGTGACAGTGACTGTGAGTGAGTGGTGGGAATGGGAGATCGGGCCCTGGAGTTCTTTGTAACTTTTGAGATTTTGGGGGAAATCAAGAGTCCCCGTGGATGTCCCAGCTCCAATGGGGTCTCTGAAGGAATGAGGGGGGCGTAGTCTGAAGACCCCAGAAGGGAAAGCATTCACAGTATCCAGAACTTTCTTGGGCTCAGGGTGGTGAGTGAGCTTCATCCTCATTGTCACTCCCTTCAATCCTCAGGTCCACTTTTCCTGCGGGCAGGGGTGAGACAGGTGGGAATGGAGGTTGGTGGGGTTCAGTGCAGGCTCAGGTCTTCAGCACTGCCTTGGTCACACTGGCCCTCTATGGAAAACGTCAGAGAGGGGCAGTGAAGGGTGTCCAAGGTCCAAGACCTCTGTCCTGCTTGGGCATCCTGCGTGCCTACCTGTCAAAAGGGCAGGAACCAAATGCCAGAGCCCTGTGTTAGGGACGCTGGGCACGGAGCCCTCTCTCGTGCCCCCAGGGTATCTTGTAGGGAGGCGTCAGCTCCTGGGCTTCTAGCACCAAGGACCTTCCTGGGGGTGTGACATCCACAGCACGGCTCCAGGCTTGGGCCAGAGGCCCTGTGGCCCGGAATCCAGCCCCGTATCCTCCCCATGCACCAGCAAGGCCCTGTCCTGCTCCGCAGGCCCCCTCACCCCCAGGCCTGCCTCTGCCAGAGGTTTGGGAGGAATGATGGGCACAGTAGCCGGTCTCCAAGATGACCCCAGTGACCTTGGCCTCTTGGTTTCACACCCTTGTGTGTTCTCCTCCTGTGTCAAATCAGAGCAGGGCTGTATGGTGACAGAGTATGGTGGAGGCAGAGGCGTGTGAATTCTGAGGCTCAGGGCCAAAAAACCATTTTGGTCCCTACACTGGCCCTTGAATCCCTTGTCCTGGGGGAATCTGGGCACCGTATTGTGAGGACACTCAAGCAGCCCCATGGGGAGACCCATGTGGAGAGGAACAGGCTCCCTGCCAACAGCTGAGCCCAACTTGCCAGCCCTGTGAATAAACCACCTGGGAAGTAGATCCTCCAGTCCCAGCCAGGACTTCAGATGATTGCAGCCTCCCGAGGGACCCTGAGCCAGCTGCTCAAACTGCTCCCGAATTCCTAACCCACAGAAACGGTGACACGTAAACAATCATTTTAATCCATTGCGTTTGGGGCAACTCGTTACCCTGCATCAGGTAACTAATACAGCCCCTCTTGCTCTGGGGATGTGTCCTCTCTCAGCCGCTGAGTGTGGACGGGGAGGCTGTTCTGCCTTCCTCCCAACCCCTGGCCATGTTCCCCGACCATGGAATGGAGAAGGAAAGAGATGAGGTGTGGCCCTGGAGCAGCACAAAATCAGACGCCCTCAGCCAACATATTTTTCTCCATTTTAATTAACACTTTACAAAGTACAAAATACATTGTATTTTGGGGGGAACAGTTGGTATTTGTTTCTCTCCATCACACAGTACGTGAATCTTGAGGGTCTTGTGTTTCTTCAAGAAAGAAAGAAATCGTGAGGGTCCCCACCAGGGTGTAAGGCTGCCCAGTTCTCCCCTCTCCAGACTTTGGGACAGATGTAAGTGCCACTGCTACTGCTGGTGACCTTGGGCAGGCCAGGTGAGGGCCAGACCCCCGAAGACGAGGTCCTGAACAGGGCAAGGCCCCCCAGAATACCATTGTACCCCCAACATCCACTCACCCCATCTCAGGGTGACGGAAATGATCTTTGCATAGAGGAGGAGGTTGGCTTGAGATTTTGTTTGTTACCGCCTGACCCCAGCTTTGGAGCTTACCCTGCCCAGCACTCTGGAACATTTCCTGAATAGGTAAACTGAGGTAGGGAACAGGGAAATTCACTGGGCTTAGCCTGTGACTTGGGACATGAATTTGGCCTATTTTTCATCCCCCCTTCCCGCCCCATCTCCAACTTGCTGGACCCTCTTCAGGGACGAGCCCCAGTAGGCGAGGGGGCACCAGCACCCAAAACCTCTCCCTGTGAACAGTATCCTCAGGACTGGATGCTTCTGAAGAGCCAGCTCAGCAGGTCTAGCCCCTTTGGGCTGCATGGACTGCCAGGCCTCGCGCTGCACAGCAGAGCCCCTGCTGGAGACACCTCTGCCCCCTCCACAGAGCAGATTTACACAGTCAAGTGGGCTGGGGCAGTCCTGCATGCAAGGCCTGCCACACCACCATCAGCTCCACATGTGGCCCCCGGATAAGAATGCTACCGAGGCCTCAAAATACGGGATGAGCCAATCCCTCAGCTAGGATTTGGGCTCTGCACACGTGTGCTGGCACACACCCTATTGTGGATGACACAGCACATGCTCACACTTACATGTGTGTGTATGAACACACGTTTGCCGTGTACAGAACACTGTCCTGCCCCCAGGGCAAGGTCCACCTTGCACTCCTGACTCTCACAGCCTCCCACCTCCTTGAAGCAAGAGCCACAAAC
The DNA here is from genome assembly GCF_020826845.1 of Diceros bicornis minor. Lineage (NCBI taxonomy): Eukaryota > Metazoa > Chordata > Mammalia > Perissodactyla > Rhinocerotidae > Diceros > Diceros bicornis. The sequence continues at coordinate 886,850 of NW_026691046.1, forward strand.
TCCCTCACCACCAGGCTGCCCACAGACGCCAGGGGCCGGGCCGCAGGCTCCTACCTCCCATCCAGCCGCTCCTGGTGCCGCCTGCCTCAAGGCCAGAGGCTGCCTCAGCCACCAGCTCCTGCCTTTACCTTCCCAAGAGAGCAGGCGTCATAAGAGGGGTGGACATCAAAGCTGAAGGTATGGAAAGGGGACGAGAGACAGTTAAGCTTGTCCTTTTGCTGCCTCTAATTTGAAAATGAAAGAAAGAAAAGAGCCAGATGAGCTCTGAGAGGTAGGGAAAGGTCTCTCCTACAGCAGGGCTCCACTCCCCTCAGGACAGCCCCGCCACTCTTCCCAAGCCTGCCCTCTGCTGGGCCGACCACCGTCCACCACTCTAGTTTCTCCCCTCCCAGGAGGCCTCTGTGAATGGAGGGCTGCTGCCCCTCCCTCAGCACAGTATCCAGGAAACTGAAAGGCCAAAACTCATGTCTTTCCACTGCTGGGAGACTCCATCATCCTCCCCCAGGCTCCTCTCACTAAGCCAATCACCAACTCCATTTCTCAGTGGATGTGACAGCAGTGACTGGCTGCTCCCTGCCCTGGCTTACAGTGGGCACACATATATTGGGGGTATTTTCTTCCTAACCCTGCCCAGTGTTCACTCAGAGAGTGGCACCAAAAATTTCTCAGTCCCAGGACTGGAGTGCTCTGTTCTCATATGGGAGTTCCTCAAGGTTCCCTGTCTTAGCCGGGGCCGGCAAGGGCCCTAGTTGTCCCCACCTCCAGATCCAGAGGCTCAGAGAGGTGGCCCAGGGTAGCTGTGAGACTCCTAAAAGTCTTCCTGGGAAATACTGCCAGGAGGGGCTGGTGGTGGGTGAACAGGTTCATATTCGATGATCAGGCAAATGGTGCCTTGGCATGGGGTGGGGGCCTGTCCCTTCCTATCTCCCCAGAGCCTTCTCTCCTGACCTCCATAGCCTCCTCTGTCACCACAAAGGGCCAGGCTCCACCAGAGCGTGCATCATCTTCTGGACACCACACTGGTCTCTGAGGCCATGCTGACTGGTGGGGGGAGGTCACAGTGGGCGGCTCTGAGTCACCTGGCTCCCTCCCTTCCCTCCAGGGGTCTGTGGCCTGGGGTTGGTGGGAGGGGGAGAATGCTGGTTCTTGGGGGGCTCTGGACCCTCTGAATCTTTGGGAGTAGAGTTCTGCACACCTCTCCATCTTGGATGAGTACTCTGGGCTGAGGGCAGTGGCATGGGTAACACCTCTTGGGGGCTTTGGAGACCCCCATGGAGGAAGGAGGTGCAGAGTTGGCACTGCCCATCTCTCTCCTGGGTCAGGACTGAGGTCTGAGGGAGAAAGATGTTTCTTGGGAACCAGGGGAACCAATGCCAAAGGTTGAGCGAGGTCAGATTTTTCTACTTGGTGGGGGAGGGAAAGGGGTGGTCAGGGCTCCCCCTACCCCTCACTCTCCTCTCCTGGAGCTCTCACCACTCTGGATGGGGCAGGGAGGAGCGAGGGTGGTGTAGAGGGTTTGAGCTTTTCTCACCAGGGGGAGGCACGGAGGCAAAGACACACACGGGAGTCCAGGTGGTGGATCTGAGTGCCCGCTCACCCTGCCTTTTGGCAGCCTGGCCCAGGAGCCCCATTTCCCTCCTGTGCCACCTGCCTCCCCAGTCAGTGCCCAGAGATCCTCAGCCCCTACAGGGCATCATCCTCAGGTCTCCCTGAGCCATTGGCTGCCCTTAGCACCCACCTTCGCCTTCAGCCGTTGGGAAATGTGGCCTCCAGCTCTTCTGCTGGGGCATGGGGTCAAGGATCATGCAAGACTGCAGTGCCCAGCATGGGTTTTCTCTGAACTTTTCTCTGCATGACTGGCCTCTATTTTCAGGTGTGGATTTCTGGTGCTCATCACCCCTGGTACCCCCAGGGACTGCCCTCTTTTATGTCACACAGTGGACGTGAGCTCCACGTGAGCAGGGACCACATCAGGTTGTGCTCCCTGGTGAAGTCACAGTGCTTGGCACACAGCAAGGACTGGAGGATGTTGGCTGAATGATTGAATAAATGAACCAGTGAATGAACAAATGAGTGAATGAATGAGTGATGACTGAATGAATGAGTGTAGGAATGAATGAGAGAATGACTGAGTGAGTGATTGAAGGAATGAGAGAATAAACGAAACAATGAGTGAATGGGTGAGTGAATGAAAACACAGAAGCAGGTGTGATCCAAACAGGAGGAGCCTTTGTTTCTTCTCCTCTGGACTCTGCCCATCTCATGGGCCCGGGCCAGTCCCTGTCTCTCCTGGCCTCAGTTTCCCAACTGTCTCCTGAGAGCCTGCTCTTGGAACTGCATCAGCCAGCTCAGTGTGGACACGGCTTGTGCTCTCCCCGGCGTGGGGGCGGTAGGGACGCGCTCGGGGCGCACGGGCCTCCCTCCAATGGGCGGTCGCGGGTGGACCCGCGCGGGGCAGCCGGGCCTCACGTCCCCAGCCGGGCACGCTCTCGGGGCCCACGCACAGCGCATGCACGTGACCCCGCTCCTCCGCGCACATGCGCAACACCAACAGCTGCCACAGGGCTGGTCCCGAGGGTCCCCACTCCGCCGACTGCTCTGTGACCCCCACATCGGTTGGGGCGTTGGAAGAGGCCCTGGATCCAGTGTGGGGCCGGGTCGTGGGTGCTGTGGGGTGGAGGACAGCGTGTGGGGACTCCTGTCTCCCCAGAACTCCCAGCCCCTCGTCTCGGTACAGCTGGCGCCCAGGGAGAGGTTTCAGAAGAGGCTGCGGCTCCCGGAGAGACTGGCCTCCGAGCCCGAGAGAGACCCGCCTTTGGTTCCGCCTCCGGGTTGCACGCGGGGGGACGGTGAACCCTTTGCTCTGTGTCCCGGGCCTTTGTCACGGAGGCCTGCTTGTTCGTGTGTGCAGGGACAGCTGGAGACCTCCATCGCCTCGGTGAGGGAGACGGGCCCTGACCCCGCCAGCCTGCAAGTGAGAGAGCTGGTCCCAGTCCCCAGAGGCAGCACCGTCCCGCCCACTGTGCCCGCCCACTGTCTGGGCACCTGTGGGAGAGACGGGACCTGGTGGCAGGAGCATACCTGTCATGAAGGTTGATGCTACTTGGCCGAGGAGACAAACGTGTTTCGGCTCATTGATGCTCATTCATGACGAGCTGATACATTTATTGTGGGTCGACTATGTGGACTGAGGGGTCAGGACTCCAGTCAATTTGTTCCAATCTCTGTGGGGATGAACTAAAAATGGCAACTTGCCCTAGAGTTTTCTCTTGTCCAGTAGCCTGTTTTGTTTCTGTGTCAGGGAAAGAACTAAAATGATCCTATAGGGCTGGCCCCGTGGCTCAGCGCTTGAGTGCGCGCCCTCCACTACTGGCGGCTCGGGTTCGGATCCCGGGCGCGGCCCGACGCACCGCTTCTCGGACCATGCTGAGGCCGCGTCCCACATACAGCAACTAGAGGGATGTGCAGCTATGACATACAACTATCTGCTGGGGCTTTGGGGGAAAAATTTTTAAAAATTTAAAAAAAGGCAGCTTTCTTTGAAAATGTCCTAAGGATCAGCCCATTTCTGGCATAGAGAGGAGAGTTCTTCGTGGCTCCCCAATGAGAAAGTGCCCTGGACCAGAAGTCAGAGACACTCCCAGTGTGTCCTTGAACCCTCCCTGGGCGTCAGTTTCCTCATCTGTAAAATAGGGCTATTGTGGAGGTCGTAAGTGGTTTCCAGAAGTTCTTACAGCTCTGAGAGTGATGCCTTAAGCTACCAAATGTTCCTGAAGCCATGAAGGAGGGGTCACAAATGGTGTTGTTACCGCTTAACAGTCATAAGCTAGTAAATATGAAAATGAGAGGGGCCCAGCTCGCAGATGGATGATTCCAGTGAAACTCCTTCACACCTTGTGTGTCATGGAAAGTTCTCCTTTACATGCTCCCTGCGCAGGTCCTGCTCCTTACCTATCGCCAGAGTTCATCGTTGACCTTGGGCACTTTCATTGGTCTTTTGGGAGGATTTCTGTTCAACTTGATGAGTTCCTGAATATCGTACCCAGTGAATCACTCCCAATATTACTCATTAATTCCAAGTCCTATTTTTTAAAATCCCATCTCCAGCCCTGTTCTGGGCAAGTTGTCTAAGCAAACCTCAGTGTCTTGGTCCAATTGAATTGTAGTGAAGATATCCCCGTGTACACTCATGTTTTCTCCCCTTTGATGTATTTCCCACATGGAATAGCTGCTTTGAAAATCAAAAGATAAAATTTCCTCTCTGTCCTCTGCCAGCTACCCTCCTGCCAAGAGAGACACTCTAAGCTGCACGTGCTTCACCTTGGGAAGATCAAGGCGTAAATTCAAGGTAAAATTTCATCAGTGTGAAGGTTAGGGTTAGGGCTGCTCGTGCCCATGCTGCTGGCTGGACCAAGTCTGCACCCCCTCCTCTAGTGGCCAACTCCTCCATCCATTCCTTCTGAGGACGTCTTTCCCCATTTCCCTGGGGGTGGGCTTTGTGAAGGTGGGTTTTGTGGGGTTGTGACCCATATCGTTTGCATGGGTTGGGTCTTTGTGCTATAGCAAGTGCCTAGTCCGGCTGCTCCTGGGACCAAGACACATCTCCAAGTTGAAACAAATTATCTTTCTCTGTATTTTCTTAAAACAGCTGTATTGAGATATCGCTCACATGCCGTGTAAGCCACCCATTTAAAGTGTACAAATCAATGGCTTGTAGTAGAGTCACAGAGTTGGGCAACCATCACCACAACAGTGGAACATTTTCATCACCTCAGAATGAAACCCTGGACCCATTAGCAGTCACTCCCCCTTCCCCCATCGCCACAGCCCTAGACAACCACTCCTCTACTTTTTCTCTCCCTCGATCTGTCTATTTTCGACCTCTTATATACACAGAATAGTACAATGTGTGTTGTTTTGTGATAGCTCCTTTAATATGTCATGTTTTCAAGGTTCATCCTTGTTTGTAGTGTATCGGTAATTCTTTCTGTTTTGTGCCAAATGATTTTCCGTTGCATAGATATACTGTATTTTATTGATCCATTCATCGGTTGAGGGGCATTGGACTTGTCTCCACCTTTTGGCTATTATAATAATGATGCTATGAACATTCACGTACAAGCTTTCATGTTTTCATGTCTGTTGGGTACACACCTAGAGTGGAACTGCTGGGTCATATGAAAACTCTCTAAATTTTGAAGAATTGCTAGACTATTTTCCATCTTTATTCCTGCCAACAATGTATGAGGATCCCAGTTTCTACCTATCCTTGACAAGACGTCTTAATATCTATATTTTTAATTTACAACCATCCTAGTGGATGGGAAATGATACTTATTGATTGTGGTTTTGATTGCATTTTCTTCCTGGATAATGGAGTTGAGCATTTTTCATGTCTTTATTGGCCACTTGTATATCTTCTTTGGAGAAATGTCTGCTCAGCTCCTTTCCCCATTTTTAAATTGGGTTATTAGTTTCTTTATTATTGAGTTGTAAGCATTCACTCTATCTTCTATTTGCAAGTAGCTTGTTATATATATGGTGAGCTGGTATAGTGTCCCATTCAGCAGGCTGTCTTCTCACTTTCTTGATACTGCCTTTTGATACACACAAATTTTTAATTTTGATGAAGTCCAATTTGTTTATTTTTTATTCGTGTGTTTTTGGTGTCCTATCTAAGAAATCATCACCTAACTCAAGGTCAAAAGTTTTATTCCTAGGGCCTGCCCAGTGGCGCAAGCGGTTAAGTGCCCGTGCTCTGCTGCGGCAGCCCGGGGTTCGCTGGTTCGGATCCCGGGCGGGCACCGACGCACCGCTTGTTAAGCCATGCTGTGGTGGCGTCCCACATAAAGTAGAGGAAGATGGGCATGGATGTTAGCCCAGGGCCAGTCTTCCTCAGCAAAAAAGAGGAGGATTGGCATTGGATGTTAGCTCAGGGCTGGTCCTCCTCACAAAAAAAATAAATAAAATAAAAGTTTTATTCCTATGTGTTTTCTTGTAAGAGTTGTATAGTATTGCCTCATATTTAGCTGTTGGATCTATTTTGAGTTCATTTTTGTAAGTACTGTAAGCAAGGAGTCCAACTTCTTTGCGTGTGAAAATCCAGTTGTTTCAATAACATTTGTGGACAACATTGTTCTTTCCCCATTGAATTGTCTTTTCACTCATCAAAAATCAATTGACTGTAAATATGTAGGTTGATTTCTGGACTCTCAATTCTATTCCATTGGTCTGTATGTCTATTTTTTATGACAGCACCACACTGTATTCATTATGGTAGCTTTGTAATAATTTTTGAAATTGGGAAGTGTGAATACTCCATCTTTGAACTTCTTTCTCAAAATTGTTTTGGCTCTTGTGGCTCCCTTGCATTTCCATATGAATTTTAGCCTTGGCTTGTCAGTTTCTGCAAAAACAGGCAGCTGGGAGTTTGCTTGGAATTCCACTGAATCTCTAGTTCTATTTGTGGAGTATTGCCACCTTAATAGTATCAAGAGTCTTCGGATACATGAAGATGAAATGTCTTTCCATTTATTTTGGTCTTCATTAATTGCTTCCAATAATGTTTTGTATCTTTCATTGTACAACTCTTGTACTTCTTATGATAAATTTATTTCTAATTATTTCATTGTTTTGGATGCTATTGTAAATTAACATATCTTCTTACTTTTATTGTCAGATTTTCCTTTGCTAGTATATAGAAATAAAATTGATATTTTAAAACTTGACATATGATATTATATTAGTTTCAGGCATATAACATAATGATTCTATATATGTATATATTACCAAAGATCAACACAATAAGTCTGGTTAACATCCATCACCTCACATAGTTACAGATATTTTTCTTGTTATCAGGACTTTTAAAATCTGTTCTCTTAGCATCTAACAGATGTACAATACACTATTGCTAACTATAGTCACCATGTTTTTTGTTACATTTCCAGGACTCATTTATTTTCTAAGTGGAAGTTTATACCTTTTGACCCCTTCATTCATTTGCCCAACCCCCACCCCCTGCCTCTGGCGACCACCAAGCTGTTCCCTGTATCTGTTAGCTCAGTTTTTGCTTTTTTTTTAATTTTAGATTCGCCATTTAAGTGAGATCATATGGTATTTGTCTTTCTCTGTCTGACTTATTTCACTTAGCATAATGCCCGTCTATGTTGTTGCAAGTGGCAGGATTTCTTTCCTTTTTATGGCTGAATAAGATTCTGTTATATATATATACTTACACCACATCTTCTTTACCGGTTCATCCATCAAAGGACACTTAGGTTGCTTACCGTGTCTTCACTATTGTAAATAAATGCTGCAATGAACAGTGGGGTGCAGATATCTTTTTGTGTTAGTGTTTTTATTTCCTTTGGATAAATATTCATAAGTGGAATTGCTGGATCATATGGTAGTTCTATTTTTAATTTTTTGAGGAATCTGCATATTCTTTCTCATAGTGGCTGCACCAATTTATATTCCTATACAATGGATTTTTTAAATTAATCTTGTATCCAGCAGCTTTGCTAATCTCATTTCTTAGTTCCAATAGTTTTTCCATGTATTCTCTGTGATTTCCTCTATATGTGGTCACATCATTTGAGAATTGAGATAATTTTACTTCATCTCCTCCAATCTAGATACCTTTTACTTCATTTTCTTGCCTAATTGACCTGGCTAAAACCTCCAGCAAAATGTAGCATAGAATTGGCAAGAGTGGCCAATGCTCATCTTGTTCTTGACCTCAGGGGTGGCGTTTCCAGTCTTTCCCCACTGACTATGACGTCGGTGAGCTGTGGACTGTTCACAGATGCCCTGGACGAGGCTCAAGATATTCCCTTCTGTTTCTAGTTTCTTGAGTGTTTCTATCACGAAATGGTGTTGGATTTTGTCATATGGTTTTTCGCACCTAGTGGATATTAGCTTTTGCAGCAGCTTTTAAACCATGAAATTGTCTTCCCTCCCCTCTTCCTCCATCTTTCTCCCTCACACAAACACACAGAACCTCTCTGGAGGCAAACCAGAACCCACATATTAAATACTTGCTGAAAGCCAGTCGAATGACTAGTCTAGACCTCTTGATCCCGTCATCCCTGCCCTGGCTGCTGTGTAACTGGGGGGTGGGCCCACTCCAAACAGGTGACGACAGATATTCACATACTCATGGTGATTCCGAGGATGGTGGCTCCCTCTGGATTGCGTTCTCCGTCGTGTTCTCTTCTCTTTACTGACTGTAGAGTGAAAATATTTAGCATGAAGGGAGATGATTGTGCAGGAAAGAGCATATATCAAGTGTGTGTGCTGAAAGGTAACAATAAATAGGCAAAAAACTTGACTTCTTCAAGAAATGTGTTAAAGGAAATATGACATATTCTCTACAGACCTTCCTGGCATGGAAGCCCACATTCTGAAAATATGGTGTCTGGTTAATTTTCTGAGGCCTCGTGTATCACTTTTCTCTTGCAGGAGTCTGGGTGCTGACCCTGTTGTCGGCCGGCCTCACGAGGGTGAGCTTTCTGTTCCACATTTTGCCCGGTTTCAAGTAAGAGGCCTTTGGGGTCATTTGCATGTCCTCAGCAGGAAAGCGTCAGCCACGCTTTCTCAGAATTACCAGGCAGTGCCGGCAGAGCCCGACATGCAGTACGAGGTCTGGATTGGACAGACACTTCGTCTGCAAACTTCCTATGGCACTGAGTTTCCGAAGCCCTTAAAGAACAGTGATTCTAAAGTGGAAAAAGGAAGGACAAAGGCATTTCAGCATTGTGTTTGTCAGAGTTCTCCAGAAAACAACCAACAGGATACATATGCACGTGCACACATACACACACACACACACACACACACACACACACAGATGTGTGTATATGTATGTGTAGAGAGAGAGAGACTGATTCTAATATATTGGCTCATGTGCTCATGAGGGCTGGCAAGTCCAAAATCTGTAGACCAGGCTTGCAGACTAGAAAGTCAGGCAGGTGTCTAGATGCTGGAGTCTCGAGGCAGATTTTCTTCTTTGAGAAACCTCAGTGTTTGCTCTGAAGGCCCTCAGCTGATGAGGCCCACCCAAATTATTGACAGTAATCTCTTTTTCTTGAGGTCAACTAATTGTACGTGTTAACCACATCTACAGAATACCTTCACAGCAAGACACGATTAAATATCCAGTTTGATTAAACAGCTGCATACTATGGCCTGGTCGGGTTGACACACAAGACTAACCATCAGAGCCCACGCTCCCTCAACTTGGCGCCCACTCACATCTCCTTTAGCCGCATTTAATCTCCAAATAAGGACAGGAAGAAAGTCATTCTTCCCTCTAACATGGTACCCCTCTCCTGTGGACAACTCAAAACACAAATACTCTCCCCAAGGAGGATGCAAAGTTCTTGGGTGATGTGCACTCCTTTCCTTGATATCCTATGACTTACATACTATCATGTGAAGTTAACTGTTATTGATACATCTAGTTACATATGATGTTCTGTGATAAGAAGATAAGGAACAGAAGAAAAAAATTTATTTGATACATGCACACTGTCTACAGTCTGGGAAGGCTTCCTGGAAGGCTTCTTGGATCCTTGGGCTGGGGCTTCTCTGGAGGGCAGCGGGGCGTTTTCTGTTTTTGGAAAGGCACGTGGAATGGCAGTCATGTTGCTGAACATTTGTCCTCTCGAAGCACCAGTGCCCGCTCTAAAACAAGCTTCAGAGCTAGTGCCAGCTCCACCACCAGCTCCACAGCTAGCACCGCCTTCAGTGTCAGACATCACACCAGCTCTAGTACCAAATCTGAAGTTCGAGCCATTTCTTGCCCATGTCCAAGAGCTAGATGTAGTACTAGCCACAGAGCTAGTGCCAACTCCAGAAAACGGTCAAAAGCTGGGGCCAGGTCCAACACCAGCTCCAGCAGCAGCTCAAGAGCTTAAGTGTTCTCTGGAGCCAGCTCTAGCTAGAATCCTGACTCAGAGCCATTTTCAGGACCAGCTTCAACACCCAAGCCACTGCACGAACCAGTTCTATTACAAGCTCCAGAACTAGAGCCAGTGATAGGTCTATAGCCAGAGCTAGCCCCAACACCAGCTCTACCAACAGCTCTAGCACCAGAGTTGGGGCCAGCTCCATAGCTAGAGCTAACCCCAGCTCCCACAGTTGCACAAACTCCTGAGATAGAGCAAGCTCCACCTTCAGCTCCAGTGCTAGTTGCAGGGTCAGGGCCGGGGTTCTCTCATGAGCTAGAGCTGGCTTGAACACTAGCTGTAGCATCAACGCTGGAGATAGAGGCAGCTCTATCACCAACTCCTGTGCCAGTCCCAGTGATGGTTCTAGTGCTCACTTTAGAGTGAGAACCAGGTTGAAGCTAGTTTACAGTCAGTGCCAGGTTCCAAGGAAGAGCGAGCTCCAGCATCAGCTCTAACACTGGCTCCAGAGTTAGAGCCATTTCTGGCACCAGCTCGAGAGCTAGAGTCAGCACCAAGTTCAGAGGCAGAGCCTGCTCCAGCAACAGATCTAGTACCAGCTGCAGAGCTAGATCCCCCACAAGTGCTGGAGCAAGAGCTGGCTTGGGTACCAGTAGCAGACTTAGAGCCAATGCCAGCTCAAGAGAAAGAACCAGCTCTGGCAACAGCTCTAGCACCAACATCAGAACTAGATCATGCTGTGCTACCAGCTCTACCACCGATTTCAGAGATGGAGGCATCTCTATCACCAACCACCCAGCCGGAGCCTGTGCTGCTCTAGTACCAGAATCTGCCCCAACACCAATTCCAGAGGTGGAGCCGGTGCCAGAGCTACAAACCTAATCCACCACCAGTTTTAGCACCAGCTACAGAGCTAGAGCTAGGACTGGTTATACAACTAGAGCCACAAGAACCAGGTCTAGAATGAGAACCACAGTTAGAGCCACTTACAGCAATAACTCTACACCAGCTCCAGTGCAAGAGTTGGAGCCAGCTCAAGAGCTTTATCAAACTGCAGAAGCAGGTCTAGATTATCTCTGGAGGTAGTTCCAGCTCCAGTGCCTTCCCCAGAGCTAGAGATACTGGCGGCTATAGAGATAGCGCAACTCTAACACAGGCTCTCGCATGAGCTGCTGAGATTGAACCAGCTCCAGCTTCAGCTCCAGTTCTAGAATCAGAGCCATGTTTTGAGCTAAAGCAAGCTCCAGCACCAGCTCTAGCACCAGCGAGAGGACTAGCACATGACATCACCATGATGGGTGGGGCCAGGTGTTGGGCTGAGGGGTGGGACATTTTCTGCCAGACAGCTCACTCCCAAGTACCTTGATCACATCCACTGCCAGCTCCTCGTCCTCCCTCACTCCATGAGGTCCCAGCCCCGGGGTCTCTGTGGCCCTGCTTTCCCAAAGAAGGCTCAAAGCTGACAAAGAGCCCTCTGGTGTTGGAAACTGGGGCCAATTCATTAAAAACAGTATACATTTTGACCCAGAAACTCCACGTCATGGATTCTGTCCTAAACAGAGATTTGTGGTTGCAGGTGTTCCCTTCAGCACGATTCAGAGAGTGAAAAACTGGAAATGGCCCCTGGTCCAAGCAGGGGGTCTTCATAAATTCTGATGCCAGGACAGAGAAAATACCAAGTGGAATAGGATTGCCTGGCAGTGGCCATGCCTGGACAAATCAGGCTCTAGAAGAGCACACACCCTGGAATGCTCCGTTCCTGACACCCACAAGTGCACACACACATACGCACGCATGTGCACACACGTGCACACACTGTACAGACTTTCTGTGGGATGAAGTCGTGGGATCAGCACCGCCAGCACAGGCGTGCCCCTGGGGGCTGCGATGGGTCCTGCAGGCTGGTCTCCAGAGAGGAGTGTCCTTTCACACTTGTCTCTAGGAGTCTGCTGGGGCCTCTGCTTCCTCACATTGTCACCAGGGCTGGTTGTCACCACACTGGAACCCTGCCCATCTGATGGGGCCCAGTGCCCTCTCCACAGTGTCTCCATGTGCGGGTGTCCCCCTCGTGGAGCTCGAGCTTCTCTGACACATGCTGCCCCTGTGTATCACCTCTCATTGGCGTTGAGTGTGTTTGCTCTTTATCTCTTATTAAAATACTGAATTTCAAGCATTTTTTGGAAGCGAGGGATGTGTAGCCTTTCCCTGGCCTTGGGTTATGAGGAATGCTTTCCGGTTTGTGGTTTGCCTTTCCAGCTTTTTACCCTTGTCTTGTTTTTGTTTTGGCCACAGGCGTTTCATGCCTGGCTTCTGGCTCTGGTGTCCCACTTAGAACAGCAGTCTGTACCCCAAGATTATGCACATATTTACCGAAAGGGCTTTATTTGATACATCAAATCTAGAATCCACCTGGGATTTTCCTATCAAATTAGAGAAATTCTATTTCAAATAAAAACAGAAAAGGAAAACCTATCAGGCCCTGTGAAAATAAGAAGGCAGACACAAATGGCCAGTTATGCCATGATTCCACTTATAGGAAACATCCAGAATAGATTTAACAAAAAACAGTGACAGAAAACAGATTAGAGCGGGCCAGGGCCTGAGGAATAAACGGGGAGTGAGTGCTTTTAGAACAGGATTTCCTTTTGGAGTGTGAAATTGTCTGAGCCCAGATAGCGGTGATGGATGCACAACAATGTGAATGTCCTTAATGCTCATAAAGTGTACAATTTAAAATGAGAAAACATAAATTTTAAAAAATCGAAACATTTAATTTAAATAATTATTAAGAACTAAACAATAAAGAAAAATCAAAAAGAGCAACTAAGAAGGAAACAAACACATTAATGAGGGTAGGGAAGGAAATTTCTGGTGAGGGAGCAGTTTGAATGGGTGGTACAGGAGCTGCTGATGAGAGACATTGCAGAGCCAGCTCTCCCAGGCCAGATGGTTTGGCTTCAGGTGCCTCTTGGTCTCCTGCAGGACCCTCTTCAGGGGATGTGTCTCCCTGCTTGCATGGTGGGGCCTCAGTTGCCTCCTGGTCTTCTGCCGGAGCCCGTGCATGGGATGGTTCTCCCTGCACGGTGGCTGGAGCCTCAGCTGCCTCCTGGTCTCCTGCTGGAGCCTGTGCAGGGGATGGCTCTCCCTGCACGGTGGCTGGGGCCTCAGCTGCCTCCTGGTCTCCTGCTGGAGCCTGTGCAGGGGATGGCTCTCCCTGCACGGACGCTGGGGCCGCAGCTG